>NC_044038.1:54109282-54419713 GCF_901765095.1 Microcaecilia unicolor
TCACTTATGCCCAAGCTAGGCTGACTCTGGAGGGTCATGTCATGGCTCACAGTGTTAGAGCCATGGCTGCATCAGTATCTCATTTGAGGTCAGCTTCCATTGAAGAGGTTTGCAGAGCTGTGACGTGGTCTTCAGTCCACACATGACTGCTGTTAGCACGTGTGCCCTGACCAATAAAGTGAAACTGCGCAAAAAAACCAAGGTCCTGTGGTTCCAAAATCAGGGAGTTGAAGTCCCATCATCAATATCTTTGACCAGTGGTCAAAGCTTTACAGCCAAATCTGAAACCAAAGTATTAGGGGTCTTGCTTGATTCTTCACTCACCTTCTCTTCCCATATTAATCAGCTAAGGAAGAAAACACTATTCAAAATGAGATAGCTATGTCTAGTCCGACCATTCTTCAATCAAAAAGCCTTTGCACTACTAGTCCAAATGTTAGTCCTACCTCAGTTGGATTACTGTAATGTTCTGTTTCTTGGTAGTAAGTGTCAGTATCACAAAAAAACTGCAAATCATACAGAATACAGAACCTGTCGCTTCTTCCTCTATAATATTAGCAAAATTCGCCCATTCCTCTCTGAACAGACCACCCGAACCCTCGTCCACTCGCTCGTTACCTCTCGTCTTGACTATTGCAACCTTCTCCTCGCTGGCCTCCCGCTTAGCCACCTATCCCCCCTTCAATCTGTTCAAAATTCCGCCGCACGTCTTATCTACAGTGTGAACCGATACTCTCATATCACCCCTCTCCTCAAGTCGCTTCACTGGCTCCCGATCCGCAACCGTATACAGTTCAAGCTTCTCCTATTGACCTTCAAGTGCACTCAATCTGCAGCCCCCCATTACCTCTCTACCCTCCTCTCCCCGTATGTTCCCACCCGTAACCTCCGCTCTCAGAACAAATCACTTTTTTCTGTACCCTTCTCCACCACTGCTAACTCCAGACTCCGCCCTTTCTGCCTCGCGTCACCTTATGCCTGGAACAGACTTCCTGAGCCCATATGCCATGCGCCCTCCCTGCCCATTTTCAAGTCCTTACTCAAGGCCCATCTCTTCTCCCTTGCTTTTGGCGCCTAACCACCTTCCCATTCCTGATACCTACACTGACTACATAGTTTTTACCTTTAGATTGTAAGCTCTCTTGAGCAGGGACTGTCCTTCCCCATGTTTAAACTTGTACAGCACTGCGTAACCCTGGCAGCGCTATAGAAATGCTAAGTAGTAGTAGTAGTAGAATACAACTGCAAGTCTAATATACAGATTGAATAGATATGCTAGTGTTTCAACTCATCTAAACAAACTGCACTAGCTTCCCATAGCAAATAAGACTCGGGTTCAAAGTTGCATGTTTAGTTTTTCAAATCTTACAGGATCTCACCTCTGATCTGCTGACTAAGACCACTTCACTATATCTGGTCCAGTTTAACAGACTGAAACAACAACTAATGCTAGCATCACCATTTCAAAAGTAAATCTTGAGTAGAGTGGTTTTTAATTATTTTTATTAGCATTTTCAGAAAAAAACCACAGAAACCCGGAATACAACACCAGCATAAGTTCAGCAAGTACATACATCTACAGTATTACCCTTTCCCCCCCCCCCTCTCCCCCCCTCCAATCCACCCAGGTACCCCTAAACCTTGCATTACCTTAGAAATGCCTCTTCTTACCCCTATTACACCGATAGACCCCGCCATTCCAGATAAGGAGCCCATGTTTTACTGAACCGCACCCCTCCCCTCGCCTTAAGGCTGTAAGTTTATCCATTAAGCAACAATAATCTACCTTAGCATCTGATCCACCGTAGGTGTCGGTTTGCTTCCACATTCTGGCAATTAATATTCTAGCTGCTGTAACTATATGTGACAGAAGGCAATGATGGGAGGCACGGCCACCCCCCTTCGAGATGTTCAACAGACACAAGCCATGGTGTAATGTGATCTCAGTACCCAACCCTCCCTGCAGTCTGGCCTGCAGACTCTGCCAGAACTGCTGTATCCCCGGGCACTCCCACCAGATATGCCAAAATGTTCCTACCACCCCACATTTACACCAGCACTGCGTCTCGCCTGTTTTAAAAATGCGGGCCAGTCTGCTAGGGGTCATATACCATTGATATAGCATCTTTTCTCCGAGGACAAGCAGGCTGCTTGTTCTCACTGATGGGTTGACGTCCTCGGCAGCCCCCTCCATCGGAAAGTTTACTAGCAAAGGCCTTTGCTAGTCCTCGCGCGCCCATGCGCACCGCGCATGCGCGGCCGTCTTCCCGCCCGAAACCGGCTCGAGCCGGCCAGTCTTCTTTCGTCCGCACTCGGTACGGTCGTGTTACGCCGTTCGTGCCCCAGAGAGTCGACCTCGCGCGTCCTTTTCGACGTGTTTTTGTCCTTTTTTTCCTTGAAAAAGTTTGGGAAGCGCTCCGGTAGTGTTCCGGAAGACCCTTTCGGGTTTTCTGCCCTTCCCGTATTTCTCAGTTTTTGCCCCGTAAGTTTTCTTTCGTTGTCGGGGTAGGCCTCTTTTGGCCTCGGTCGAGATTTTTCTCCCTCTAAATTTTGGTGCTTCAATTTTCGCCATTTCGGCTTTTGATTTCGCCGGCGTGATTTTTCCGCCCATGACATCGAAGCCTTCCAGCGGCTTCAAGAAGTGCACCCAGTGCGCCCGGGTAATCTCGCTCACTGATAGGCACTCTGCGTGTCTTCAGTGTCTAGGGGCCCAGCACCGCCCTCAGAACTGCAGTCTGTGTTCCTTGTTACAAAGGCGGACTCAGGTAGCGAGATTAGCCCAGTGGAACGTTTTGTTCTCGGGCTCTTCGTCGGCATCGGCACCGGAGGCATCGAGTGCATCGACGTCGTCAGCGTCCGGACCATCTTCCTTGGCTGCCGCTCCATCGACTGCATCGAGGCATCGGACCTCTGCATCGGCGCCGAGGCATCGGGCGACTGTATCGACGTCGGTGGTACCGAGACTTCGTCTGCTGATGTCGTCGGACGGAGGTGCATCGTCAGGAGTGCAGGTGAGGGCTGTCCATTCCCCTGCTGGTGGCGGTGAGCCTTCGGGTGGGTCTCCTCCTACCCTGAGGGCTCCTGCGGTACAGCCCCCCCGGGATCGACCCTCTTCGGTCTCGGCCCCGAGGAAGCGACGGATGGATTCTACGTCCTCCTCGTCGGTGCCGGGGAGCTCCGGTGACATGCTTCGGAAGAAGTCGAAGAAGCATCGACACCGGTCTCCTCCCCATGTCGGCACCGAGAGCTCTGGGTCGCCGAGGGATTCGGCACCCAGCAGGCATCGGCACCGAGAGGACCGCTCACCCTCTGTTCAGGAGGTGTCGATGTGCTCCACTCTGGACAGCCCGGAACAGGTTCTGACGTCGACGCCTGCATCGGCCTCTCAGCCTTTCTCTGCAGCCGCTCTAAACGAGAGCCTCCGGGCCGTTCTCCCAGAGATTCTGGGAGAGCTGTTGCGCCCTACCCCTCCGGTACCGGCGGTGTTTGCGCCTCCGGTACCGTCGAGCGTGGCGCCGGCTGGCCCATCGCCCAGGTTGAGGTCCCCGACGTCGGTACCGCGTGCGGTGCCGACCGCGGCCACCTCCCAGGAAGGCTCCCCGACTACGTCGGCGGAGGGAGCTTCGCCGATGCGGGCGAGGGAGTCTACCTCTCGACGCCCCCACCGTGGACGGGGTTCCACCGAGTCGAGCAGGGCGAGGTTGCAGACACAGGTTCGTGAACTTGTGTCTGACACCGAGGGTGAGGCCTCGTGGGAGGAAGAGGAGGACCCCAGATATTTCTCTGACGAGGAGTCTGAGGGTCTTCCTTCTGATCCCACTCCCTCTCCTGAGAGACAGCTTTCTCCTCCCGAGAGTCTGTCTTTTGCTTCCTTTGTCCGGGAGATGTCTACGGCCATCCCCTTCCCGGTGGTTGTGGAGGACGAGCCCAGGGCTGAAATGTTTGAGCTCCTGGACTATCCTTCTCCACCTAAAGAAGCGTCCACTGTTCCCTTGCACCATGTCCTGAAAAAGACATTGCTTGCGAACTGGACCAAGCCACTAAGTAATCCCCACATTCCCAAGAAGATTGAGTCCCAGTACCGGATCCATGGGGACCCAGAGCTGATGCGCACTCAGTTGCCTCATGACTCTGGAGTTGTGGATCTGGCCCTAAAGAAGGCTAAGAGTTCTAGGGAGCATGCTTCGGCGCCCCCGGGCAAAGACCCTAGAACCTTAGACTCCTTTGGGAGGAAGGCCTACCATTCTTCTATGCTCGTGGCCAAGATCCAGTCTTACCAGCTCTACACGAGCATACACATGCGGAACAATGTGCGGCAGTTGGCGGGCTTGGTTGATGCTCTCCCCCTGAGCAAGCCAAGCCTTTTCAGGAGGTGGTCAGGCAGCTGAAGGCGTGCAGAAAATTCCTGGCCAGAGGAGTTTATGACACTTTTGATGTTGCGTCCAGGGCCGCTGCTCAAGGTGTGGTGATGCGCAGGCTCTCATGGCTGCGTGCCGCCGACCTGGAGAATAGACTCCAGCAGCGGATTGCAGACTCGCCTTGCCGTGCGGACAACATTTTTGGAGAAAAAGTCGAGCAGGTGGTAGAGTCTCTCCACCAGCGGGACACCGCATTCGACAAGTTCTCCCGCCGGCAGCCTTCAGCCTCTACCTCTACAGGTAGAAGATTTTTCGGGGGAAGGAAGACTGGTCCCTATGCTTCTGGTAAGCGTAGGTACAATCCCCCTTCCCGACAGCCTGCGGCCCAGGCTAAGCCCCAGCGCGCTCGCTCTCGTCAGCAGCGTGCGCCTCAGCAAGGCCCCGCGGCTCCCCAGCAAAAGCAAGGGGCGAGCTTTTGACTGGCTCCAGCAGAGCATAGCCGACATCCAAGTGTCAGTGCCGGGCGACCTGCCGGTCGGGGGGAGGTTGAAAGCTTTTCACCAAAGGTGGCCTCTCATAACCTCCGATCAGTGGGTTCTCCAAATAGTCCGGCAAGGATACACCCTCAATTTGGCATCAAAACCTCCAAATTGTCCACCGGGGGCTCAGTCTTACAGCTTCCAACACAAGCAGGTACTTGTAGAGGAACTCTCCGCCCTTCTCAGCGCCAATGCGGTCGAGCCCGTGCCATCCGGGCAAGAAGGGCTGGGATTCTATTCCAGGTACTTCCTTGTGGAAAAGAAAACAGGGGGGATGCGTCCCATCCTAGACCTAAGGGCCCTGAACAAATATCTCGTAAAAGAAAAGTTCAGGATGCTTTCCCTGGGCACCCTTCTCCCCATGATTCAGCAAAACGATTGGCTATGCTCTCTGGACTTGAAGGATGCCTACACACACATCCCGATACTGCCAGCTCACAGACAGTATCTGCGATTTCAGTTGGGCACACGCCACTTCCAGTACTGTGTGCTACCCTTTGGGCTCGCCTCTGCGCCCAGGGTGTTCACAAAGTGCCTAGCTGTGGTAGCAGCGGCACTTCGCAGGCTGGGGGTGCACGTGTTCCCATATCTCGACGATTGGCTGGTGAAGAACACATCCGAGGCAGGAGCCCTGCAGTCCATGCAGATGACTATTCGCCTCCTGGAGCTACTGGGGTTTGTGATAAATTACCCAAAGTCCCATCTTCTCCCAGTGCAGAAACTCGAATTCATAGGACCCCTGCTGGATTCTCGGACGGCTCGCGCCTATCTCCCAGAGGCGAGAGCCAACAACTTGTTGTCCCTCGTCTCGCGGGTGCGTGCGTCCCAGCAGATCACAGCTCGGCAGATGTTGAGATTGCTGGGCCACATGGCCTCCACAGTTCATGTGACTCCCATGGCCCGCCTTCACATGAGATCTGCTCAATGGACCCTAGCCTCCCAGTGGTATCAGGCCGCTGGGGGACTAGAGGACGTGATCCACCTGTCCACGAGTTTTCTCAAATCCCTGTATTGGTGGACGATTTGCTCCAATTTGACTCTGGGACGTCCCTTCCAAATTCCTCAGCCACAAAAAGTGCTGACCACGGATGCGTCTCTCCTGGGATGGGGAGCTCATGTCGATGGGCTTCACACCCAAGGAAGTTGGTCCCTCCAAGAACGCGATCTACAGATCAATCTTCTGGAGTTGCGAGCGATCTGGAACGCTCTGAAGGCTTTCAGAGATCGGCTGTCCCACCAAATTATCCAAATTCAGACAGACAACCAGGTTGCCATGTACTATGTCAACAAGCAGGGGGGCACCGAATCTCGCCCCCTGTGTCAGGAAGCCGTCAGCATGTGGCTCTGGGCTCGCCGTCAAGGCATGGTGCTCCAAGCCACATATCTGGCTGGCGTAAACAACAGTCTGGCCGACAGACTGAGCAGGATTATGCAACCTCACGAGTGGTCGCTCAACTCCCGAGTGGTGCGCCACATCTTCCAAGCGTGGGGCACCCCCTTGGTGGATCTCTTCGCATCTCGAGCAAACCACAAAGTCCCTCAGTTCTGTTCCAGGCTTCAAGCCTCCGGCAGACTAGCATCGGATGCCTTCCTCCTGGATTGGGGGGAGGGCCTGCTGTATGCTTATCCTCCCATCCCTCTGGTGGGGAAGACTTTGTTGAAACTCAAGCAAGACCGAGGCACCATGATTCTGATTGCTCCTTTTTGGCCGCGTCAGATCTGGTTCCCCCTTCTTCTGGAGTTATCCTCCGAAGAACCGTGGAGATTGGAGTGTTTTCCGACCCTCATCACACAGGACGAGGGGGCGCTTCTGCATCCCAACCTCCAGTCTCTGGCTCTCACGGCCTGGATGTTGAGGGCGTAGACTTTGCCTCTTTGGGTCTGTCAGAGAGTGTCTCCCGCATCTTGCTTGCTTCCAGGAAAGACTCCACTAAGAGAAGTTACTTCTTCCATTGGAGGAGGTTTGCCGTCTGGTGTGACAGCAAGGCCCTAGATCCTCGCTCTTGTCCTACACAGACCCTGCTTGAATACCTTCTGCACTTGTCTGAGTCTGGTCTCAAGACCAACTCTGTAAGGGTTCACCTTAGTGCAATCAGTGCATACCATTACCGTGTGGAAGGTAAGCCGATCTCAGGACAGCCTTTAGTTGTTCGCTTCATGAGAGGTTTGCTTTTGTCAAAGCCCCCTGTCAAGCCTCCTACAGTGTCATGGGATCTCAATGTCGTTCTCACCCAGCTGATGAAACCTCCTTTTGAGCCACTGAATTCCTGCCATCTGAAGTACTTGACCTGGAAGGTCATTTTCTTGGTGGCAGTTACTTCAGCTCGTAGAGTCAGTGAGCTTCAGGCCCTGGTAGCCCAGGCCCCGTACACCAAATTTCATCATAACAGAGTAGTCCTCCGCACTCACCCTAAGTTCCTGCCAAAGGTTGTGTCGGAGTTCCATCTGAACCAGTCAATTGTCTTGCCAACATTCTTTCCCCGTCCTCATTCCTGCCCTGCTGAACGTCAGCTGCACACATTGGACTGCAAGAGAGCATTGGCCTTCTACCTGGAGCGGACACAGCCCACCAGACAGTCCGCCCAATTGTTTGTTTCTTTTGACCCCAATAGGAGGGGAGTGGCTGTAGGGAAACGCACCATATCCAATTGGCTAGCAGATTGCATTTCCTTCACTTACGCCCAGGCGGGGCTGGCTCTTGAGGGTCATGTCACGGCTCATAATGTTAGAGCCATGGCTGCGTCGGTAGCCCACTTGAAGTCAGCCTCCATTGAAGAAATTTGCAAAGCTGCGACGTGGTCATCTGTCCACACATTCACATCTCATTACTGCCTGCAGCAGGACACCCGACGCGACAGTCGGTTCGGGCAGTCAGTTCTTCAGAACCTGTTTGGGCTTTAGGATCCAACTCCACCCCCCGAGGGCCCTGTGTGTTCTGTTCCAGGCTGCACTCTCAGTTAGTTGGTAAATTTTTTAGGTCAATCTCAGTTATGTCCTCGCCGTTGTGAGGCCCAATTGACCATGGTTGTTGTTTTGAGTGAGCCTGGGGGCTAGGGATACCCCATCAGTGAGAACAAGCAGCCTGCTTGTCCTCGGAGAAAGCGAATGCTACATACCTGTAGAAGGTATTCTCCGAGGACAGCAGGCTGATTGTTCTCACAAACCCGCCCGCCTCCCCTTTGGAGTTGAGTCTTCCCTTGAAGTGTATTGTCTTGCTACATACTGGACTGGCCGGCTCGAGCCGGTTTCGGGCGGGAAGACGGCCGCGCATGCGCGGTGCGCATGGGCGCGCGAGGACTAGCAAAGGCCTTTGCTAGTAAACTTTCCGATGGAGGGGGCTGCCGAGGACGTCAACCCATCAGTGAGAACAATCAGCCTGCTGTCCTCGGAGAATACCTTCTACAGGTATGTAGCATTCGCTATACCCATTTTCCACCAAGGGAGTCGCCACAGAGAAGGACAGTAATCTTTTAAAGATCGTTCTCCATGTAGCAGGTTCATAAGAAGTGGAAAGTGAAGTCTCCCAATTATGTATACATTTCTCAAGGGGCTGAGACCTGTGAAGCAAAGCTCTATAAATCCGGGAGATCCCCCCCCCCCCCCCCCCCCCAGCTCTCATTGCCAATTCTAGCTCAGTGACAGACAGGGATAGTTCCTCCCTTTGCATTCCGTTGTATAAAATCTCTAATGAAATCTATCCCTGTCTGCCAGCCCAAATTCATCTTTCAAAGTGTCAAACAAGTGGCACTTCCCATCCTCCCAAATCTGGCCCAACAGTCATAGAGACGCAGCTGACCAATGCCCATACACCTTCTCCAGTCTGCCGGGGTCAAAATCGGTCGCATACACAATGGGTGTAGTCAAATGATACCTGCGTCCCGGGAATCAAGCGGCTGTACAGCGTGCCCACTCTCCCAGAGCCACCCCCATCTGTCTACTCAAGTCTGAGAACAAACCCTTCAGTAGCGGTAAAGGAAGCCACAGTACCACCCAGATAGATACCCCTTTCAAGCCCCACTGTGCTGCATAAGTCCATAGCTTATTCAGCCCTCTCTGCACTGTGGGCAGCATCTGGAACAGGGCCGCTCTATAGTATAGCTCAAAATTTGGCACCCCCATCTCCCCATCTCTCCTATGCTGATATAGGATCCTTCGATTCACTCGGGGTGTTCTCTTGCGCCAGATGAAAGCAAACATTTTTTTGTTTAGTGTACTGAAAAAAGTATGAGGAATGGGGATCGGCAGCGCCATGAAAAGATAGAGCAACTTTGGGAGCATGGTCATTTTTACCGCCGCTATTCTACCCATCCATGACATCCGCAACCCCCCCCCCCCCCCC
Source organism: Microcaecilia unicolor (assembly GCF_901765095.1). Lineage (NCBI taxonomy): Eukaryota > Metazoa > Chordata > Amphibia > Gymnophiona > Siphonopidae > Microcaecilia > Microcaecilia unicolor. The sequence continues at coordinate 54,118,519 of NC_044038.1, forward strand.
CCCCCCCCATCTCTAACTCCTGAAGCAGTTCCTTTAATTTAGGGGCAAAATTTTCCCGAAACAAATCCCCAGTTTTCTGCGTCAAATTAACCCCCAAGTAACGAATGTATCTATGGGACCATTTGAAGGGAAAAAGGGCTTGTAGCTCTCCCTGCAACCCCTCTGTAAGTTGTATTGGCATAACCTCCGACTTTTGGAGATTAATCTTAAGGCCCGCAGCCACCCCATAATTCTCAAGAATCTCCATCACCGCCCGCAGGGAAGTCCTAGGATGCGATAATGTGAGCAGAACATCATCCGCATAGAGCATGAGTTTAGTTTCTTGTCTCCCTATTCTAATGCCTTGCACCTCAGGGTCATTTCGAATCAAAATCGCCAGAGGTTCCATAGCTAACGCAAAAAGCAAGGGGGAAAGAGCACAGCCCTGTCTTGTACCCCTGAACAACTCAAAGGGCTCAGAGTCAATACCATTAATTCTTAATTGTGACAGGGGGTGTCGATAGAGAGCTGTAACCCAACTAAAGAACTGCCCACTAAAACCCACTCTCCGCAACAATTCTAAAAGAAATGGTCACAGCACTCTATCAAATGCTTTCTCCGTATCTAGCGAGAGAAAGACCGCTGGGTGCCCCGTCTTCTCAATTCTGTCCAGTAAGTATTGTGCCCGCCTGGTATTATCAAAAGTTTGCCTGTGTGCTATGAACCCCGCCTGATCCTCATGAACCAGACGGGGTAACACTACTTGTAACCGACATGCCAGGATTGTGGTTAGAATTTTATAGTCTGTCCCTAACAGGGAAATTGGCCGATAGGAACTGCAGCTTTGTGGATCTTTATGCGGCTTAAGAAGCAGAACCATGCTGGCCAGCCTCCAAGACCGGGGGAGAACCGCATCCGATTGAATAGCATTAAACACTCTAAGCAAAAGGGGTGCCAAAATGGAGCCATAACATTTATAAAATTGATTGCTATAGCCATCTGCTCCCGGCGCATTCCCTCCAGCCCTTAATGGCCGTAACCACCTCCTCAAGCTCTATAGGTGCAGAAAGCCGGTCCTGCTCCGCCTGGCTTAGCTTTGACAGCTCCACCCTGTCCAAAAGGCGCTGCACCGCCTCTCCCACCAGAGGATCTTCCTGCTTATACAGCATCTGATAGTATTTTACAAATAGTCGTTGGATATCCTCTAGGTGCTCCCAGCTCTGCCCCTCCTCATCTCTAACCTTACCAATGGCATTGCGACTCGCCAATTGCTTCAGTTTATACGCTAAAAGTTTGCTAGTCTTATTATTAAACTCATAATATTCCTGTTGGGTTTGTTGCATTTGTTCCTTGATAATAGAGAGCTCCAAATTTAGTAACTGTACTCTAGCTCTATGCAGCTCCTCTTGTTGACTGGCACTAGCTTGTTGTTGTTTAACCAGCATTTCTAACTGCTGAACAATCTGCCTAAGTTCTGCTTCTTTCTCCCTGGATTCCTTGTGTATATGTGAGTGCAATGATATCAACTTCCCACGGATCACCACTTTCAAACTCTCCCATAAAATCTCTGGCCGTGTTTCTGGTGTATCATTAAATTGCAAAAATTCTCTAAGTTCCCCCTCAATTTGCTTAACATGGCTAGGATCATCCAATAACCCATCTGGGAACCACCAATTTCTACCCCCCCCCCCCCCCCCCCCGGGCACATGAAAGCCCCGCAAGGTGATAGTAATCGGGGCATGATCCAACCAAGAGCGTATATGAATCTCTGTGGACTCTGTCCGAAGAACTATTCCTGCACTCCCCATCCACATATCAATTCTCGAGTAAATGTCATGTGGTGCCGAATAACAAGTATAATCCCTCTCATCCCCATGCATTACCCTTCAAACGTCCACCAGCTCCCACTGATTCAAAAACTGTAGTAACTTATCCCGTTCTGAATGTGCATAGCCAGCCATCCCCGTAGAATTATCGACCGCGGGGTCCATTGTCACATTAAAATCTCCGCCCAAAAGCAACTCCCCCTGCACATATTTTGTCAAATGAGCGCTAAGGGACTCAAAAAAACTCCCCCTGGGACTGATTTGGAGCATAGACATTAACTATAGTGTACACTTGTCCCTCAAGGGTAACCACCACAATGACAAATCTGCCCCCAGGATCCATCTTAACCGTTTGAACCTCCCATGCACGGTCATGCTTGAAGAATATCCCCACACCCGCCATTTTATTTTGCTGCCTATTAGACGCTAGATATTGAAGGGGGTATTTTGGATTACAAATTAGATATTCATGTTTGGCAGCAAGTGTGTTTCTTGAACCAACATGAGATCAGCACCCACCTGATTCGCCTCTCTAAACAGCCTTTTACATTTTATGGGAGTATTGAGCCCCCTTACATTCACAGATAAACACGTAAGCTGAGTCATAAGGGTTCAAAGCAAGTATAACTATGGGCCTTCCCCAGGCTATTAGAGCACTTCCAATGCCTATGCATAATAGTAACCCCCTCCCGAAGAACCCCACCTCCCCCTCCCTCCCCCTCCCTCCCCCTCCCCCCCCCTCTTCCCATTTCAACCAACCAACCCCCCCCCCCCACACCCAAAACATTAAGATTCTCCCTTATAACACCGCAGAGAGGTGTCAAATGAAAAGAGGTGACATGATCTCTCTGCTCCCCTCCCGTTACAGAACTTCCAATAGAAACTTAAATTAAGATATATTTCTTATTCCCAACAGTAACTTATTCAGCAGCTTAAACAGGAAGACTGCTCAAATCTAACTCCACTCATACAGCAAACAGACCAGATAGCCTGACAAAGAGCCATCCCATTCCTTGCAATCAGGTCAGCTGTCCATCAGATATTTGACGCTGCAGGCGCTTGTTGCCTTTTTCAACTCGCTGCCATCTCGGACACGAAGGTAGGGATGTCGCTCGTGAGCTTCCCGCTGTGGTCGTAAGCTCCACAGTACCTCCCTCTGGTAAGATCTCCCAAGCTTCCTCTATCGATTTAATTTGCTGCATGCGGCCATCCCTGTAAAAAACCAGGGCGAACAGATGCCGCCAACAGTACTTGATCCCCAGTTCTCGAAGTTTAATAGTAACTGGCTTTAATGCGGCTCTACGCTTCAGGGTTGCTGCAGCTAAATCTTGATAAATTTCGATGTCATAAGTGTCCCATTTAAAGTTATTCATTTTGCGGGCCGCCTGCAACACCTGCTCCTTTAATTTAAAGTCCTGAAAGCAGGCTATGATGTCTTTCGAGAGATAACCTCATGTAGGGCCCAGGGCTCTGTGGCAGTGCTCCAACAAGATCCTCTCGGGTTCAATCATAGCACCCGACTCCTTTAACAATGAGCTGACAAGTTGCTGCACCGTTGCTTCACAGTCCTGATATAACGGGACCTCGGGTAATCCCCGGAAACGCAGATTGCGCCTGCGGCCCCGGTTCTCAAGGTCTTCAATCTTATCTGTAAGTTGCTGCATTTCTGCCTGCGTTTTGTCACATCGATTTATCGAACTTAATTCCTCCGCCTGATCATCCATTCGGGTCTCTGCTTCCTCCACTCTGGACCCGAGCTCCCGGATTTCCCCACGTAGGTCCGCTTCCAGGGTGGCCAGATCGGTGCGCTCTGCTTTAAGATCGCGGCTGATCACACTTAGCCATTCTTTAAGCTCATCAAAGGACTCCGCAGCCATCTTAGCGGTTTCCACCGGTGATCCGAACAGCTCTGGCAGAGATGCTTCTCCTGGATGTTGATCCTGCTGTGGGGCCTCCAACTGTGAGCTCGCCATGCGGTTCGCGGTAGCGCTTGCGAACCCGAATTGTGTAAGATCTGCCTGACGATTCATCTCCAAAAGAGAAGTATGCAATCCTCGAGTCACCGCAGCTCAGCTCACGTGATTTCTTTACTGCTGGGAGCTTAAACTTGCATAAGAATATAGTTTAATGCGAAGGGGAGCAGGAGTTAATTTTTCATGCAACCATTGCAGTTGATGACGTCACTTCCTCCCGTGTTAGTCCACTTTTAAAGGTAATCAATAGAAATCAAACAAAATAAAACATGGAAAAGAAAATAAGATGATACCTTTTTTATTGGATATAACTTAATACATTTCTTGATTAACTTTCGAGGGTTGCCCTTCTTCGTCAGATCGGAAAGGGCAACCTTCGAAAGCTAATCAAGAAATGTATTAAGATCTATATTCTTCCAACTGGACCAACTGGATATATCTAAAAGAAGGAACATCTAGTAACAATTTGTCTCCTGATGGTAATGGAGGGGGGGAGACAGTTAATCCATAATGTAGTAGCCAGTGTTAGAGGGACATCATTATTCAATCCTTTAAAAAATAAGATAGGCCATTTAACTGACAACCAATGCAACCCCTGTAATACCATAGAAACATGATGAAAATATTATGCAATGTTAAGACAAGTTCTGAGTAGGTCTTGTATTTTGGTGTTCAGTAGCTTAGTACTTTACATTTTTTTTGTTTTCACCTGGAGACCTGAGTTTTAATTTTTGACTCAGTCCAAGACTGAGCATGCTGAAAATATACACAGCAGCTGTGGAGAGGCGCTTCCAAATGGACAACGTAAAACAAAGTAGTCAAAATCATATACAGTATATGGATTTTATAATATGTGTCTACTTTTCAGTTTTATCTTTAACACAGTTCAAGCATGGAAATGTAACAATATGCTTTTGGTGAAGCTAATCTATATTTTCTGACAACCACTAATTAGGGTCTAGTGAATGTGAATATCAGTTGGGTAAATACCAGGACTATGACTGATCTTTACATTGTCTGAACCTGATTGGATCACTTTAGATTTCAACTTTTTTTTATTGATGGCAAAGCTTAACAGATACTTTCCCCAAAAAGAAAAAGGGGAAAATATTACAGCAAAAGAAAATACAGTATTGTACAGCATCAAATAGATTTTAACATTGAAACCCCCTCCCTATCTTCCCCCTTCCTTGTCCCCCCCCCCCCCCCAATTGGATCACTTTAATTAAAGTTATCCTGCCAGATAAACGGACAAATTGAACAACCACATAAGTACTTTTCAGACTTGTTGAAAAACACTAAGAAACAAGTAGGTACATTTTCAACATGATTTAAGTTTTTTAAAGGCTGGCCACAGTGTTTAAAAAAAATGTATATATTCAGAACCACTTAATGGATAGGCTGTGGCATGGAATATACATCAAATCGATCTCTGTCACCATCTATAAGGCAACAATATTCAGCCTTTATCCATATAGCTATGCGGTTTCATTTAGGACTCCTTGTTTACAGCTGTTTTGCAATCCTAAATGAAACTGCTTAGCAGTATGGATAGCAGCTTGATATCACCATTATTGGGGTAATTTAACGTGGGCACCTACATTTAGGTGCCACATATGCGCATAAATCAGTGGAATATGTCATAGATGCACATAAATGCCAATATACTGCCCAAGTGCTATTCTGTTACTACGTATATATCTCTAATAGCATGTAGTTTGCAGGTGGGCATACACATGGGTGGTCTATGGGCAGAACGAGGGTAGGGTGCACACTTACATGCATAACTTGTAAATTACTCAATATTTACCTTTCAGGAAAATGTTAAAGTCCCATTTTTCAAGCAACTTTACCCTAATGGACCAGCTTAATTCCACCAGATCACCTACGATACTCCTGCTAAGACATCGACGCTTACTCTGACCCCAATGTTATACTCCATCCCTCATCTTCTTCCCTCCATCCTTTACCATTTCCCTCCCATTCTCCTTCCCTTTCACCTATCATATCCTTGTCCACCTTCCCTATTCTAGTTCATTATGTTCTTTTCACATGTCCTTTGTAATGCCTTTCATAATGTAAGTAGTTATTATCATCACAATTTATAATACTGTTCCTACATTTCCATGTTTTTACTGTATTCTTTACCATGTAAGATGCTTTCTTTTACAATGTAAGCCGTACTGGACCTGCTGTATGTGGGAAAGAGCGGGGTACAAATGTAATAAATAAATTCGGCAAAAATTCTAAATTTAGACTGGTCCAATATCAAATATTTCCAAAAGGATTTATGAACCTAGTCAATATCTTCCCATATTTTTTTCTTTCACAATGGATTTACATATTGTCACGAACAGTCCTTCAACCAATTCATAAAAATATACAGCATTCATACATTCTTTTATTAAAGTGACCTCAGTGATGTTCACCGCCCACCACCCTTACAGGCTTTACGTGGCGATATATATCAACATCAACCTCTTCATCGGTACACTATTTGCTTTCTTATAAATTTTTTAAGATTTTAAACAAATCACTTACCTTGCTTAACTCTGTCGGACTCGGAGGTATTAACTTGTAAATTAAACATTAAGTTACATGCATATCTCCAGAATATGGACGCACACATTTACACCAGCTCACGCCTAAGTGCATATGCATGTTTAGCGAAAATACTTACCAGTAGTAGGTATTCTCCGAGGACAGCAGGCTGATTGTTCTCACATGTGGGTCGACGTCCGTGTTGGCCCAGGAAATGGCAAAATTTCACCAGCAAAACTAAAAAGTTTTGCTAGAATCTTCTGGCGCGCGCGTATGCGGACGACTTCCCACCCGTCGTGTGAGCGTGCCTCCTCAGTTTAATCAAAAAGTATAAATATAAATAAACAACAACTCCAAAGGGGAGGTGGGCGGGTTTGTGAAAACAATCAGCCTCCTGTCCTCGGAGAATACCTGCTACAGGTAAGTATCTTCGCTTTCTCCGAGGACAAGCAAGCTGTTTGTTCTCACATGTGGGGTATCCCTAGCAACCAGGCTCACTCAAAACAATGAACATTGGTCAATTTGGCCTCGCAACGGTGAGGACATAACATAGATTGACCTGAAACCATAAACAACTAACTGAGAGTGCAGCCTGGAACAAAACAAAAATAGGACTAGGAGGGTGGAGTTGGATTCTAAACCCCAAACAGATTCTGTGAGCCGTGACATGGCCCTCCAGAGTCAGCCCAGCTTGGGCGTAAGTGAAGGAAATGCAATCTGCTAGCCAATTGGAGATTGTGCGTTTTCCGATGGCGACTCCCCTCCTGTTGAGGTCGAAACACAACTGGGCGGACTGTCTGAAAGGCTTTGTCCACGCCACGTAAAAGGCCAGTGCTCTCTTGCAGTCCAGGGTATGCAAACTGCTTTCGCCAGGGTGGGTATGAGGACGGGGGGGGGGGGGGGGGGGGGGGGAATGTTGGCAAGACAATCGACTGGTTCAGATGGAACTCTGACACCACTTTCGGCAGAAACTTAGGGTGCGTGCTGAGGACTACTCTGTTGTGATGAAACTTAATATAAGGTGCATGCACTACTAAGGCCTGAAGCTCACTGACCCTATGAGCTGAAGTAACAGCCACCAAGAAAATGACCTTCCAGGTCAAGTACTACTTCAGATGACAGGAATTCAGTGGCTCAAAAGGAGCTTTCATCAGCTGTGTGAGAACGACGTTGAGATCTCATGACACTGTTGGAGGTTTAACTTGGGGCATTGACAAAAGCAAACCTCTCATGAAGCGAACTACTAAAAAAAAAGGCTGTCCAGAGATAGGCTTACCCTCTACACGGCGATGAAAAGCACTAATCGCACTAAGGTGAACTCTTACGGAGTTGGTCTTAAGACCAGACTCTGATAAGTGTAGAAGGTATTCAAGCAGGGTCCGTGTAGGAAAAGAAAAAGGATCTAGGGCCTTGCTGTCACACCAGACAGCAAACCCTCCATTTGAAAGAATAACACTTTTTCGTGGAATCTTTCCTGGAAGCAAGCAAGACTCAGGAGACACACCCTCTGAAAGACCTAAAGAGGCAATTTCTAAGCTCTCAACGTCCAGGCCGTGAGAGCCAGAGATTGGAGGTTGGGATGTAGAAGCGACCCCTCGTTCTGGGTGATGAGGATTGGAAAACAGTCCAATCTCCACGGTTTCTCGGCGGACAACTCCAGAAGAAGAGGGAACCAAATCTGATGGTGCCAAGAGGGCGCAATCAGAATCATGTTTCCGCAGTCTTGTTTGAGTTTCAGCAAAGTCTTCCGTACTAGAGATATGGGAGGATACGCATACAGAAGGCCTGTTCCCCAATGTAGGAGAAAGGCATCTGACGCTAGTCTGTCATGGGCCTGAAGCCGGGAACAGAACTGAGGAACTTTGTGATCTGAGTGGCCAAAAGATCCACCAAGGGGGTGCCCCACGCTCGGAAAATCTTGCAGACTACGCCCTTGTTCAGTGACCCTCATGAGGTTGCATTATCCTGCTCATTCTGTCGGCCAGACTGTTGTTTATGCCTGCCAGATAAGTGGCTTGGAGAAACATGCCATGACGGCGTGCCCAAAGCCACATCTGAACGGCTTCCTGACACAGAGGGCGAGATCCGGTGCCCCCCCCTCCCCCCGCTTGTTGGTGTAATACATGGCAACCTGATTGTCTGTCTGAATTAAAATTATTTGGTTGGACAGCCGATCTCTGAAAGCCTTTAGAGCATTCCAGATCGCTCGCAATCCCAGGAGGTTGATCTGAAGACCTTTTTCCTGAAATGACCAAGCTCAAGTGTGAAGCCCATCTATAGGAACTCCCCACCCCAGGAGGAATTTGGAATGGGCGTCCCAAGGTCAAATTGGATCAAATCATCCACCACTGAAGGGAATTCCGAAAGTTGGTGGGCAGTTGGATTACATCCTCTAGATCCCCCACAGCTTGATACCACTGGGAAACTAGGGTCCCTTGAGCTGATTTCATATGTAGACGTGCCATGGGAGTTACATGAAGTATGGAGGCCATGTGCCCCAGAAGTCTCAACATCTGCCGAGCCGTGATCTGTTGAGACGCTGAAACCATGGACACCAGGGACAGGAGGTTGTCTGCCCTTGCGTCAGGAAGATAAGCTCGAGCTGTCTTTGTGTTCAACAGCACCCCAATGAATTCCAACTTCTGTACTGGGGTGAGATGGGACTTGGAGTAATTGATCACGAAACCGGTCGGAGGTTATGAGAGGCCACCTTTGGTGAAAAAATATCAACCTCCCTCCGACCTGCAAGTTGTCCGGTACGGACACTTTTATTGAGTCTGTGCTTCACTGGAGCCAGTCAAAAGCCCGTCCCTTTAAAAAAAAAAAAAAAGCCCATCCCTTGCTTTTGCTGGGGAGCAGTATGGGCCTTAGACGCATGCTGTTGACGAGAATGAGCGAGCTGGGGCTGAGCCTGGGCAGCCTGCCGAGAAGCAGGAGTGTACCTAGGATAGGAATAGGGAGCACTTCTCTTCCCTCCAAAATACCTCCTAGATGAGGAGGCAGTAGCAGAAGGCGCCCGGTGGGAGAGAGAATCCATAGCATCATTATGCTTCTTGATCTGATCAACAAGATCCTCTACTTTTTCACCAAAAAGGTTGTCCCCCCGGCAACTCGACAGTTGCCATATCGAGTCTCGCAAGTGCACGCTTGTGAAGACATGGTATGACTGAATCTTGGCAGTGAGCATAGCGGCCTGATACGTGTTTCTCCCAAAAGAATCAAGAGTTCTAGCCTCTCTGCCTGGGGGCGCCGAAGCATAGTCTCTAGTACTCCTGTCTCTCTTGAGGGCGGAGTCCACCACCATGGAATTGTGAGATAACTGAGACCTCATCAATCCAGGTTCACCGTGGATCTAATACTGGGATTCAGCTTTCTTTGGGACCACAGGGCCAGACAGAGGGGCCGACCAGTTTCGCATAAGGACTTCCTTCAGTACCTTATGCAGAGGAACTGTCACGGCCTCTTTTGGTGGAGAACAATAATCCAGGACCTCAGGCATCTCAGTCCTGGGCTTATCCTCAACCTCCACAGGGAAGGGAATAGCCATAGCCATTTCCCGGACAAAAGAGGAAAAAGATATAGATTCTCCGGTGGAGATAGTCTCCTCTTTGGCGGAGGGGAAGGATCAGAGGGAATCCCAAAGGACTCATCAGAAGAAAAGTACCTGGGATCTTCCTCTGACTCCCACAAACGCTCCTGCTCAGTGTCAGATAAAACCTGTGTTAAGGTACTTTGACACTGAACCTGCCTCGACGCCAAGGAACGATGTCCTCTATGGCAATGTCGAGAGGCCGACGCCTGGTCCGACTGTGGCGAAGTTCCCTCCACCGACATTGAAGGAGAGTCGACCTGGGTGGTAGCTGACGCCGATGCCGCAGGCGGCACCGCGGTCGGGGACCTCACCGCAGGAGAAGGGCCAGACACTGCTGCAGCAGACGGTACAGAAAGTGCAAGCACCCCCAATACTGAAGCTCACTGTCGTAGCAGTCCCTTCAGAAGTTCTGGAAAGAAGGCCCAGATGCTCTCATCAAGAACCGCCATCGGAGAAGGCTGCGGGGTCAGTGGAACAGGCGGTGTCAGAATCCATGGAGGCTCAGGGAGCAGGTACCGGGCTGCTAGGAGACCGATGCATCGGCACCTCCTGTATCGAGGGGGAGCGATCCTCTCGGCGCCGACGCTTCTCGGGTACCAACTCTCTTGACAACCCGGAGCTCCCAGTACCGTGTGTCGAAGGAGAACGACAGTGCTTCTTCGCCTTCGCTCGATGCCTGTCATCGAGACTCCTTGGTACCGATGAGGAGGACGAGGAATCCTCACGTCTCTTCGGGGCCTGGTCCGATGAAGGTCGGTCCCGGGGGGCCTGCATAACAGGAGGTCTCAAGGCAGGTGGAGACCCACTCGATGCCTCGCTGCTCCCAGCGCGAGTTGGTCTCTCAGCAGCCATTACCTCTCTTCCCGACATCGATGCTGCTTTCGATGTCGCCGCCGCCAACCTCGGTACCGAAGTTGACGTCGAAGGATTGAACCGAGCCCCAAAAAGCTTTTCTCGTTGGGCTTCTCGAGACACTTGGGTCCATTTCTTCATACGAAGACACAGATTGCAAGCGACTGGGCTATGGTCGGGCCCAAGGCACTGGATACACCTGGCGTGGGTATCGGTACCTGAGATGGTCCGGTTGCACCGAGTACAACGTTTGAAGCCGCTGGGTGCTTTGGCGAAATCAAACGACGCAATTGTGCCAAAAAAGAGAAGAACACAAAAAGGGAGAAAACCCGACCGCGTGGCCTAAAGGCCGGACGTGTCAAAAAGAAAGTAAACTTAAAATAGAGAAAAAATACTAAAAGTAACTACGGGAATCTTTTTTTAATGACTAAAATAATAAAAGAAATAGTCGTCAAACTCTGTTCCTGGGCCAAGAACGAGGAGAGCAAGAAAAAATCCTGTCACCTCATCGTGGACAAAAAAGAACTGAGGAGGCACGCTCACGCGACGGACGGGAAGTCATCTATGCATGCACGGTGCGCGCTGCACGTGCGCCAGAAAACTCTAGCAAAACTTTTTAATTTTGCTGGTGAAAATTTGCCGTTTCCTGGGCCGACGCAAACGTCAACCCACATGTGAGAACAAGCAGCCTGCTTGTCCTTGGAGAAATACCCGGTTAGGCTAGTATTCTATAAACAAAAGTAGGTGCCTACTTTCCTTTACAGAATATATGCCAATCAGGCACCCTCTGGGTGACCTCCCCCCATGGAGGTAATTCTTAAGCGCTAACAGTTGCACGCCTAATATGTATGTCAGTATTTAAAATGACGACATTTATGCATATAAATGAAAATAGGCATGTAAATGGCAGAATTCTGCCTAAGTACTATTCTGTAAATACATGCATAACTTACATACTGCATATTTTTTCAAGGGGAGTCACACATAAGGGTGGAGTCTGGGCAGGACTTCCAGTTATGCATGTAACTTGTACAATACTGTATGTTACACATGTGTCTTCTGACATTTAGGTGCAAACATGTACAACAGCTCTATGGCTGGTGTAAATGCTTGTGCCTAACTTATAGGTGCATATTTTTGATGTTACGTTAGTATTCTATAAAGGAAAATAAGCAGCTGCACTCCTTATAGGCTGTTACTAGGTGCCTGTTATAGAATTGCCTTGTAAATGTATAATTAGTTGTGGTGCAGTGGTTAGATGGATTTTCAATGGAACTATCTAGACAGTGCTACCAAAAATCCACAGATAGGGAACTTACACATTTCGTGACACTGCTAAATGTTTGTTCTTTTGAATATTGACACAAAGATGGTTTAGGATAGATGTTTGTAAAATACATGCTGAATCACTACATTATTATGCAATAGTACCATTAATGTAAAGGAATAACAAATATACTTGTTCTGTGTTGAGACAGCCACAAAGAGGTAAACTGTGCACTACCATCAATGCAACCGTAATAACCAACCCTTTCACCATGTGGCGTTAGGTGAGAATGATCTTCGGGAAATAATTATAGTTTTCTTATATGACCTTTTCCATATAGCTATGAGAAATCAGACACTCATCGTTTTGAGGTACCCAGAATGCTGCTGGAGGACTTGCAGGCCCTAGAGATCTATGTCAATAAAATGAAGGACAAGTAAGTGATGGGCACCAGGTGTTGAAGACTGACTCAAACTTTAAGTACTACAGAGCCTTCTGGTTGGGTGGGGGGGAGGTAATATTTTTAAAAGACTTCATGTGTAAGCCACATTTTACCTGCATTAGAACATAAAAGGTCTCAAATAAGATTACCTCACTGGTTGCAAATATAGAATTACATACTTTTTTCTTACTGACCTGAAGGCATGTTAGGGAGCCTAGTTTGTGAAGAGTCATGAATTATGTGCATAATTTATAAAATAGGTACCTATGTGTCTGTTTCAGTTAGTGTAAATGTATGTAGCAGCATTTTAGCTGCAATGTCAGTAGGTTATGTGAGACTTTTATAAAGACACATAGATGCCTAAATAGTCTCAAAATAAGTGCCTATTTATCCATTTACCTGGGTAAAAGGACAGTCTGAAAATTGCCAACCCTTAACTCAGATAACAATATGCACAGGGTCCCATACCATACATACTTTTAGTTATAGAAAGGTGCAGGTCTATGTTGGGGATAGGAAAATAATGTGCATAGATTACATTTTCAAATGTACAAGAGTTATTTTTCATGAAGAAAGTACTGCCCCCAAAAAAGCAGATGTCCATAGGCACTTAGTACCTGAGACAGCTTTCAAAATGAAAATACAAGTTTTGTTTTTGTTACATTTGTACCCCGCACTTTTCCCACTCATGGCAGGCTCAATGCGGCTTACATGGGGCAATGGAGGGTTAAGTGACTTGTCCAGAGTCACAAGGAGCTGCCTGTGCCTGAAGTGGGAATCAAACTCAGTTCCTCAGTTCCCCAGGACCAAAGTCCACCACCCTAACCACTAGGCCACTCCTCCACTCCGTGATGTTGGGTATGTTTTAGACAATATCTAGCAACCCAATGAGAAGAAAAGTTAAGTATTTTTCTCTGGTTAACTTCACCTGGCACTTCAGTGGCACTGAACATAAACAGGCAGGAGGTAATTTTGTAAAGGTTTTTCCTTATTGTCCAGTCCAGACAAGTAGGTCTTGTACCCCTGCCAGCAGATGGAAGCAGAGAAAAATAGCTGTTAGCTGCCTTATAGGGAGCTAGTACTACCTTCAGCGTCTCAGTATTTCTCTGGCTACAGCAGATGGTGAAGACACGTGGCCTGATGCAGCAACTATGAGTAGGCTGCTCCTGGGAAGGCTGTAGACCAGATTCTCACTGAAGCATTGACCAAGTTCAAGAGATGCTGCAGGCAAAAGTCCTTTTCGGCTGATTTCTGTCCCCCTTCAGATCAGAGGGAGGTCACGGAGAGAAAGAGAAAAGATGCTGGATGGAAGGATGCAGAGAGAAAGAGGGGGAGACACTGGAAGGATGGGGAGAGAAAAAGGGAAGATGCTGGATGGAAGGATGCAGAGAGAAAGAGGGGAGACACTGGAAGGATGGGGGAGAGAGGGAAAATGCTGAATGGAAAAGGGTAGAGAGAAAGAGGCACTGGATGGAAGAAAGAGGAGAGAGAGGAAGACACTGATGGAAGGATTGGGAGAGAGGGTAGATGTTGGGTGGAAGGATGGGGAGAGAAAGGGAAAACGCTGGATAGAAGGGTAGGGAGAGAAAGAAGGAAGACGCTGGATGGAAGGGTACTGAGAGAAAGAGAGGAGACACTGGATGGAAGAATGCAAAGAGAAAGAGGGGAAGACACTGGATGGAAGGGTAGAGAGAAAGAGGGGAGATGCTGGATGGAAAGGGGGAGAGGATAAAGTTAGTGAAAGATTGGAGAATAAGAGCAAGGGGCATAGGGGATTACTCAGCCATCTGGATTACTGCAACTCACTATACAAAGGCTGCAAAGAGCAAATACTGAGGAAACTTCAAACAGCCCAGAACACAGCAGGCAGACTCATCTTCGGAAAACCAAAATATGAAAGGGCAACACCACTACGAGAGAAACTACACTGGCTTCCACTTAAGGAACGTGTCACTTTTAAGGTATGCACACTAGTCCACAAGATCATTCACGGTGAAGCCCCAGCCTACATGTCCGAGTTAATAGACCTACCACCCAGAAATGCTAAAAGATCATCCCGAACATACCTCAACCTCCACTTCCCTAATTGCAAGGGCGTGAAATACAAGACGCTACACGCGTCAACCTTTTCTCACATGAGCACGCAGCTTTGGAATACACTGCCGCGCAACTTAAGAACGATTTATGAACAAGCTTCCTTCCGCAAACAATTGAAGACCCATCTGTTCGAAACAATTTACGGAAAGAGCCAAAACACATAGAGTCCACACTCACTGTTCATCAATGCATCATACATCCACTTCTGACCCTCATCCCCCGTAATTCCACATCACTCATACACTTACTCACAGAAATATGTACACCATGAGGCATATTTTCAAAGCACTTAGCCTTCCAAAGTTCCATAGGTTTCTATGGAACTTTGGACGGCTAAGTGCTTTGAAAATATGCCTCCATATGTCTTTGTGTCTTAATACTGCCCTTTAAGCTTCCCATTGTCTCCCTCCAATGTTTCTATGTTGATGTCCCATTGTTAAATTCCTAACGATACTTTGATGGTCTCGCATAACTTGTACAATGTAGCCCATAACCAAGTTGTAACAAATGTATTTCCATTATTCATATCTTATTGTAAGCCACACTGAGCCCACAAAGAGGTGGGAAAATGTGGGATACAAATGCAATAAATAAATAAATAAATAAACAAGGGGTAAGGGAAAGATGAAAAGCCATAGGTAGATAAAATAAAAAGAGGGAAATTAAAGACTGGATAGTAAGAATGAATTAAATCTGGACAGAGAGGCAGAAAAATAAATTGAAGAAAACTGAAAGAAACAGGAGGGAGAAAAATGACAAATGGACAGGAAACCTTGGCAAGAGAGTTAAGAGAAGACGAAGGAAAGCTGAAACAAGAGAATGGGACCAACACAATTGGAAAAAGTAAAATGGCCAGACAGCAAAGGTAGAGAAAATAATTGTATTACTTTAGGATAAAGTAATGTGGTAGCTGTGTTAATAAAGGTTAATAAATACAAATAAAACACAAGATAGAAAATAAGATCGAACATTACTATATAAATCCTCAAAATCATCTGCTCTTACCCAATCATCATTCTACATCTTGCATAGAGCTATGTGGACACCTTACAAACTTTCCAAAATATCTAAAGAAGTCTCAAATAGATGCTGGTCTTGTAACAACCATGTAGGTACTTTAGACCACTTAATTTACAATTGTCCTATACTGGATGAGTATTGGTCTCGTATAGAGGACACTATTTCCCATATTCTAGATTTTAAGATCTCTCTAACATACAAAATCATAATCACGGGAGAATTTGGTTTAAACACGGTAATACAACCTCAAATAGCCAAATTATTACGTATATTGATTCAAGTTGCTTTAAAACTGATATGTCAAAATTGGAAGGACTTTACGAAGTTATCTTATGATATGTGGTGGAATACAGTATGTCTTTACGCTAAATATGAAAAAGCTGCTGCAGAGAAATGCGGCTCCCTTTTAGCATTCAATAAAACCTGGTCTCCTATACTCGATTACTCATCCAGTTAATATTAATTATTATAATCTATGCAAATATAAATGGGTACTAATTACATATATATATATAATTTCTTATCTCCACCTCTAACATTTAGTAATATGCTTATTCCTATAGATATACAATACCTGTAATGAAACAGAATCAGGGATCCTAGAGTTGATGTAAACAATGTCTATAATTCTTCTACAAGTCAGTGTACATAATCAAACTTCTTAAACTATTATTAAGTCTCTGGTACTTAATTTCCTTTCTTTTTGTTATTTAAAAATTAATAAAAATGATTGAACAAAAAAAAAAAAAAAAGAAAATAAGATGATACCTTTGTGTTGGACTCATTTTAATATATTTTTGACTAGCCTTCAGAGACCAACGCTTCTTTCGTCAAGTTAGGAAGAGGATACCATAACAGCAGTGACCTGACCTAAGGCAGGAGGTTTTGGCCTCTGAAAGCTTATGGAAAAAGTTATTAGGCAAGTCCAATAAAAAGGTGTCATCTTATTTCCCATTTTCAAGTGCCTGAATTGAGTATATGCGGGAGGTCCTGCATCGGTGGCTGAAGCACGCTGCCGACTGCTCAAACAGTATGGTAGGGGGCTCATGCAGTGGACTTCTTCAGCTAGGGGGGCTTGGGCATCTCCGCCAGCAATTCAACCAGTGCCACAATTTTGGAGTATGCTTAAGCTCCAAGTTGGGGGGGGGGGGCGAGATCCTCTTGTGGTTATGCCACTGGGGAGAATAGATGCTAGATAGGGGATATAATACAGTGAACTGATACGCTTCCTCTTACCCATCCCTGTGGTCACTGGTGTAAATAAAATATTTTCTTCAATGGCCTTGGGATTGAGGTATGCCAGGGGGTGAAGCCATTAGGTAGTGGGTGGTGCCAATCAGAATAGGGCAGGGCTAGGGGCATGTACTAAAATCTCCCTTTCAAAAATCAGGACCCCTTGGCAGCTCTGCTATGAGATGTGATAAAGGAAATGTTATGTGTTAGATGAAGTTGAAAAATTGTGTGGGGAGCTGTTGCTTCAGGAGAAAGGGAGAACAAAATCCAATATAATCCCTTGGGGGCAAGGGATTGGTGAACTGGGAGGAGAGTGGAATCCCCTGTTAGGTTGTGGATTACTGAGAGAGTAACTCCCTGTGGAGAGCCACTGGGGGGAGTGACTGGGTGGTCCCTAGGTGAGAGAAAGCCCAGTCCAAGGGGAGTAGTTTTGAAATAAAATGCAGAGAAATAGTGCCCTGGGACTGAAGATTAACAGGGGGAGGAGATTGGATGGCGATAAGGAGGAGTGTGTGCTTTTTTTGGAAAGGGGACTCTTTTTGGTTGTCTGATGGTCCCCTGCCACTGACCTGGAGGAGAGAAAGGGGAATCCCAACTGGGAAGAGTGTGATCCTTGGCTGTAATGGGGATGTTGTAGATAAGTCCCACCTCCAGTCTGGTAGCCCTTGTGCTACCTTGGAGGAGGGAGGTCTCCTAGAAGGAGAGCATCACCCTAGTGTAGGAAGTACTCCTGTAGCCAGGACCTGCCCACCAGGGGATGTACTATCCTCTCGCACCGAGGATATGTCTTCAAGTGCTGCCCAGGAGGGATAGGTTAGGACAGCCGTTGTAGTTGGTGATTCGATCATTAGGCATATAGATAGATAGTTGGGTGGCTGGTGGATGTGAGGATCGCCTGGTGACTTGCCTGCCTGGTGCGAAGGTGGCGGACCTCACGCGTCACATAGATAGCTGTCTTGGTACATGTGGGTACCAATGACATAGGAAAATGTGGGAGAGAGGTTCTGGAAGCCAAATTTAGGCTCTTAGGTAGAAAGCTCAAATCCAGATCCTCTAGGGTAGCATTTTCTGAAATGCTACCTGTTCCGTGCGCAGGGCCAAAGAGACAGGCAGAGCTCCGGAGTGTCAATGCGTGGATGAGACGATGGTGCAGGGAGGAGGGTTTTAGAATTGTTAGGAACTGGGCAACATTCTGGGGAAGGGGGAGCCTACTCCGAAAGGATGGGCTCCACATTAACCAGGGTGGGACCAGGCTGCTGGCATCGGCATTTAAAAAGGAGATAGAGCAGCTTTTAAACTAGAAATGGGGAGAAGGCCGACAGTCGCTCAAAAGCGCATGGTTCGGGATAAAGGTATCTTGCAAGGATACCTCACAAACAGGGAAAATAGGGTTTCTGGATAGTGAGGTTGCACAACAGACCGTGGTAGGCCAGGTGCCCTTAAATTCAACAAAAGATCAGACAAAAGATGGCAAATCAATAGTGTCAAGTACTAAGCATCATGCAAATAGGAACAACAAACATACTCTGAAATGTCTATATGCAAATGCTAAGCGTCTAAGAAATAAGATGGAAGAGTTGGAATATATTGCACTAAATGAAAAATTGGATATAATAGGCATTACTGAGACCTGGTGGAAGGAGGATAACCAGTGGGACACTGTCATACCGGGGTACAAAGTATATCGTAGCGATAGGGTGGACTGGACTGGTGGAGGGGTAGCATTGTATATTAACGAGAGCCTTGACTCGGATAGATTACAAATTCAACAGGACACAAATCACACCTTTGAATCATTGTGGGTTGAAATTCCATGTATAAAAGGGAAAAGGACGGTGAGAGGAGTGGAGCTACGTGTGGGCGGAAGAGAGACCCAGCCAGGGATCAGAGCCAGGGAGTGCCCATCCCAAGATCAGGGTGGTTCCAGAGTGGGGGTCACCGCTGGAGGAAGGTCAGGCCACAGGGGATCTGGACCTATGAAACTGAGAGGAGCACAGCCTTTGGGACACTATTCTCTGGGATAGGCACGGACAGGAGTCTGTAAAAAGGATACATAGTCCTGCTGAAAAGCATCTGTAATATATCCAAGAAAGGAGAATACAGGAGTTCCCCTGGGAAATACCAGAAGGATTGTGGTTTTAAAATACTTGCATTCAGTGTTGGAGAGTTGATATTTATTTATTTTTTCCATTTCTACCCCACATTTTCCCCCAAAAAAGCTCAGGTTCAATGTGGCTTACATAACTGTCATGAAACGCCTAGCCACCCACCTGGGGCTACCCCATGGCCACTTAGAGGGTCTATCCCCAGCAAAGCTCAGGTCCGCCTGCACCTGCCTCTTGTGCTCAACAGTAGCACCCTCCTTCCACCGACTGGGTCCCAACTGGGTGAGTCTCCGCTCTCAAATTATCCCTAGTGATTTCTAGGTTACTGGGGCCACACTCCCAGTGGTCCCACAGTTCCTGGAAAGCACTCACAAACCGAACACACAAACCACCAGCAGTCTTAGTCAGTTCAGACAAGCAGAGGCAATAAACTTAAAATGTTTATTGTCATGAAAAATTAGAACAATGAACAGAAAAGGTGCAATCAGCAAACAATAACGGGTAACTGAAATATGGATCCATTCTAACACTATCTAAACATTTGTTTACCATCTAAATAGTACCTGGGAGATCAAGACATATAGTTGCTCACAGATTATCAAATATAACTATTCACAGGGACTCAGAAAGAGTTCTTTCTCTGTTTTCTCCCTGGCCAAGACTGGAGAAAAAGCCAGTACATCCTAGTTGAATTTTGAGTTCCTGGGCAAATCAGAGCCCAGAAAAACAGGTTTTCAAAAGTATACTGCATCATACTTTTTATCTGTGTTAGACTAAAGAAAAAACAGTAATTTCTTTGTAACAGCTTTAAACTAGGGCAGTACATCGATTAAAACTTCTAATCAAATGATCACAATTACATTTTTTAATCGTACGATTAATTGCATGACCCAGATGGGTGTCATGTACCTTCCTCCCAGTGGCGTTCCTAGGGGGGCTGACACCCGGGGTGGATCGCCGATGCGCCCCGCCCCCCGGGTGGAGCGCCCCCCCCCCCGGATGCAGCACGACCCCCCCCCCAGCGAAAGGACACCCCCCCATGAAAGAACCCCCGCCCAGGTGCACGCTGCTGGGGGGGGGGGGGGAGTGCCGCACGCGCCTGTCCATTGTTCGTTCCATGCTCCCTCTGATCCGGAACAGGAAGATACCTGGACAATGGGCAGGCTGGTAAAAACTGTGCGGACCCCTGAAACTCCCCTGAAAAAGAGGACACGTCCGGGGGAATCCGGATTTATGGTAACCCTAGTTATTAGAGTCTGTGATCATATATTATATCTGTATTTATTGCAGTTAGCTTGTAGATTGTACAAGCACAAATTATTGGTCAGAAGTTTGTGGGGATGAAATTTGGATCTCATTTTAGAAGAAAAAGTATCATTAACTATTATGATGTTAGTTCTGGATGTTTAATCAATTGATTTTTGCAGTTTATAAGGGTGGAGAGATTTTATATGCTTGAGAAACATCCTTAGTCTTAGTTGGGCTCCTAAACATAGTAGGTGACGGCAGAAAAAGAGGGAGGGATAATGAGAGTATATCATCAGCCCCATTTGGGGCCTGGGGGGCAGTAACTGGCCCACAGGAAGAGGGATGCTGCAGAAGGAATAAAGAAGAGTGAGATGAGTGAGGTGAGAGAAGGTGAGAGCACTGGGGTGCAAAGAAAGGAAAATAAAAAGGCTATAGTGGGGGGAGAGGTTACTGTTAAAGAGAGGACTACACCTGGCTGGTGTAAGGAGCAGAGGAGAGTGAAACAAGAAAATAAAAGGGCTGCACAGATCTAGAGTTGGGGGTTTTCACTCACCAAGTAAGAAATTTTCTCTCTCCATAGTCCCACCAGGCTCTTCTTCCTTCCCTGCTCAAATTATTGAGAGGGGTGATTGAAATACACGCATTCAGTTCTTAGTAAATACGTTTTGAAGAAATGTTTGAATCTCTTTACTGAAGAATCAGTTGATCTACATAGGTAGTAAGAATGGTAATTGAATATGATATGTATTTATAGTTTAATTTAATTGTCCTTCTAGGAGTTTATGGAAATGGTGGGCACAGTATTTGGAGAGCCAGAATAATATGGATTTGGCATTGCAGTACTATGAGCTGGCTCAGGATTATCTTTCTCTTGTTCGTGTTTACTGCTTCCAAGGAAACATCCAGCGGGTAGGTATCTTTCCATCCTTAACCATAAGACTGTGTGTAGACTGCCCCTATTGCAGGTAAACCCTCAATATAACAGATAGTGGTGATGTTTTTTTTTCAGGCTGCAGAAATAGCTAATGAAACAGGGAATTGGGCAGCATCCTATCACCTGGCCCGACAGTATGAGAGCATGGAAGAGGTGAAGCAGGCAGTCCATTTCTACACCAGGGCCCAAGCCTATAATAATGCTATCCGTTTATGTAAGGTATGATAAGTAATATCTGTATAAGGAACAAAAACATGCTACATTTCAGATACAATATAGTGTCAAAATCTTAAAGATATGAATTGGTGATAGGATGGGGAGAACATCATTCTTGCCTTAGAAGTTTACAGCATTTGAACAATTTCAGTACTTGCAACTTTCTGGCTCCAGACATGCAGTTCCTCCTACTGAGCTAGAAGGAGACACCTCTTAGTCATTGTTTTGATCTCATTGCTCATCACTTTACCCCTTCATGTATATGTATCAAGAAGTCCCTTCCTATGTAGGGAGTATAATTTTGTATGTTAAACAGTAATATTATCTTTTATAATATGGAAAATAGTCATTTAGTATAATACAGATTGATATTCAGTTTGTGATGGTGAGTAACTAACTTATAAATCACTTCCATCCATGGACTGACTTAACCCTGGATATTCAGTACCAGAGCATGCCGGCTCCAGACATCAACTATCCAGGTATGACTGCCGACCCAGAAGTTAACCAGAAATATTTTGATATTCAGACCAGGGGCGTATCTGGACTCCGGCGGTAGGGGGGGCCAGAGCCAGAGGGAGGGGGCACATTTTAGCCCCCCCCCCCCCCCGCCGCCGAGCCCCCACCGCCACCAATGACTCTCTCTACCCCCCTCCCGCAGCCAACCCTCCCCCGCTGCCGTTCTTACTTTTGCTGGCGGGGGACCCCAACCCCCGCCAGCCGAGGTCTGCTTCCACCTGCCGCTGCCGTAAAAACTTCTTCTTCAGCCGGCGGGGGACCCCAAACCCCCGCCAGCCGCCCCGCGGTGTTTAAAATTCATCTTCGGCCTCCGTGGCCGTGCTGCTGTGATAGGCGCTGTTGAAATCCACTTCGGAGTCTGACGTCGCAGCACGTACAACGTACAACGACGTCAGACTCCGAAGTGGATTTCAACAGCGCCTATCACAGCAGCACGGCCACGGAGGCCGAAGATGAATTTCAAACACCGCGGGGCGGCTGGCGGGGGTTTGGGGTCCCCCGCCAGCAAAAGTAAGAACGGCAGCGGGGGAGGGTTGATGGCGGTAGGGGGGTCCAGGGCAAAATCTGCGGGGGCCCAGGCCCCTGAGGCCCCACGCAGATACGCCCCTGATTCAGACTGGTGCCTGGTTAACTCACCACATAAAGTTAGGACAGCTGTTTTGCTGACCTAACTTTATCCAGTACTTAGCTGATTAGTAGACCACCTAAGTTCTCGCTCTGCCTTAACTCTGTCCCCAGACCATCCACATACTAGCTGGTTTTGGCATAGACAGTTATAGGGGATATTGAGCAGCACTATCCAGTTAAGTGCCACTGAATATCCACGGATAGCCCTGCACAAGTGACTTAAATGGCCAGGAACATCTCCTGGCTGTTTAAATCACTTTGAATATCGACCCCATTATTAATTTGAAAATTCTGTATGTAACAACCATGTTTGTAAGAATATCACAAATTACATCACACACATACAGTAAGTGTTTTAGAATGACAAGATTCATTATAACCTTCAAAAATAATTGTAGACAATGAAATATTTATAGTGTTAAGTTATGAAACACCACCTAATGCAAATTAACAGATATTTTCATGCAGATCTGGTAAAATTGTGAAATTATTGCTTCTCCTCTCCCTCCCACACATGCACACACATGTACACACATGTCTGTAAGATGTTCCTCGTGAACTAGTGTTTGTAAATGAGATAGGTGGTGTGTAAATGTCAGGTTTATGAAAATTTATCTTTCCCTAGGAGAACAACCTGGATGATCATCTGATGAACTTGGCTCTTCTGAGCACTCCAGAAGACATGATGGAGGCTGCCCGCTATTATGAGGAGAAAGGAGAGCAGATGGATAGAGCAGTCACACTGTATCATAAAGTAAGATGTCATGTGGCATAAGGTGACTTTATTTGCTGTGGAATATAGGTGTATAACTTCTGGGTTCTGGGTCCAAAGACATATGCATTGCGATGGCTACATGTAGCATGATAAATTACAGGTAACTGTAACATTTGAAGGGCAAGATGCAAATTGCATAAGATATAATCCCATATCCTTTAGAAATAGACGAGTACCAACTCAAATCCATCTCTCTCAGACCCAGAGAACTATCCTGTGTGGTACAGATATGTGCCTAACTTTGCATTGCATTTTTGAATCTGAGTAAGCAAGTTTTTTTACTTGTTGCAGATAGTATTGTAACCATCTTTCTTAGAGTCTGAATCGTCAGGAATTTCAGTATGTGTTAAAGAGAACCTGCAGCTGAATATTCCTTATCCAGACAAATCCATGAAGATGTGTGCATTTATGCCATTCTGCCAACAGAAGGATACAGGGAACCACTTTTTTTTATCAGTATAAGATCTAGTGCAGCTGGTCAGGTTATCAGTATTCTACTTATTTATTTATTTAATTATTGTATTTGTAACCCACATTTTCCCACCTTTTTGCAGGCTCAATGTGGCTTACAGAGTGTAGATATGATAACATCGTTACATGATTTAAAGGCAGTCGATCGTACGCAGAGGTGAGAGAGGATTTAGATGGAAGGTGTTAGGTAGGTCGTGTGAGAGGTATCTTTGGTGTGTTTGGGTGGTTTAAGGAATGATTTGATTCATTGAGGGTGACTTTTGTAAGCTTTGTTGAAGAGATGTGTTTTCAAAGCTTTGCGAAAGCTGGTTAGATTGGTCATGGTTTTCAGGGCCATGGGTAGTGCGTTCCATGACTGTGTGCTTTTGTACGCAAAGGTAGTAGCATAAGCCTGTTTGTATTTCATTCCTTCACAGCTGGGGAAGTTCAGATTGAGGAATTTGCGGGCCGATCTTTTGGCATTTCTGGGCGGTAAGTCCACTAGGTTTAACATATAGAGTGGGGCATCTGCGTGAATGATTTTGTGTACAGTTGTGCAGATCTTGAACTCAATTCGTTCCTTGAGCAGGAGCCAGTGCAGTTTCTCTCTTAGGGGTTTCACACTTTCGTATTTAGGTGTTCCAAAAATGAGTCTGGCTGCGGTGTTCTGGGCTGTTTGGAGTTTTTTGATGGTCTGTTCTTTACAGCCTGTGTACAGAGCGTTACAGTAGTCCAAGTGGCTTATTACTAATTCTTGTACTAGGGTGTGGAAAATATTTCTTTGGAAAAAAGGTTTTATTCTTTTGAGTTTCCACATCGATTGGAACATTTTTTTCGTTGTATTCTTCGCGTGGGTGTCGAGAGTGAGGTTTCGATCAATGGTGACTCCAAGAATTTTCAGATTTTCTGAGATAGGAAGTGTGCAGTAGGGGGTGGTTATTGTAGGGTAGTTGTTTGTGTTGTATTGGGAGGTGAGGACTAGACATTGAGTTTTTTCTGCATTGAGTTTTAACTTGAATGAGTCCGCCCAAGAGTGCATTTGGAAGCTCTGGTTGATCTCGTTGGTTATTTCGTTTAAGTCACTTTTGAACGGGATATGGATCGTAACGTCATCGGAATATATGTAGGGGTTAAGGTTTTGATTGGCTAGGAGTTTGGCTAATGGTGTCATCATTAGGTTGAAGATAGTTGATGAGAGGGGGGGGGGGGATCCTTGAGGAACTCCGCATTCCGGTATCCATGGTGGTGATCTGTCCGTATTCGTTATTACTTGGTAGGATCTGGTGGTAAGGAATCCTTCAAACCATTTGAGAACTGGGCCTCCGATTCCGAAGTACTCTAGTAGATGTAACAAAATTTCATGATCCACCATGTCGAAGGCACTGGACATGTCGAATTGTAGTACGAGTATGTTCTTGCCGGTTGCGATCGTTTTTTTGAATGAGTTCATTGCCGACACTAGTACAGTTTCAGTGTTATGATTTGATCGAAATCCTGATTGAGACTCATATAAGATTGAGTGTTTGGTCAGGTATTCCGTGAGTTGTTTTGTCACAATGCCTTCCATCAATTTTGTTGTGAGTGGGATAGAAGCGACTGGTCGGTAGTTGGTTAAGTCCATTGTGCTTTTCTTGGCATCTTTTGGCAGCGGAGTGAGTAGGATGTTTCCATTTTCCGTGGGGAAGAGACCATTTATGAGTCTATAGTTTACTTGGTTCGTGAGGTCTTGCATGAATTGTTTGGGTGCGGATCTTATTAGGCTGGTAGGGCAGATGTCAAGTTTGCATTGAGATTTGGCATATTTTCTGAGCCAGTGTGTGAGTTCATTTAGTGAAATCAGGTCAAAATTGATCCATGATCGATCAGCTGGGTATTCCCCAGGATTTGGGTCTAAGCATTCAAGGATGCTTGTGTACTCAATAGTGTTGCTTGGTATCATGTGTCGGAGCTTTGTGATTTTTTTCTTTGAAATAGCTCGCTAGGTTGGTTGCTGATGGGGTGTCTGTGCTGTTCGAGGTGACCCGTGTGGTGTTTAGGAGGTTATTTACAAGTGAAAAGAGTTTGTGCGTGTCCTTGTAGTTTGGTCCTATTATCGTCTTGTAATGCGTTCTTTTGGTATATCTGATTTTATATTTGTATTTTCTTTGCACCTGTTTCCACTCTTTAAGTGTGTGTTCATCTTTTTTTTTTTTGCTCCATGCCCTTTCTAGTCTTCTGACCTGTGTTTTTAGTTCTTTCAGTTCTTCATTAAACCATGGGATTGAGTTGTTCCTATGTGAGGTTCTAGTTTGGAGCGGTGCTATTTTGTCTAACACTGTTTTGCATCTGTTGTCCCATTCTTGTAGAAATTGGGGTGAGATTCTGTAGTTGTAGTCCATTCCTCGGTATGTATTTGTTGCCAGAATATTAGAGGGTCTATTTTGCCTCTCGTAGTGTAGGTTTTCTTTTCTTGTTTTTGTTTTTTCTCTTTTGTTTTCCAAAGGAGGGAGGTGATTGCCTTGTAATGATCTGACCATAGTGTGACTATCCATTTTGTATCCCTGAATATGAGGTTCGCTTCTGATGAAAATTTATGAGTTATGATATCTAGTGTGTGTCCTTTTTTGTGGGTGGGTTGCATGTTAGGCCAGTGGATCTCCCATAGTTGGAGGAATTCCTTTCATTTGTGTACGTTGTTTGCGTTGGTGTCTTCAAGATGGAGGTTTATGTCTCCTGCTATGAGGACATTCTGGGAGGACAGACAGGTATTTGATATGAAGTCTGTGAAGTGTATCTGTGCGTCTTGCCAGTTAGCCGGAGGTCTGTAGAATAGGATTATGTTTAGTTGATCTTGCAAGTTAGGGTGGGTGATTCTGACTGTGGCTATTTCGAGTTGGGGGAGGATCGATACAGCTGTCGTTGTAACTGTGAATTGGGATTTATAAATTATAGCTATACTTCCGCCTCTTTTTCCTTCTCTTGTCCAATGAGTGATTTTGTATCCTGGTGGACACAGCTCTAGGATTATTGGGTCTTTGGAGTCATGGATCCAAGTTTCATTGATGAGAAGGAAGTCAAGGTGATCTGCCGTAATCCAGTCGGTTATCATTGTAGTTTTTTTTATTATTGATCTGGCGTTAGTGTATCCTATTTGTATTAATTGTTGTTGCTTCCTTGGATTCGGATTTGTGGTGATTTTTATCAATTGTCTGTTTTCTTGATGTGCGGGTTTGGTGTCTTCTTTTATTGTTCTTTGTTGGAGTCCATGGGCGTTAGGTTTGTCGTGGTCTTTGTTCTTTTTTTGGGAGGGCATTGTGTGTATGTAAGTGATGTGTGATTTGTGAGTTGTGGGGTTGTTGTTGTCTGTGTCGTGAGTTATATATGCGTGTGAGAGTAGGGTGAGACAGTAGATAGGAGTGTTTTGCTGGGGTTCATATCAGCATTTAAGGCACTAAGCGATTTCTAGGCAGCAGTGTGTAGAATATACAGTACAATGTATGCAGTGTGTTCGCGGCACTGTATTTACAGGTGGGTCTGTAAAGACAGTGCGTTTTAAATACGGCAGCAAAATTTAGTTCAAGGTAGATAGTGCATTAACGCAAGGCTGCATCTGGTTCAATAAAGCAGTGCGCTTAAAGGTAGATTTCGTTTGCAGTATAAGAAAGCAAGAAAGAAAAAAAAAAAGTGGTGCAAGTCTCAATTGTAGTGGACACTTTATTCAGTCCAGATCTGCGGTGTCCACATCGTATCTATGAGCGGTACGATCAGCACGAGGCATTTCAGTCTGGGCAGTGTATTCAGCATTGGTTCAATCCAATCTCACTTGCCTTAAGCTTGGGAGCAGTTCATGCTGATCTTGGTTTACATTCAAAAGCAAAGCAAAGAGCAGCATTTACATTTAAAGCATTACTGTGAGCTTGGAAAGCAGTTCATGCTGATCTTACTTGGTTTACATTCAAAAGCAAAGCAAGAAGAAGCGTTTACATTTAAAGCATTACTGTGAGCGGTACATATTATTTCCATTTATCTTACAGTAAAGCCAGGTGGTTCATTTGCCTGATATTCAAAACAAAGCAAAGTGAAACAACTACATATAAATCAAAGCTGTGAGCCGTGCATGCAACTGTTTCCCTTTGCCTTATAATTAGAACAAAGCAGGTCAATTGCCTTGTATTTTAAAACAAAGCAAAGCATTTGCATTTGGTTCATTACAGGGAATATTGCTATCTTGGCAAAGCAGCTCATTTGCCTTCTATTTAAAGTATTTAAAATATTTAAAAGCATCTGCATTTAAATCATTGCAGAGAGAGTTCCAGTATTTCAGAGGATAGCGTTGGGTTAGTCCCGGTCCATTCCGGTCCGGTTGGAGGTTACCTTAGGCCAGCGATTGCTCCGTGTTGCAGGTCTGGCTCAATGTTCCTGGGTTCAGTCTGCGATGCTCATGGAGATTCAGTATCTGCAAGTGCTCAGAATCTGAACTGCATGGCCGCGTGGTCCACTGTGAGGGATGATCCAGCTTCCTTGCTCCATTCCAGAGGGGCGGCAGTTGGTGGAAGGGTTAGGTTGGGTGATGTGATGTCCCGTTCCGGCGTAGAGGGTCGCAGTTGTCTTCCAGCGGTGTTCGGCGGCCCGTCTGTGGTAAGGTCGAGCTGATCGTCTCGGCGGTTCTTCGGTCCCTCAACACGTGGGCTCCAATAAATAATGGATACATTCTGGAGATGTGCAGCAAGTCTTGAGGATATGGTGCCCAGTGGAACTCATTTAGTGGCAGAGACTCCTAGATGGACAGAAGTGGTCAGAGTCCCCATCGCCCACTGTAGCAATCTCAGAGGGGCCATAGAACATCCAGTGAAGTTACCCCAACATTCTCTCCTTCCCTTCTCTGGAGAGAAAACCAGGGAGCTATTTTATCAGTAAAAGATTGGAGCGGAAAATAAGGAGAGCTGGGAGTGTGATTCAAAGCAGGTATGAGTACCAGAGGTAGGCATAAGAACATAAGAATAGCCATACTGGGTCAGGCCAACAGTCCATCTAGTCCAGTATCCTGTTTCCAGCAGTGGCCGATCCAAGTCACAAGTACCTGGCAGAACCACCATTCCATGCTACCAATCCCAGGCAATATGTGGTTTGAAGAGATCAGAACAACAACCAACAGGTCAGGTTAAGAAAACCCCCACGTGTAGTCCACCCCTACTCTTTTATACCATCGTTTGAAGAGATCAGCATCAGAATGGCACAGCCATCTGTTTTGTTCGTGCAGCAGTAAGGCAGCTGAAGGAAAAAGCCATGAGATAGACAATTGCTTCAGAATGAGGTTTCAGAGTGATACTGTTTCTCCCAAATGCAGGAGAGCACACGGTGGCTGCTGTCAGTTCATATGCAGCCAAGACAGGAATGGTGGCCATATTGGATGTTAAACATGAATCATTCAGCAGGGGGCTGCACCATAATCCTTGCTGGCTTAAGTTGGACCACTGAACTTGTCCTGGAGCAAGGAAGGTGCACATTCACAGAAGGTGTCCTTTTCTTTTCCTCTCAGAGCTTCTTTGTCTCCCAAATTTGTGTTGGTGGTGCAGAAGGCCTTCTGCACCATGCACAGTCCTTCAAGAGAACATAGTTCTGGCAGAGTTCCCTGGAACTACTTCACAGGTGGGACCTACTGTTCAGAAACTCAGACTGACTGGATGAGCCTCAGGTTCTTGGCACACCTTCACATTCTCTGGCAGGGGAAGAGATGGATAGTATCTATATGATCATATACATAGGCGAGGGTTAATGAGACAAAGCCAATGTGGATGACTGAGCTTGATAGATAGGAAGGTTTGAATATTAGCTGGTTGGGATGAATGCATGCCATAAAAATGGTGCTTCTCCCTAAATTATTATACTTGGTTCTGGCTCTCCCCATCTTATTGCCAGATAAATTTTTCCGAACCCTTACAAGAAAAGCTTTTGTATATATTTGGCAAAAGAAGCCCCATGGGTTTTGGAGGTCAATATTATACGTATCTAAAAAGCAAGGGGGCATGGGGATCAGAGTTGCCAGGTGGCTAAAAATTTTCCAACCCAATTTGTGCCCAAAAATAGCCCAACAGTTTTGACACCAAAAATAGCAGGGGGAGGGGGGGAGGTGTCTTCCATTCAAGATACTGCTGTAGAGGTTTATGACCAAAAACTTCAATGATAATATTTTCAGAGTATCTTCATGTTTCATTTTCATAATAATTTGACTTTAAAATAAATTTGTATAAGCACTTAGCTTAAGTATCAAGATCCTGATAGGAACGCTGACTGAGGCAGGCCCAGGAACAGGAACGCTGTTGCTGACTGAGGCAGGAACAGGAACGCTGTTGCTGACTGAGGCAGACCCAGGAACAAGAATGCTGTCCCTGACTGAGGCAAGCCCAGGAACAGGAATACTGGCTGAGGCAGGCCGAGGAACAGGAATGCTGTCGCGACAGAAACAGGAACGCTGTCGCTGACTGAGGCAGGAACAGGAATGCTGTCGCTGACTGAGTCTGGCCAAGGAACAGGAACGCTGAGGCAGGCACATGAACGTTGAGGCAGAAACAGGAGGGAATCAGGGATGACCCCTCCTTACTCTCCCAGTGGTCACTGATCCCCTCCAACCCCCCCCCCCCAAAATGTGAACAAAAATAGTACTCACCAGCCTCTGACAGCCTCAGATGTTATAGCAAAGGAACTCAGAGGCAAGAACAGGAATGCTGAGGCAATGCAAAACAGTAACAATTATACACAAAACTGTTACTTTTCAGAACATAAAAACATAGCAAAAAATTTTTCGGAATATTAAAAGCAGGAAACCGGCAAAAGAATCGGTTGGGCCACTGGATGACCGAGGGGTAAAAGGGGCGATCAAGGAAGATAAAGACGTAGCGGAGAGATTGAATGAATTCTTTGCTTCGGTCTTCACTGAGGAAGATTTGGGTGGGATACCGGTGTCGGAAATGGTATTTCAAGCGGACGAGTCGGAGAAACGTACTGACTTCACGGTAAACCTGGAGGACGTAATGGGGCAGTTCAGCAAACTGAAGAGTAGCAAATCTCCTGGACCGGATGGTATTCATCCTAGAGTACTAATAGAACAGAAAAATGAGCTTGCGGAGCTACTGTTAGTGATATGTAATTTATCCTTAAAATCAAGTGTGGTACCGGAAGATTGGAGGGTGGCTAATGTAACGTCGATTTTTAAAAAAGGTTCCAGGGGAGATCTGGGAAATTATAGACCGGTGAGTCTGACGTCAGTGCCGGGAAAAATGGTAGAGACTATTATAAAAAACAAAATTACAGAGCAGATCTGAGGACATAGATTACTGAGCCCAAGTCAGCACGGCTTTTGTGTGGGGAAATCTTGCCTGACCAGCTTACTTCAATTCTTTGTAGGACTAAACAAACATGTGGAGAAAGGGGTGCCAGTTGATATTGTGTATCTGGATTTTCAAAAGGCGTTTGACAAGGTACCTCATGAAAGGCTACAGAGGAAATTGGAGGGTCATGGGATAGGAGGAATTGTCCTATTGTGGATTAAAAACTGGTTGAAGGATAAGAAACAGAGAGTGGGGTTAAATGGGCAGTATTCACAATGGAGAAGGGTAGTTAGTGGGGTTC
This sequence comes from Microcaecilia unicolor, assembly GCF_901765095.1. Taxonomy (NCBI): domain Eukaryota; kingdom Metazoa; phylum Chordata; class Amphibia; order Gymnophiona; family Siphonopidae; genus Microcaecilia; species Microcaecilia unicolor. The sequence goes on from NC_044038.1 coordinate 54,149,823, forward strand.
CTCAGGGGTCTGTGCTAGGACCGCTGCTTTTTAACATATTTATAAATGATTTAGAGATGGGAGTAACTAGCGAGGTAATTAAATTTGCTGATGACACAAAGTTAATCAAAGTCGTTAACTCGCGACAGGATTGTGAAATATTACAGAAGGATCTTGGGAGACTGGGCGGCTAAATGGCAAATGACATTTAATGTGAGCAAGTGCAAGGTGATGCATGTGGGAAAAAAGAGCCCGAATTATAGCTATGTCATGCAAGGTTCCACGTTAGGAGTTACGGACCAAGAAAGGGATCTGGGTGTCATCATCGATAATACACTGAAACCTTCTGCTCAGTGTGCTGCTGCGGCTAGGAAAGCGAATAGAATGTTGGGTAACATTAGGAATGGTATGGAAGACAGGAGTGAGGATGTTATAATGCCGTTGTATCACTCCATGGTGCGACTGCACCTTGAGTACTGTGTTCAATTCTGGTCGCCGCATCTCAAGAAAGATATAGTAGAATTGGAAAAGGTGCAGCAAAGGATGACTAAAATGATAGCGGGGATGGGACGACTTCCCTATGAAGAAAGACTAAGGAGGCTAGGGCTTTTCAGCTTGGAGAAGAGACGGCTGAGGGGAGACATGATAGAGGTATATAAAATATTGAGTGGAGTGGAACAGGTGGATGTGAAACGTCTGTTCACGCTTTCCAAAAATACTAGGACTAGGGGGCATGCGATGAAACTACAGTGTAGTAAATTTAAAACAAATCGGAGAAATCTTTCTTCACCCAACGCGTAATTAAATTCTGGAATTCGTTGCCAGAGAACATGGTGAAGGTGGTTAGCTTAGCAGAGTTTAAAAAGGGGTTAGACGGTTTCCTAAAGGATAAGTCCATAAACCACTACTAAATGGACTTGGGAAAAATCCACAATTCCAGGAATAACATGTATAAAATGTTTGTACGTTTGGGAAGCTCGCCAGGTGCCCTTGGCCTGGATTGGCCGCTGTTGTGGACAGGATGCTGGGTTCGATGGACCTTTGGTCTTTTCCCAGTGTGGCATTATTTATGTACTTATGATAATAAATAGAATTGATGGACTAACATGGCTATACACACCACTTTACCACAGAACTTGATAGAATTCTAGCGAAAATACTCCATGGATATCAAATTGTCCTCATTGCTTGTGCTCGCATAAATATCTATATTGAATTTACTAAGCATCATAACTGTTGAAATAAACTCATTGCAGCATATGCCTTTGTGCCTCATGTAGCTGCGAATACGCAACAAGGCTTCCAGAGTGCCTTGTCTCATCCTGTTTCTCAGTTTTGTCTTGATAAGGTTCATCTGTGAAAAAGTTCTTTCTACAGCTGCACTGCTGAAAGGTAAAGCCAACATTCATAGTGTAAAATGCCCCAGCTGAAGGAAATCATGATCTCCTAAAGCATCTGTGTGATTTGCTAGTCATCCAAAACTCTTCGATGTCATTGTCACTGAAGGCTGGCCACAACAATGTGCTGATTCGCATCCACTGTTGCTCCAAATCTCTAAGATTCCCCTATACAGAGGTAAAAATGTTAACTTTTGACAGTTGAGGTTTCTGGGCTCCAAGGACAACAGATGGGGAAAGATCTGTTAGAGACTCTAGCTGCTGTACATTTGCCAGTAGCTTCTGATGCATTTCCTTCAGTAGTTCAAATAGGTAATCCCTACAGCGCTCTTTTATTTGTTCTGCAGATGTGCGTTCAATTCAAGCCTCATGCAACAACAACTGGCATGAATAGCCACCAATGATAGATGGTTAGACCTGTCTTCCAAATTGTACACCAGAGTTGCTTCCCACAATATGACTGTGGTTGGCCTCACAATTCACTGCAGCATGTTGCAATACAGTGTTATCAGTTCAGTGAGCAGCTGGACAGGGTTTACTTTATCAGACTCGAATAGCTTGTTTACTCAGTTGAGTTCCTGTAGTATGGGCCTCAGAAATACCAAATACAGCTTGTATTCAGCATCTGATACAGCAGCTGAACAGTGTAGTTGCGTGCCTCATCCTTGACAATCTGGAAGTGAAGCTTTATTTAGTCACTAGTAAAAAAGGCCCGTTTCTGTCAGAAATGAAATGGGCGCTAGCAAGGTTTTCCTCGGAGTGTATGTTTGAGAGAGAGTGTATGTGAGAGATGGAGTGTGTGTGTCAGAGAGAGAATGAGAGAGAGAGAGAGAGAGAGTGTTTGTGTGAGAGAGAGAGTGTGTCAGAGAGTGTGTATGTGAGAGACAGAGAGTGAGTGTGTGCCCCCCTCTCTCAGGACCCCCCTCCCCACCCCACAGGACACCCCACCCCCCCTTTATGGTCTGAGGACCCCCTTCCACCCCCTCCTCTCAGATCTCAGGACCCCCCTCCCTCTCCCCTGCCCCCCCTGCAGCCACCCATGTCCAGCGACCCTCTTCTCCCCCTGCCCCCCCTCCAGCTACCCATGTCCAACAACCCTGCTCTCTCAGCTGGCCCCCCTCCAGGCACCCAGGTTTTGTAACTAACCATTGTGTGTCAGGCTCTTCACCTCCTCGGTGACGAAGCGCTCCTCCTGCGAAGTGAAATACTGGCCATCTTGGCAGAGCCGGCGCTCCTGAAGCCGCCCCGACCCTCTCTTTCTGGGCGCAGGATTCCCCCGTGAAGTGGAGCGCCGGCCATCTTGGCAGAGCTGGCGCTCCTGAAGCCGCCCCAACCCTCTCTTTCTGGGCGCAGGATTCGCGTCGGGAGCTGGGCTGTGCAGCTCTGACAGTTTGGGTGTGCGACAGCTGATGGGCGCGAGTCTGTTGTTCTTTTTGCTGTGTGGTTTGATGCCTAATTTGCGCGTGCCAGTGTTGGGGGGGGGGGGGAATCAGCTGTGAGTGACGTTAGCCTGGCTACGGAGCCTAGCTCAGCAACTCCGAAGGAGCCATGGACACAGGCAGTCACACATTAGTACGTTGGTGGTGAGAATTATTATCTATATATATAAAAGGCAACCTCAACGTTCTGAAGCCTCCACGGAAGTTGAGGCGCCCGAGATATCCGGTGTGCCCTGGAGTGTCTGCACCGCCCTCGCGTCAAAACGTCATGATGCGTCAAAACGTCATGACGTCGAGGGCGGAGCTATTGACACTCGAGGCCCGAAACGGCCCACAGCGAACAAGGCAAGTAGCTTCGAGGGACGGAGGGAGGGGGCCCCTTGCTAGCGCCCGTTTCAACAGGCAGTCACACATTAGTACGTTGGTGGTGAGAATTATTATATAGGATATTTTTAAAGGACACACTGAACACAAGCAGCTATGGACAGCCAGCGTGTCTGACAACTTTAGGATCTTTAGTGGTGGTTCGCCAACATTAATGCATTCATATAATTGTTTATATTTCTGCTGGCAAACAATACTATGGCAGAACCAGTTTTAGTTCTCAACAACCATGAATTCAATGTTCCTTGGCATCACCATCAGCACACGTGAAGAACTCCGTTGAATTGAATGTCAAATACACTTTATATATACGATGTTATGGCACGCTTCACAAAACCTTGATATAACAAAATTATTTTTGCCACTCATGGTACTACAGCCATCGGTTGCTAAACCTATGCATATGTCTATTGCAAGACGATATGCTGCAAGAAACTTGGTAATGGCACTGAGTATTCCTTCCGCTGTACCAGGCTCAAGCAATAATATTCCTAGAAATATGTTGGTAAATACAGTTCAGGGAACAACTGTAGTAGCACACCATCACACAGAACTGCTTCTCTAGGCCAATATCGGTGTTTTCATCGATAATTAATGAGTACAATGTCTCCTTTTCGTCCAGGTATGAGATTCATTCTTCATGGACTGCAGGGCCAAGGACGTGCTTGATCAGTGCAGAACATTTCGTCTGGTGCAGAGCTATATCTTTGCCTGAAATGTCCTTGACGACCTTGCCAAGGTGATCAGTCATTGCAATACTGGAATGGCATGCAACATGTGCCGCCAACTTCAACTCTGCTGTCTTGACAGTGTGGTCAATGTTCTTTGAATGACAGCTGACATCAAATAAAGTCAGAGTAGTAGAAAAAGGTGCTGCATTCTACTTATGTTTGGCTGTACAGGCATGCCTAACCAAATCAGCATGATGTGAAATGGATGTCACACTTGCAATACTGGCAAAACACTTTGGTATCATCACCTGGCACACTGCGTATCCAATCCTTTAAGGCATTATCTTTTTCCTAGTTCTCACTGTAACGTTTTCCATACCGTGCCCACTTTTCCATGATGACTAGTATTGAGTAATGGAATATGGAAAATTGAGATGTTCTTGTTCACGTGTTGGCTGTACTGCGGGACTCACACAGCGATCTGTAAACAAGCTGTGGTAAACATAAGGACAAAAAGATCATTAGCTAATCATGATCCTAAAATACGTACATAAAATTGCTGTTGTCCAATTTCTATTTCCATTTTATAGTTCTTAATAAAACATAATAGTGTTATGTTACAATAAACCCCCTTTTTTTAAGACAGAACTTTATATACCCTCCCTCCTACACAAAAGTTGGCCATTGTATTTGTTTTATTCCCGTTCCCTTTCTCCCCACCCCCACACAAAAGTGGCAATTTGTAGAATATGGTTTGTAATTCCTGGATTGTGGGTCCCTTACATCAACCCCGGCCCCCCTCCCCAGCCGTAGTCTGACTCCAGTGGCATTTCTAGACATAAATATTTGGGGTGGCAACAGTGGGGCAAGCTAGGTATGTGGTGGGGGAGTCAAAGTGACATTTCCATACATAACCCCTCCCCCCTCCATTTTTACATTAGCAATCTTCTAACGTTGGGTTTTTCAGGATATCTACAATGAAGATCCATGTCTGTATAAGAAGGCATTGTATGAGAATCTCTCTCATGCATCTTCATTGTGGATGTCTTGAAAACCCAACTGGCTGGGTATGTCCAGCACTGCTGTACCAGAAGTGGAGACCCTGCTAGTCCAGAGTATGTTTATTTTTCAAACAGCCCAGATGCTTTGAAAAATAATACAAACCCCTGCAAAAAGGCTCTCAAAACCTATATAGAAAACTTACCAAATCTTAATAGTCCTAACCAGTGGTGTGCTGGAGCTGGCTCGCACCGGCTCGCAAGAGCCGCTTGTTAACTTTGCTCGGCTCTTGCAAGCCGGTTGTTGAGACCCGCGAGCCGGCTCTCCTCCCTCCCTCTTCCCTCACATCACTGACCTGACGAATTCTTCGGGGCAGGCAGTCTTGCAAGTGCTGACTCTCCCCCGCTGGCGCTGCAGGTTCGCGCTTTAAAAATGGCCACCGAGACTTCCAGAGGCGGCCTCGCGAGACTTCGCCATTGTAAGTCTCGGTGGCCATTTTGAAGCGTGAACCGGCAGCGCCAGCAGGGGACTGAGTCAGTGCTTACAGCGGGCAGGCAAGACTGCCTGCCCCGAAGCATTAAAGGAGTCAGATCGGTGACAGGAGGGAGGAGAATTCTATTAATAACTCGGGAGGGGGTGGCAGGGGAGAGAACTAGGGAGTCGCTGGGCATGGGTGGATCATGGAGGGAAGAGAAGGGTCGTCGCTGGGCATGGGTGGATCATGGAGGGGAGAGAAGGGTCGTCGCTGGGCATGGGTGGATCATGGAGGGGAGAGAAGGGTCGTCGCTGGGCATGGGTGGATCATGGAGGGGAGAGAAGGGTCGTCGCTGTGTATAGGTGGATGGAGGGCAGGGGAGAGGAGGGTCACTGCTGGATTGGGTGGATGGAGGGCAGGGGAAAGGAGGGTTACTGGGTATGGGTGCATGCAGGGCAGGGGAGAGAAGGGTCGCTAGGTATATAGGTGCATACAGGGCAGGGGAGAGGGAGGGTCACCGGACATGGGTGGATGGAGGACAGGGGAAAGGAGGGTCGCTGGACATGGGTGGATGGAGGGCAGGGGAGAGGAGGGGAGAGAGAAGAAATGCTGGACATGGATGGAGGGGAGGGAAGAGTGAGGAAGGAGATGAGATGAGGGAAAAAGGAAGAGAGGAGAAAAACTGCATATGGATGAAGAAAATAGGCAGAAGTTGAGGACCAGAAATGAAGAAGAAAGGAAAGAAATAAATGGAAAGGAAGCCCTGGAAACGGAGTTCAGAGGACAGATAGCAGCAGAATCGGATACTGGGCCAGCATGATCAGAAAAACAGTCACCAGACAACAAAGGTAGAAAAAAATCATTTTATTTTCATTATAGTGTTTGGAATATGTTCACTTTGAGAATCGGGTGTTCAACATTAAAAGTTTATATTTATTTACTTATTTATGGCATTTTATCCCACATTAAACATGAATTAGATTGGAACCTGGGATCATTTAATTTTTTTTTCCTGGCGAGAGTAATGCATTGCCATAGCCAGCTCTGCAATTTTGGGGCGGCGCAGAGGTGGACCGGGGAGAGAGCCTGTTGTTAAAAAAATTTACCAGCACACCACTGGTCCTAACCCACCTATGAAGCGGGGGAGTCGGAGAAACTAAACAAATTCTCTGTAACCTTGGAGGATGTAATGGGTCAGTTCAGCAAGCTGAAGAGTAGTAAATCACCGGGACCTGATGGTATTCATCCCAGAGTATTAATAGAACTAAAAAATGAACTTGCGGAGCTACTGTTAGAAATATGCAATCTGTCCCTAAAATCGAGTGTAGTACCGGAAGACTGGAGGGTAGCCAATGTTACTCCGATTTTTAAGAAGGGTTCCAGAGGAGATCCGGGAAATTATAGACCGGTGAGTCTGACGTCGGTGCCGGGCAAGATAGTGGAGGCTATTATTAAGAATAAAATTGCAGAGCATATACAAAAACATGGACTGATGAGACAAAGTCAGCACGGATTTAGTGAAGGGAAGTCTTGCCTCACCAATCTAATGCATTTTTTTGAGGGGGTAAGCAAACATGTGGACAATGGGGAGCCGGTTGATATTGTATATCTGGATTTTCAGAAGGCGTTTGACAAAGTGCCGCACGAAAGACTCCTGAAGAAATTGCAGAGTCATGGAATCGGAGGTAGGGTATTATTATGGATTAAGAACTGGTTGAAAGATAGGAAGCAGAGAGTAGGATTGCGTGGCCAGTATTCTCAGTGGAGGAGGGTAGTTAGTGGGGTCCCGCAGGGGTCTGTGCTTGGTCCGTTGCTTTTTAATGTATTTATAAATGACCTAGAGATGGGAATAACTAGTGAGGTAATTAAATTCGCCGATGACACAAAATTATTCAGGGTCGTCAAGTCGCAGGAGGAATGTGAACAATTACAGGAGGACCTTGCGAGACTGGGAGAATGGGCGTGCAAGTGGCAGATGAAGTTCAATGTTGACAAGTGCAAAGTGATGCATGTGGGTAAGAGGAACCCGAATTATAGCTACGTCTTGCAAGGTTCCGCGTTAGGAGTTACGGATCAAGAAAGGGATCTGGGTGTCGTCGTCGATGATACGCTGAAACCTTCTGCTCAGTGTGCTGCTGCGGCTAGGAAAGCGAATAGAATGTTGGGTATTATTAGGAAGGGTATGGAGTCCAGGTGTGCGGATGTTATAATGCCGTTGTATCGCTCCATGGTGCGACCGCACCTGGAGTATTGTGTTCAGTACTGGTCTCCGTATCTCAAAAAAGATATAGTAGAATTGGAAAAGGTACAGCGAAGGGCGACGAAAATGATAGTGGGGATGGGACGACTTTCCTATGAAGAGAGGCTGAGAAGGCTAGGGCTTTTCAGCTTGGAGAAGAGACGGCTGAGGGGAGATATGATAGAAGTGTATAAAATAATGAGTGGAATGGATCGGGTGGATGTGAAGCGACTGTTCACGCTATCCAAAAATACTAGGACTAGAGGGCATGAGTTGAAGCTACAGTGTGGTAAATTTAAAACGAATCGGAGAAAATTTTTCTTCACCCAACGTGTAATTAGACTCTGGAATTCGTTGCCGGAGAACGTGGTACGGGCGGTTAGCTTGACGGAGTTTAAAAAGGGGTTAGATAGATTCCTAAAGGACAAGTCCATAGACCGCTATTAAATGGACTTGGAAAAATTCCGCATTTTTAGGTATAACTTGTCTGGAATGTTTTTACGTTTGGGGAGCGTGCCAGGTGCCCTTGACCTGGATTGGCCACTGTCGGTGACAGGATGCTGGGCTAGATGGACCTTTGGTCTTTCCCAGTATGGCACTACTTATGTACTTATGTACTTATGAAGGCATGCCCTAGTACACCAAATTATTCTGCTACTGGGAAACTTCATGTGCACCACGCCTCCCCTCTTCTGTTCCTATGCAGCCTTTCATTCTTTCTCTTCCCTTCCATTCCATCCATGTGCATTTCCCCCTCTCCCTGCCCTTCTAACCAAGTGCATTTTCCCCTCTCTCTTCCCATCATGTAGCACCTCTCCCTCTTTGTCCCTGATGCAGCAATCCCCTGTCGCTGCTGCCTGTGCATGCGGTGCCGGCTCCAGGAATCAAAATGATGGCTGCAACCTCTCACAGTAGTCTCGCAAGAGTTTGCAGACATAAGATGCTGCCCCACCTCCCTCTCTGCTTAGCTCCAAGGAGGTTTGATAACAGTAGACAGCATAATCCTATCTGGCCCATTGTGCAGGCTGAAGCCAGTGGGCAGAGCTTGTCGCCATATGAGTTCAATTGTTTTGCATCTACTAAGATGGCAGCAGCTGCATTGGAGAGAATTAAAACCTCCTAGGGTCGAGTAGGTGGAGACTGGCTTCAGGTTTTTGACATCATGCTGTCCTGATATTAAACCTCCTAGCTCAGCCATGTAACAATTAATGAAATTGATACATTTACTCTGTGCTTTTTTTGTAGAAACAAAAGGTGCTGGTACTCATTATGGGCGGGGTCACCACATATGGCTCTGCGCTAAAGTTAGCCACACCCCTGATACCAGCCATGGCGCATATAAACAGACATCATTGAAAATATTATACTAGTATAGGGGAAAAAAATAATGTGATTTTTTTTTCATTATAAATTATTTCTGTAAGCTGTTACAGCTCCAGTATATCCAGTGCAAAATAAGACAGCAGATGTAAATTCTCAAATTGGACATATTCCAAGCACTAAAATGAAAATAAAATGATTTTTTCTACCTTTGTTGTCTGGTGACTTTGTTTTTCTATCCATATTGGTCCCAGTCTCTGATTCTGCTGCTCTCTATCTGTTCTCTTAACTCCGTTTCCAGGGCTTCCTTTCCGTTTATTTCTTTACTTTCCTCCTTTCTTCTTCATTCATTTCTTGCCCTGCATCCATAAGTAAAAGCTGAGTCCTCCTCCATGGAATTGACTGGAGGAGGTATAACGTGGATCCAGCTTTTGCCTATTTTCTCCATCCATGTGCAGTTTTTCTCCTCTCTTCCCTTCCCCTCATCTCCATCCATGTGCATCTTCTTTTTTCTTTCCTCCCCTCCATCCATGTTCAGCACTTCTCCTCTCTCCTCCCCTCCATCTGTCCAGCATTTGTCCTCTCTCCCCGCCAACCCCTCCATCCATCCATGTCCAGCAATTCTCCTCTCTCTCCTGCTCTCCTCTCCATCCATTTCCAGCATTTCTCCTCTCTTCCCTGCCCTCCCCTCCCATCCATGTGCATCTCCTTCCTGGCTTCCCTCCCCTACCCTCCACCCATGTCCAGCATGTCTCCTCTCTCCCCTGCCCTCCCCTCCCATGTCCAGCGATTCTCCTCTGTCCCCTGTCCTCCCCTGCCATCCATGTCCAGAGATTCTCCTCCCTCCTTTGCACTCCCCTTCCATCCATGTCCAGCAAAACTCTCTTCGCTGACCTCTCCTCCCATCCATGTCCAGTATGTCTCCTCTCTCCCCTGTCCAGAGATTCTCCTCCCTCCTTTGCACTCCCCTTCCATCCATGTCCAGCAAAACTCTCTTCGCTGACCTCTCCTCCCATCCATGTCCAGTATGTCTCCTCTCTCCCCTGTCCAGAGATTCTCCTCCCTCCTTTGCACTCCCATCCATGTCCAGCAAAACTCTCTTCGCTGACCTCTCCTCCCATCCATGTCCAGTATGTCTCCTCTCTCCCCTGCCCTCGCCTTCCATCCATGTCCAGTATGTCTTCTCTCTCCCCTGCCCTCTCTCATCCATGTCCAGCGATTCTCCTCTCTCCCCTACCCTCCCCTCCCATCCATGTCCAGCAATTCTGTCTTCCCTGCCATCCCCTCCCATTCATGTCCAGCATGTCTCCTCTATCCCCTCCCCTTCCATCCACGTCCAGCATGTCTCCTCTGCCATCCCCTCCATGTCCAGCGATTCTCTTCTGTCCCCTGCCCTCCCATCCATGTCCAGCAATTCTCCTCTCTCCCCTGCCCTCCCATCCCATCCATGTGCAGCGATTCTCCTCTCTGCCCTGCCCTCCCCTCCCACCCATGTCCAGCGATTCTCCTCTCTCCCCTGCCCTCCAATCCAATCCATGTCCAGAATGATTCTCCTATCCCCTCCCCCTCCCCTCCATGTCCTCTGACTTGCTCCAGCCTCCACCTGCCCCTGAGATCATTCAAACCCCAGCCCCACCTGCCAGCTCACTTCCGTTCGTGCACCCGGCTGTGCTCCCTGCATTGCAAAACTTTTGTTTACCGAAGTCGCGGTGAACCGGCAGTGAAAGCAGCAGGCTGGCTCGCCACCTCAATGCTCACTTGGCTTCCCTTCCCTCTCAGCGCGTCCCGCCCTCGCGGAAAGGAAATTACATCAGAGGAGAGCGGGACACGCTGAGAGGGAAGGGAAGCCAAGCAAGCGATGAGGAGGCGAGCCTGCCTGCTGCTTTCACTGCCGGTTCGCCGCAACTTCGGGTAAACAAAAGTTTTACAATGCAGGGAGAGCACGGCCGGGTGCATGAACAGAAGGGAGCGGGCAGGTGAGCTGGACTGCACAAAAAAGGTGCCGGTACGCTGTACCAGCGGGTACCGGCACAAAAAAAAGCACTGCATTTACTGCATAGGGTAGTACTAGTATTTGCCTGGCAGACTAGTTAGAAACCTTTCTTTATTTTTTCTCAGTGCAATACAGACAGAGAAAATCTGGAGGGAGGGGAGGGAGGATGGGCTGTATAAAGGTGGATGATGTGTGGGTGGAGGGAGAGAGATAGCATTCACCATTTTACAGTTCCTTTCCTCCCTCCCTGCACTCACACACAGAGCATCCACTTTTTTTTACAGCCCCTCTCCAGAGCATCCACTTTTTTTTTACAGCCCCCTACCTCACTCCACCCTTCCACAGCAAGCATCCTTTTTTTTTTACATCCCCCACCCTCCACAGCCCCCCTCCCTCCCTGCTTTCACACATAAGCATTCACCTTTTAACAGGCCCCCCCCCCCCCCCCGTCTCTCCCTCCCTACACCACAGCAAGCATCCATCTTTTTACAACCCCCCTCTCCTATAGCAAGCATCCACCTTTTTACAGCCCTCCCTTCACCCACGCATGAGCATCCACTTTTTCTTTTTTTTACAGCCCCCTCTCCAGAGCATCCACTTTTCTTTTACAGCCCCCTCCTTCCACAGCCCCCCTTTCCCTCCCGCACTTACACTGTCACTGCTGCTGGTGCTGCTGCTGTACTGTCTGCCGCCTCCTCCTGGTGGCGGGTCCTACTCCCAGCCCAAGGTGATGATGATCAATGATCTCTTCTCTCTCCAGTCTCTCTATGTCTTCAGTCTTCGAGTGGTGCACTGAGACTCATCTCTCCTCTCTCTCTAACAATCCTCACATACGACAAGTCGTCTGGGGCAGGTGGGGGAGAAGCAAGCATTTATAGTTGGCTGGATCCTGCCTCCCTTGCTCTTCTATTGGTTGAATTTGACTAATAGGAGGGCGAGCAGACAGGGCACAGGAAAACGCACCAAATTCTGGGCCGCAGCAGTGAAAACTGCCCAAAAAGTCACAACCCATGACTTTGAAAAATGCGGACTTGGCAATTTTGATGGGGATGGTAAATTTTCTATTATAAGTTGGCCCTGCTGCAAGTGATTGCTTCTTGGAAGTCTGAGACAGGTAAAGCTTGGCTACATTTGAAGCAGTATATTTTGGGGGGGGTTTGCTTTATTGTCGACTGTGCCAGGTAGATCCCTATGTAAAGGTGATATTGGAAAATTGGTACTCAGTAAGGAAAAGATTTTTCCCTGACTGCATATATTTTCTGCAAACAAATATAAGAGCAGCACATGGTTTTATGCTTGGCAGTTCAGAGTCTACATTTAAATGCTGGATAATGTTTATGGTGTTTGTTATATAATAGAATTTTCAAGAAAAAATATTCAAATATAAGTGCTGCGTACTGGATAATGTATGGTCTGCATTCACTGGGGCAAATGTGGGAGGAAGGGGAAATCATCCCCATTAAGGAGCTATAGGAGGAATTTGGTGTGCCTCGGAGGGACTTTTATTTTTATATTCAACTCAAAGATTTTGTGTGATACAAAGCTGGGCTGGAATTATGCCTTCAGGAAATGACAATGGAAATAGCATTGCAGAATAGGGTAGGGCAAGGAGGGATCACTCATCTTTATATAGTGCATTGCTAGTGTATATTCCAATTTGTGGTTCCTGCTGCCTTAGTTTCCAGCCTGTTTCTCCCCAGGTCATCTTTTGGGAGCCTCCATTTGTTCCATCAACTGATCGGGTCTGAAACAGAGCTAGCTCCGCCCTGTGAGATCTAAAGTTACTGTCAAAATTCTTGGCGACTAGACTGGGAGACTTTCTCCCTGAATTAATAGGAGAGGCACAAATAGGTTTTGTACAGAGATGGCAATCTGTCCCAAATGTACGGAAGATACTTGTAGCAATGTCCCATTGTCAATTAAATAAGATCCCGGCTATAATAGCCAGTCTAGATGCTCAGAATGCATTTGACAAAGTTCATTGGCTGTATCTGTTTGAGATGCTATCGCAATTTGGGTTTCTTGGGCTGGTTTCTACAGGCTATTTAGACCCTATAGAAGACTTGCTTCTATTGAAGCCTTCCAACAGGCTCCCTAGGGTGTCATGTGACATGGAAGAGTAGAGGAGTGGGCCTAGTGATTAGAGCCACTGGTCTTGCAATCCAGAGGTGGCCGGTTCAAATCCCACAAATCCCACTACTGCTGCTTGTGATCTTGGGCAAGTCACTTAACCCTCCATTGCCTCAGGTACAAACTTAGATTGTGAGCCCTCCTGGGACAGAGAAATATCCAGAGTACCTGAATGTAACTCACCCTTGAGCTACTACTGAAAAAGGTGCGAGCAAAAGTGCAGGACGTCAGACCACAGAAGCCCTGCAGAGTACAGCGAAGATCAGCTGAGAGGAGCGCGTCTGTGGGCCGCGCACGCCGGAGTCAGAAGACAGCACTTCTGCTGGCGGGGGTTCGGGTGGAAGGGGCCTGGCCCGGTGGCGGAGGTGGGTGGGACTGTGGCGCCGGGCCCCCCTCAGGGGGAGGCGGCGACAACCTGGGGGGTGGCAGTGGGGGTGGGGCCGGGGGCCCGGGGCGGCCTTGTCTTCCTCCAGGTTCTCCCCAGCCTCCAAGGGGGGCCCAGCACCAGAGTTTTTTCTCTCCTGCTCCTGTTGGGACACAATCAGCCGGATCGAATCAGGAGCAGGGGAGAGAGAGAGACCTTGGAGGCCCGTGCCCGAGGAATTCCCCCCCCCCCCCCCCTCACTCTCAGAGGCCCTGTTGGCAACATAAATGCTCTTCAGCTTTGAGAACCGCAGCAGATTGGATCAGGCAGAGAGGTCTCTGTTATTTTAGGGCTTCTTTTTCAAAGCCGCGCTAGCGATTCCCACACAGCAAATGAGAGGAAGCCCCTAGAAATTGAATGCCCCTAGGAATTGAAACTAGGGGCCTCTTTTACAAAGCCACGCTACTGATTCCTGCATGGCAAATGATAGGATGCCCATAGGAATTGAATGGGCTTCCTCTCATTTGCTGCACTGAGAATCAGTAGCGTGGCTTTGTAAAAGAGGCCCCTAGTTTGTTGTACTGTCATCTTGTTTGACTGGCTTCTGTGTTCCTTGTCTATTTTATGTTTTCACTTTTACATGTTTATTTTTTTAGTTTATTAAGATTGCAGTTTCTTTTTACAGCTTTTGTTTTAGTATAAAATGCTCTGTTGCTCTGCCACTAAAAGTGGTAGTCTTGAAAATTCTTAATAAACCTAAAATTACCTGTCTATTTGAGCTTTGACAAAATATAATATAGCGTAACGACTACAATAATAAATATTTATTTATAACATTTTCTGTACTGCCTTCCTAACTCAGTTATTAAAAGTGGTTTGCAATTTTAAATAATAAATGGTTTATTGAATCTAATATACTACCCTTCCTAAAAATAGAGCATTTTACATAGAAAATAAAGGAATGCCATTTCAATTAAAAGAATAGAGGAATACAAGCAAGAAGATAAGTAGTGTCAATCTACTCCATATAGCAATAAAAACAATAACACATCCTTACGGATAGGTCTTGTGTGAAATCTGGGACTGCATACCTATTCACCACTTTTGGCAGGCGGTTTGGACCCACTTGAACCAGATGTACCAGTGTCATTGGCAAGCAACACCTCAGGTCTGTCTACTGGATAATGTAACTATGATTCGAGAGGGGTCCCGAGTTTCAAGTCTCTTTCTACGTAAAGCATCCTTAATTGCCAAGTGTTGCATTTTTGTTCAATGGATTCATCCAGATGCTATTGCGGATGGAGTGCTTGTCTGTTGACAATCGTAGTTGTCTAAGAGGCGATTCCTTAAGATTTGGCTGCTGTTTGTGAACACTCTTACTGCACAAGTTCAGTTGTGTTGAATAACTTAGAAATTTAAATATTGTATGAATTAAGCAATCCTGTTTCACTTCATATTGTTCTTCTGCAGTGTTTTGTGTTGAGGGATGGGGTGTTTCTTACAATAAGCTGCAATTGCTGTGCATGCTCTGTTGGATGGTGATGTTCTAGTTTTGCTTTTTCTATGTACAATTTATAATTGCATTATTTGGAAAATATCAATAAACATTTTCAAATAAAAAACAATGCATAATACAAATGTGAAAACAAGCAACAGAAAACAACTGGATCACCTCAGAAAAACAGCACTTCCTCTTATGATATAGATTTAATATCCCTCCCTTAAAATGCCTCCCAACATAACCCTTTAATACAGTGGCGTAGCCAGGCAGACAATTTTGGATGGGCCTGAGCCCAAAGTGGGTGGGCACAACATTTTTTCTGCCCCACCCTACCCCTACCTCAAAATGTAAATTATACTTTCTCTGAAAGTGGCCAGAATTCCCTTTTACCAAGCTTGGCAGGCAGCAGCATAAGCCACTGATCCTGGTACCCCACATACATATAGTTGTCGGTGGCTCAAGGATGCTGTTGTCGACTGCAGAGCTTGGAAGAAAGGAGTTCTGGCTGTCTTTGGATGAATTACACAACTGAGGATGCTTGGGGATTTCCATCAGCTATACAGCAAGGGTCAGGACTGATGTTAGCCATGCTAGAGCCCAGGTCAGAAAATATAGGAGAGCCCCCCTCCCTGAACCCCTCTCCTCTCTGCCTGCCCTCAAATTTCTCCACCTGCCATTACTATCACACCACAAAGGGTACAGGAGTGCATACTAAGTGGCAGCAATATCAAAATACAGTACAAATAAGTACCTGTATATGTAAGCCACATTGAGCCTGCCATGAGTGGAAAAGTGCGGGGTACAAATGTAACAAAAAAAAATGCTTAGTAACCAGAGACACTATGAATCAATTTATTGCATCAACATATGTAATTTTTGTTTAATTTTTAAAGACAACAAGGCATCATATGTGGCTCTAAAACTACTGGATCTCCTATAGCACACAGGTATTCTAGAACCAAAGCTCTCCAATTTGTCTTAATCATTTGCATCCAATGTCTATGTGGAAACTTAAACGCGTGAAACCATTCTTCCCGAGGGCAACATTTCGCAACCTGATATAATCAATGGTACTAAGCCATGCCAACTACTGCAACGGAATTTATGCGGGATGCAAAGAACAACTCATAAAGAAGCTACAGACCACTCAGAACATGGCAGCAAGGCTTATATTTGGAAAATCGCGATCTGAAAGCGCCAAACCCCTTTGAGAAAAACTACATTGGCTCCCAATCAAAGAACGTATTACTTTCAAAATCTGTACCCTAGTCCACAAAATTATCTATGGCGATGCCCCGGGATATCATCACGAACATACCTAAATCTTCACCACCCTAGCTGCAAAGGTCTCAAGTACAAATCAATTTATGGATCCAACTTCTCCTATATAAGCACGCAACTCTGGAATGCACTACCAAAAGCCGTAAAAACAATGTACGACCACCTCAACTTCCGGAAAGGCATACCCTACTGACCCAACTTATGCCTGAACCCAGCAACACAAAGAAACCAATACTTATAATGAACACTATATAAATCCTCTTCTCTATGATCCCCTAATGTGTCTGTAACACATTTATCTCATTGACAATAACACCACTCTGCAGTGGCGTACCTAGGGTAGTTGACATCCGGGGCTGGTCATTTTTTAACAGCCCCCTCCAAAATCCAGTACTAGGCATACCAAAAATACAAAACACTCAGGACCTTTAGAGCAATTCTACCATACCATAAGCAGTAATTTCTATAAGTCACACAAGGAAAAGGAAAGCATCACACTAGAGTGAGCACTAGAACATCAATTCACTTATTGTAAAACGAAACCAGACAGAATAATACAGATCGTCGATCTTGCACAGTCAATGCCAACTGAAAGCCATCTTTTTCACAAACACAGATGCACCCTAATCCACTATAGAATAAGTAATCATAAATTTTCTATTTAGACAAAAATTAAACTGAACCTCCAATATGCCAGACTCTGCATACAACAATGCAACACCACAGAAACAGAAAATGTCCCCTAGTACTGTGCAAAATATAAAGACAGTAGATGTAAATTTGAAAAAACTAACAAATACCAATCACCACTTTACAAATTAATAAATAGAAATAAAACAAATAATATTTTATTGGACTAATACATTTAATTCCAGAGGCCAAAACCTCCTTCCTCAGGTCAGTACAGTATAGTGCTGTTACAGTATCCTATCCTGACCTGAGGAAGGGGTTTTTGTTCTCCGAAAGTAAAATGTATTAAAATTAGTCCAATAAAAAGATTACCTTATTTACATGTTCTATTTATAAACATTTATTAACACAGCTACAATACTACTTTATCCTAAAGCAAAAAAATAAAAATATATATTTTATTTACAGTTTGTTGTCTCTGATTTCTGCTTTCCTCATCTTATTTTCACTGTCTTCCTTCCATCCAGCATCTTTCACTCTCTGCCATCCAGTGTCTGCCCTCTCTGCTGTCCCCTCCATCCAGTGTCTTCCGTCTCTGTTGTCCCCTCCATCCAGTGTCTGCCCTCTCTCTCCCATCCACATCTGCCCTATCTCTCCCATCCACATCTGCCCTCTATCTCTGCCCCTTCCATCCACCATCTGCCCTCTCTCTCTCTCTCTCCCTTCCATCCGTCTGCCCTTTCTATCCCTTCCATCCACTGTCTGCCCTTTCTCTCTGCCCCTTCAATCTACCATTTGTCCTCCCTCTCCCATCCATCCAGGGTCTGCCCTCCCTCTTGCTCCCCCTTCCATCCAGGATCTGTCCCCTGTCTTTGGCCCCCAGTTCTAGCCCCATTATCCCACCTGCCCCTAGTTCCAGCCTCAGCCCACATCTCCCACATGCCCCCCTTTTCAGCCCTCAGTTTCAGCCCCACTATCCCATCAGTCCCCAGTTTGTCCCAGCCCTTTTCTCCCACCAGTCCCGAGCTTCAGCCCCAGCCACTTCTCCCTGTCCCCTTTTCAGCCCTCAGTTCCAGTACTTGGCCCCCTTATCCCACCTACCCTCCTTTTCAACCCCCAGTTCCAATCCCCTTCATCCACGTGCTTTGCATTAGGGCCCCCCTTTTCAGCCCCAGAACCATTCTCCCACCTGTCCCAAGCATAGCCCAATTCTGCCTCCTGCCCCCTTCTTAGACCCCAGTTCCAGCCCCCTTCTCCCATCTGAGTCCCCCTCATCCCCTCTGAGCCCCCCTCCCCGACCCAGTCCCCACCTGCCTACCAGCTCCGTTGCCAGACGACGCTCTTCTACCACCTGCCACCTGACCCAGCCTTTTAAAAAAAATCTCTGAAGCGGTGGTGCAGCACCTCGCGTCTGCTCTGCGTGTAAAGGAAGAAAAATCACCTCGTCGGCTAGCCTTCCCTCACTGTGTCCCGCCCTCGCGGAAATTAGAAGTTACTTCAGAGGGCGGGACACAGTGAGGGAAGGCCGGCCAATGAGGTGATTTTTCTTCCTTTACACACAGAGCAGATGTGAGGCGCCGCACCGCGCTGCCACTTCAGAGATTTTTTTTAAAGGCTGGGTCAGGTGCCGGGTGGCAGGAGAAGAGGGTCGTCTGGCGACGGAGCTGGTAGGCAGGTGGGGACCGGGGCGCCAGTGGAGCACCCCCCACCCGCTGACACCCGGGCGGACCGCCCCCACCACCCTGTGCTTGGTACGCCACTGCCACTCTGTATTTGTTTCATCACCGGAGGTGGCTAGCGCCTCATGGTACTATGTTATTCACATTGAGCCTGCAAATAGGTGGGAAAATGTGGGGTACAAATGTAACAAATAAATTTTATCTTTTACATCAAAATGCACTTCTGCAACAAAGTAAAAAAAAAAAAAAGACAACAAAACAGCGACCAGTTCACGTATCTGAGAATGCAGATTACAGCACTGTAGAGACTTGATCAACATACTGACAGACCCTCACCAAATACAGAACAAGGGATCACAAATTAGAAATAAAAATATTTAGACAAAAATTGAGCTGTGAACCCCAAGAATATAAATCTAGCATGTATACAACACTGGAGAAAGAAAACCAGAGATGCATTTCCTTTTCTATTGAACACAATACAAAGACATTTACTATGCATATTTCCCAAAGCTAACATATTCCTTTTAAAGCATTCAAAATAACATTCTTTTTTAATACATTTGTGGTCTGGACATTTTATTTTTCCATCATGTTGGTTCTGATTTTGCCGTCTGCTAATTCTCCTTCAAGTGGCTGCTGTTCATTTGTCTTTTCTTCTCTTTCCTGACTATTCCCTCATTTCACCTACCTTTAACATATTAATCACTCTTTTTTAGCTCTTTCCTCTTTTTTTTCTTTTCTACTGTCTGTCAACTCAAATTTCACCCTCTATCACCCTTCTCCTTTTTACTTTTCAGCCATCTATCAAATTTCCATCTTCTCTCACTCAGTAGCTCTCCCATTACCCATCTCAAACCTTCCTCAGCCCTGGGGCCAAGATGGCGTCCGTGAGAGGAGGTGCTGCGTGAGCGCTCCTGAGCCTCCACCGCGTATCGCAAGGCGGTCTTTCTTTCTTTTCCCCTGTTATGGGGAAGAGAAAGGGAAAATCCGGGACTAAAGCCTCCTCGAGCCCCAGAGGTGTTCCAGTTTTGCGACAGATGACGCTGGAGACCTTTTGCGTTCAATCGCAGGGAGCACATCCTTCGACCCTGGTTGGGTCTCCGAATCAGTTCGAGTTTTGAGTGAGAAGGTGGAAAACCAAGAGAAAAAGAGTGAGTTAAATGATTTAGAGACAAAAAAACTGTTGTATGGCGACAGTTGTTGTTGAAAAGGATAAGGTGTGGAATAAAGTTGAATATCTTGAAAATCAATTAAGAAGAAATAACCTAAGATTTCTGAACTTTCCAAAGTCACCTATGATACCTGCAACAGAAATGCTACGAAAATATTTTTCTGAAGTCTTGGGCATTTCTACAGATTTATTTCCTCCTATTGTGAAAGCATATTATATTACAGGTTTAAAACTACACCTTTAAATCCTGATCAAAATTTAACTGATTTATTGGAAACCTCATTGGAGGTAATTACAGAACGTACAACCTTATTGGCTACTTTCGCCTTCAAGACTGATAGAAATAATATACTGAGGCTATACTTTAGACATATTTCACAGCAATTTTTCAGCTCAAGGATTCAGGTTTATCCTGATTTGAGTAGATCTACACAGAGAAGAAGGAAGGAATTTCTTGGATTGCGGTCACGGATCCTGGCTTTAGGGGGTACTTTTATTTTGAAATTCTCATATAGATGTTTAATTTCTTTGAATTCTGTTCATTATGTATTCTTTGATCCTGTTAAATTGTTACAGTTTATTACTATTAAAGACAGTGGTAATGGTGAGGTGACCCTGAATGCTCCTACAGGTAGCTGAAACCGCTGGGTGGGGTGTGTGCTCCAACCTCTCCTTTTGTAATTGAATAAGACATATTTTTCTCACCTGTTATTTTCCTTATATCTTGGTCTCAAATAGAGGACAAATTGTAAGAATCTTTTTTTCCCGTATGTATATATTTGATATACTTATTTTTCTCTTTTTTCCTTGTATTTATTTAAAGTAAATGTATAATTGAAACTTAATAAACAGAAATTTAAAAAAAAAACTTCCACAGCCCTCAATTCTCTCAATTCTCTTTCATCTTTAATCCCCATTACTATATTTGTACTCTCTGTAATCACTATCCCCTCATTCATTTCCTTGCCACCTCCTCCTGGCCTCTCCCATATGATTCCCCCATCCCCTCCACCCTTCTAGCCAAGCATCTGTTCCCTCTTTCTCCCCATCTCCACTCTTGTAGCCCGACATCTCCCTGCCCCTTCTCTCTTCCAAATGTGGGAGTGAGCAGGAGGGAAGAGAGAAGGGACAGGGGAGCCCTGTCCCTTCTCTCTTCCCTCCTGCTCACTCCCACATTTCTTCATCATTTCTCCCTCTCTTCCCTCACTCCCTTCTGCTCCTGGATCCAACATCTCCCTCTTTCTCTCCTCTCCCTCCCTCTCATCTTCCTCCATGTCCAAAATCTCTCCCTCTCTCCTGTTGTCCACCATCGCTCTCTTTCTCTCCCTTGTGCCCGAAATCTCTCTTCCCCCTCCCCAATGCAGCATTTTTCCCTTCCTCCTGTCCACTGTCCAACATTTCTCCTCTCTCCCCGTGCACCATCTCTTCCTCCCCTCCACCTCTATGTCTAACATTTCTCCCTCTCTCACCCCTGTCACCCTCCATGCAGCATCTCACCCACCTCTCCATCCTTATGTCCAACAGTTCTCCCCTCCTCTTCTCATGTCCAACAATTCTCCCTCTCGCACCCTCCATTCAACAATTCTCTCTCTCACCCCTCTCACTCTCTATGTGGCCTCTCGCCCACCCCTCCACTTCTATAACCATTTATCCCTCTCTCCCTCCATGTATCATTGCTCCCCTCCACCCTTATGTCCAACAATTCTCCTCTCCCCTCCCCTGTCCAACAGTTCTCCCTCTCTCATCTCTCCCACCCTTCATTCAGCATCTCTCCCTCCCCTCTCACCCTTACATCCAATATTTCTCCCTCTCACCCCCATGCAGCCTCTCTCCCTCCCCTCCAACCCTATATCCAACATTTCTCCCTCTCACCCCTCACACCCTCCATGGCCATACAGCATTTCTCCTTCTCTCATCCCTCTCACCCTCCATGCAGCATCGCACCCTCCCCTCCACCCTTATGCCCAACAATTCTCCCCTCCTGTCCCCTGTCCAACAATTCTCCCTCTATGACCACCCACCCCGCAGCATCTCTCATTGCCTACCCCACCTCACAACTTTCTACGATTGGGTTCCTGGCAACGGCAGTGTGGAGGAAAGCAGACTGGGCTCCCATAGTCCTGCATCTACCTCCCTTAAGCGTCGCTCTTGTGTGAACAGGTCGCCGGCAGTGGCAGCGATTCTTACACACTGCCTGCTTCTAAGCCGGAAGCCTCTTTTCTGCAGCGTATCGCCACCTAGTCAGAATAGGAAGTTGTGACAGAATGGCAGAAAGGAGGCTTCCGACTTTGCGACACCAGCAGGCAGCGTGTGGTAATCATTGCCACTGCTGGGGAACCCATTCACACGAGAGCGACACTTAAGGGAGGGAGATGCAGGACTGCAGGAGCCCACCTGATCCCCTCCATGCCAGCTATGTTAAAGGGGCAGCACTGCTGGGTGGGCCCAGGCCCACCCATGTTTATGCCCCTGCTTTAACACTCACTCACTTTGCAACCTACAAAACCTCATTCCTCCTAGTCACTCCCCAAAGGACATCTGGTTTTGGTTCACCTCCTTCAGTAGTGACCTGCCTGTAATAATGTCAGCAAGAAGGAATGGGACCACCACACCTGGAAGACACTACAAAGCATTGATTGAAAATAAGTTGAAGGGTAAGGGGACCAGTAATATTGTCACTTACTGGCTTCCTGTAGCAGTCAGAAAGACTTTGGTGACTTGCTTCTTCCCTCCCAAGTTGGGCTTTAGTGTTAAAGTTGGCCCATGTTGATATCAGTGGTGGGGAGAGACCCATACAAGGTGTTGGCTGGAAACAGGTTGAGGTGGAAGGGGATAAGCAGCAATGTCCTTCACTTGGCTACTCCAATAACACCCTAAGGATGAGCTGCATCTTTATGCAATCAAAACAAAACTTTGTCATGGTATTGTGAAAATAAAATGCTGTTTGATTTTTCAGGCAGGACACTTCTCCAAGGCTCTGGAGCTGGCTTTTGCTACACAGCAGTTTGGTGCCCTACAGCTGATAGCTGAAGATCTGGATGAGAAGTCAGACCCAGCCCTGCTTGCACGCTGCTCTGATTTTTTCATTGAACACAGACAGTTTGAAAGAGCAGTGGAATTGCTGCTAGCAGCCAAAAAGGTAAAAAAAAAAATGATATTCAGATTTTTTTAAAATGGAGTTTAGAGCATATAGGGTCATGATGAGTTAGCGTGAGGTTTTAGATAGGGGCATAAACATGTATGTTGCCAGATTTGTTTTTGAATATTGAAGCAATTTTATAAATTTTCTTGCTGATAGCTTGGTAACGAATGAACACAGAGATGGCTTGGCAGTGAACATAGCAAGGATAATAGCTCCTGCAGCGATTTGCCAGGCATTCCATTCACTGACATCCTGGGCAAATTGTGTCTCAAATGATTGTGAGTCTTAGTTCTAGCCATTTCAGCATTTTCAGTAATTGTCTTGATTTTTAATTTCTGTTCATAGTAACTTTAATTCTTTGATAAGAATAATTGATTGGCTTCAGCAGCACATTCAACTTGGTGCTCAGAGTCTAAAGCTGCACATTGGCCACATTTCAGTGGGCAGGGCAGAAATAAGGAAAGTAAAATTGTCTGGAAGGGCTGGCCTGGTAATTTAGTGGTAGTGCTGTGTGCTGCCAAGTACAAATTCCCTGATTTAGCTCCTGAGTCTGACCTTTATTTATTTACTTATTTATTTAGTCTATCCTCCTGAAAAATGCCCAAGGCAGATTACAAAGAAAATATATATGTGCATTAAAACATAATAAACATAAAATTAAAACAAAACATAAAATCAGAACTCATATATTAATAGCATCAAAAAAATACTAAGCATTTTTAAAAGCTCAGATATGAAAGAAAACTTCCAGAGTTCAGTTCGGTCATTAAACTTGGACAAGCATTCTGACAAGTAGAGGGAATGGTAAATCTATCAGTACCTAAAGGGAAGGAGGCAACAGAATTTGCCAAGGAAGAGAAAAAAAAACTCTTCAAGGAATTGGATCAGCGAGGGAGGAACGAGTGGCAAATGTATAAATACAATGGGAAATATAAAACGTTTCTCCAGGAACCATTCATAGATCAACATCAGACATATAAATGGTTAAGGAGAGTTGAATTGAGCAATTGATAGTTGCAGCCCAGCCACTGATAGTTGCAGCCCAGGACAGCAGACTATGATGATTTACAGCAAGCATTGAAAAAACTGGTGCAACAGACAGACATCTGTAGATTCTGTGAGAAAGAGCTAGAAACAGTTAGTCATCTTGTGGCTGGCTTCTTCCTCATAATGTTCTGGGGTTTTTCAGTGTACTTTGCATTGCTTCCTCTTACTTGGCCAGATTTTGTTTTTTCAGAAATAACAACAGCAACTGCTTCTAAACCATTCTCTGGCTAACCACTTGCATCCACCAACAGCATTTCCCCAGGGTAGGTTCTGGACTGGTCTAGAGGGACTAAAGGAAAGCAAATTAGCAGGTAAAATCTAATTTCTTCTTCCTTCATGTCCCTCCCAACTGGTCCAGACTGTTGGGAAGTACCATAGAAGTGAGCATTAAGAGTGAGTCCCTAGGAGCCCTTCAGATAAGAGTTGTGCCCTGAAAGCTTGCCTGGCCTGAACATCCACTAGATACTGTTTCATAAATGATTACAGAGAAAATCACCTTAGATGTCATTTATCCTTGCTTCCGACCCCCAAGTAAAATAAACAGTCAGTCCAAATGGCAAAACTCCCCCATCCTGTCCATATACTCACATAATGCCCTCTTGGCATCCAACCAATGTAACTGTTGCTGCTCTTCATCATTTTGTCTTCCTCAGTACTGGCAGTGAAATACTGTGGTTCATATGGAAGGCTGACACTGTTGTGGGAAAGAAGGAGGGCACTGGACAAAGGGAGCACCTTCTCTTTAGAAAAAAGCATAATGGGTGGCCTGCACAATAAGGCTTGACATTCTGAAATCCTCCTGGCCAAAGAAATAGCAATCAGAAACACTGTTTTCAGGGTAACATCCTTCAAAGTACCCTTCAACAAGAGCTCAAAAGTTGACCTCACCACAGCTGATAAGTTGAGATTCAACTCACAAGAAGGAAACATAGGACATCTAAGTGGACGAATGAACTTAACTAGTACCTGCATATAATAAAAAATATAAACTGCTTTCACTGTACCACAGAAAGGTGGTTCATCAAATCCCATTATCCTTACCCTCAACTCCTCTGAGAGCCCTAAGTACTTCCTGGTGGGAAGTCAGTCTTACTCTTCACCAGGCCACAATAACATGACAGTTCTGCCATCTGCACCTTTATGGATGCCAAAGTCAGACCCTCTGAAAATCATCCTGAAAAAAAAAAGATGTCTGCCACAGAAGACTTCAAGGGAATAGCCTAGTGATCCTGACACCATCCTTTGAAAATTCTTCACACCCTAACATAGGCCAAGGAGGTAGATCCCTTCCGCAAATTTAACATGGTAGAAATCACCTTTCCTGAATATCCTTTCTCTTGCAAGTGCACCCTCTCAAGAGCCAAACCGTAAGATGGTATGGTGACAAGTATATTATTTCTACTGGTCCCTGCAACAAGAGATCCTTCAACACCAGGAGTCTCAATGAAACCTCTTCCCCCAGAGCTAGACAAACCAGGTCACTGTACTACAGACTCCTCAGCCAATCCAAGGCCACTAACACCATCTTGCCCCTATGATTCTCAATCCTTTGACTCAGCCCAGTAGCAGCCATGGAGGAAACAAGTAAAGTAGACTGCGGCTTGGCCATGGCTGTACCAGACTGTCGATGCCTTCTGACTTTGACGCTCCACTGCAATTGAAAAATCTGGGAGCCTTCACTTTCTTTGTGGACACCATTAAATCCATCACCAGGTGCCCCAAAGTCTATATAATGAGCTTGAAGGCTTTGTGCCCCAGGCTTCATTCTCTGGGATCTTGAACGTTTCTGCACAGAAAATCTACTTGCACATGTTCCATGCTGGCCACATGCATCACCGCCAGATCTGCCAGATGGCAGTCTGCCCAGGACAAGCAGAGAGGCTTCCTCTGCTACCTGACAACTCCTTGTGCTACCCTGGTGGTTCACATAGGCTACCATTGTGGCATTGTCGAACAGCACTCATACTGCTTTGTCTTCCAGCAGGATTTGACATGTCAGCAGCGCAAGCCAAACTACCCTGGTCTCCGGCCTGTTGATTGACCACCGAGCCTCGTCCAGCAGCTGCAGGGCCTGAGCTACCTGACGAAGGCAATAGGTGCCCCATCCCTTGAAACTGGCATCTGTGGTTACTGTTGTCCACTCCGGGGACTCCAAGCTCATGCCTGTCTCCAGAATGGAGTTATGGAGTCACCGCTGCAAGCTGTTCCACTCTCTGCCCTTGAACATCAACCTCAGCTCCAAGTCCTGCATTTGAGGACACCAATGAGTGCCTCCTGAAGGGGGCACATATGAGCCCTGACCCACTGAACTACCTCTGGCATTGCTGCTATGAATCCCAACATCTGTAGGTAATCTGGGCCTGTTGAGCCCTCAAGCTGAGAAGGGATCAAATCTGATCCTGCAACTTCTGTACTTTGGCCTCCAGAAGGAATATGCGTCCCCTGCTGGGTAGAGAAGT
Organism: Microcaecilia unicolor; assembly: GCF_901765095.1. Taxonomy (NCBI): domain Eukaryota; kingdom Metazoa; phylum Chordata; class Amphibia; order Gymnophiona; family Siphonopidae; genus Microcaecilia; species Microcaecilia unicolor. Next base: position 54,176,126 of record NC_044038.1, read on the forward strand.
GTGCACTAGAATTTCCTCCTTTCGCAGGACCACCACTACCATCACTTAGGAGAAAGTGCAATGAGCTGCTGACAAATCAAAGGGGAGCCCACAAATTGATAATGCTGTGAAAAAAAAGAAATTTCTGATGTCCCTGCTGAATTGGAATATAGAGGTAGGCCTCTGTTAGGTCCAGAGAAATAAGAAATTCTCCTTTTTTCACCACCACAATGATGAACCAAAGAGTCTCCATGTGAAAACTGGGAACTCTGAGAGCTCAATTGACTCTTTTGAGATCTAGAATAGGTTAAAAAGTTCTTTCCTTTTTTGGAACCACTATCTATTTTTTTCTGGTGCCCTGGTTTGCATCTGCACCAGTCTCTGTAGAGTCTCCCTAATGGACTCTGCCTTCCACTGGGAATTACAAGGAGTCTAGAAAGGCATTTGGCAACAGGTATGTGAACTCCAGGGCCCTTTACGGATGATTTTGAGAACCCACTGCTCTGAGGTAATCTGGGTCCATCCCTGATAGAAGGCCCTCAACCTTTCATCAACTGCCATCAGAAGGTGGACCCCAACACATTCATTGAGACTCACGGGACTGACCTGGCGAACCATATTGAAGTCCCTTCCACCTCACTGGCCACCCCAAAAGAAGTGCACCTGTTGAAAAGACCTGCCCTGCAGACTACCACTTACTGGGATGATAGTACCAAGCTTCTCTAAACCTGCCTGTACCTGATGCATTTCTGTTTCCAGACTTCAGCTTGTCCTCTTGCAGCCAGGGAACCTTAGTTTCTCTGAGGCTTTTGAGCAACGTCTTCAAATTTTCTCTAAACAAAAGCATTCCCTTGAAGGTTACTTGCTTAACTTCACTTTAGAAGCCACATCCACCAACTAACTATGCAGTCACCTCCTGGCCACTACCACAAGGGCCACTAAATTTGCCAAGCCCTAAGCAAATCATAAAAAGCATCTGCCAGGAAGGAGATTCCCATTTCAGAGATCTCCTGATCCACCAGCACCAACCTCTTAGTCTGCCTATCAAGAACTTTCTCTGCTCAGTGAAAATACACTCTACCCACCAGACCACTGCAGATTGCTGCCTGCACAGTCAAGACAGAAACATCAAAACCGTGTTTTAGAAGAGTGTCCATCCTATGATCTTGAGGTCCTTTAACACCATACTACTGTAAATGAGAATAGTTGTCTTCTTAGTAACCACAGACATCTGCTGTCCTCGGGAAAACACTTGCTACAGGTGAGTAACTTCACTTTGTCTTGCCTGATAAGAATATAGGAGTAGCCATACTGGGTCAGACCAATCATCTGGCCCAGTATCCTGCTTCCAACAGTGGCCAAGTCAGGTCAGAAGTACCTGGCAGAAACCCAAATCGTGACAACATTCCATGCCACAAATCCCAGAGCAAGCAGTTGCTTCCCCATGTCTGTCTCAGTAGCAGACTGTGGACTTTTCCTCCAGGAACTTGTCCAAACGCTTTTTAAACCCAGATACGCTAACCGCTGTTACCACATCCTCCAGCAAAGAGTTCCAGAGCTTAACTGTTCATTGAGTGAAAAAATATTAAGTATTTGATCAATTTCTTTTCTTTAGTCCAACCAGCCCAGTCTAGAAGCCCTCCCTATTCTAGAAAGGAAAGTAGGTGCCTACTTTCCTTTTTAGCACAAATTACTCCTATATAGTGGTGTAGCAAGGGCGGGGCAGTGGCGGCGGTCTGCCCCGGGTGCACTCTGCTGGAGGGGTGCAGAGAGCAGCCGCGCGCCTGTCGGCTCCGCTGGTTCCCTGCTTCCTCTGCCCCGGAACAGGTTACTTCCTGTTCCCGGGGCAGAGGGAGCCAGCAGCCGTGCGGCTGCTCTTTGCAGCTAAGAATACACCCGGGGAGGGGGGGTGTCTTAGCACCGGGGGAGAGGGTCATCGCACCGGGGGGGGTGTCATGCTGCACCCTGGGGGAACGGACACCGCTGCACCCGGGGGGGGGGGAGGTGCACAGCGGCGATCCGCCCCGGGTGGCAGCCGACCTAGGAGCACCACTGCTTCTATAGATCTAAAAGCTCTGTGCCAAATTTAAAAACACTTTTCCAGAGGGCAGCCCCTTCTATAAAAGCCACTGTCTTGGGCCATCCAATGATTTTCAGGCAGAAAATCAATACTGACTGCCCTGGCACTATCTGTTATAGTACTGGGGCAGAACATGTGCTAACCTAAGAATTATGTAGATAATAGCAATATTCAATCTGTATAACTTAAGACAGCAAAACTAGACTATGCATATTTATCTGTATAGTAGACTGAATATCACAGCTATCTGGATATTGCTGGTGTTTGTCATTCTGTTGAAGATATGCAGCATTGCTGACTATCTGGATAGCAGTACTAGATTTTTTTTTTAATCAGTGTGGCATGTTAAAAAAAAAAATCCTGACACTGGCAGCTGAATTTTTCACAATACTCTGAAAAGTTTCTGCAGATTTCCAGTATGCCTTCAAGAAGAGCTGAGCCCTACAGTTGTTTGAGTCCTGTATGATTGTAATTAGTTTCCATAGGAGGAGGTTGTAGTTGTTTGACCCTCACACAGAATTTAGAGATCAGCGCTCTTATAAAGTAATGGCTTGATTTCTCTGAGGACAAGCAAGCTGCTTGTTCTCACTGATGGGTAACGTCCACGGCACCCCCTCCAATCGGAATCTTCACTAGCAAAGACGTTTGCTAGCCCTCGCGAGCCCATGCGTGCGCATGCGCGGCCGTCTTCCCGCCCGAACCGGCTCGTGTTCGTCAGTCTTCTTTTGTCCGTGCTTGGGACGGTCGTGTTTTGCCGCCATTTCGTGCCCCTCAGAAGACCTCGGACGTCTTTCGTGTTTCTTTCAAAAAAAAAAAAAAAGAGAGAGAACCTTTTTTTCCGTATTTCTAGTTTTTTCCCAGCGTGTTTCCTTTCGCTTTCGGCAGCGGCCTTGTTGGTCGCCCGCACAGGTTTTTCTCACTTTTTTTCTCGGTGCCTCTTGTCATCATCGCGAATTTTGATTTCGCCGGCGCGATTTTTCCGCCCATGACATCGAAGCCTTCCAGCGGCTTCAAGAAGTGCACCCAGTGCACCCGGGTAATCTCGCTCACTGATAGGCACGCCTCGTGTCTTCAGTGTCTGGGGGCTGGGCACCGCCCGCAGGCCTGTAGTCTTTGTGCTCTTTTGCAAAAGAGGACTTGGGTAGCGAGATTAGCCCAGTGGAACGTTCTGTTCTCCGGCGCTTCAATGGCAGCAGCATCTTGAGATTCGTCGGGTGCATCGGCGTCGGCAGCACCGAAGTCTTCGGAGATCGCATCGACGTCGACTGCATCGAGGCGTCTTCCTCCTGCATCGTCGGTACCGAGACTTCGGAAGAGTGCGTCGGCATCAGTGGTACCGGGACCCCCTCTGGTGCTGATGTCGTTGGACGGTGGTGCTTCTTCTGGAGTGCAGGTGAGGGCTGTCTATTCCCTTGCTGGTGGCGGTGAGCCTTCGGGTAGGTCTCCTCCTGCCCTGAGGGCTCCTGCGGTACAGCCCCCCCGGGATCGACCATCTTCGGCCCCGGCCCCGAGGAAGCGACGTCTGGATTCAACGTCCTCCTCATCGGTACTGGGGAGCTCCGGTGATATGCTTCGCTCGAAGAAGTCGAAGAAGCATCGTCACCGGTCACCTTCCCGACTTGGTACCGGGAGCTCTGGGTCGCCAAGGGAGTCGGCACCCAGCAGGCATCGGCACCGGGAGGACCGCTCACCCTCCATCCAGGAGGTGTCGGTGCGCTCTACTCTGGACAGCCCGGTACCACCTCCATGCCCGGAACAGATTCTGACCTCGACTCCTGCACCAGCTTCTCAGTCTTTCTCCACAGCCGCTCTGCACGAGAGTCTCCGGGCCGTTCTTCCTGGCATTCTGGAAGATCTGTTGCGCCCTTCTCCTCCGGTACCGGGGGTGCTTGCACCACCGGTGCCGTCGAGTGAGGCGACAGCTGGCCCTTTGCCCGGGGTGAGGTCCCCGGTATCAGTTTCGGCTGCCTCCCAGGTGGACTCCCCGACTACGTCGGGGGAGGGAGATTCGCCGCTGCCGGCCAGGGAGTCCACCTCTCAACGCTCCCACCGTGGCCGTGGTTCCACGGAGTCGAGACGGACACGGCTTCAGACACAGGTCCGTGAACTTGTGTCTGATACCGATGATGAGGCCTCGTGGGAGGCAGAGGAGGACATCAGATATTTCTCTGACGAGGAGTCTGATGGCCTTCCTTCTGACCCCACTGCCTCCCCTGAAAGACAGCTTTCTCCTCCGGAGAGTCTGTCTTTCTCGGCCTTTGTCCGGGAGATGTCTACGGCCATCCCCTTCCCAGTGGTTGTGGAGGACGAGCCAAGGGCTGAGATGTTTGAGCTCTTGGACTATCCTTCTCCACCTAAGGAAGCGTCCACAGTACCCATGCTTCTTGTCCTGAAAAAGACATTGCTGGCGAACTGGACCAAGCCACTAACTAATCCCCACATTCCCAAAAAGATAAAATCCCAATATTGGATCCATGGGGATCCAGAGCAGATGCGCACTCAGTTGCCTCACGACTCTGGTGTGGTGGATCTGGCCCTGAAGAAGGCTAAGAGTTCTAGGGAGCATGCTTCGGCGCCCCCGGGCAAAGACCCCAGAACCTTAGACTCCTTTGGGAGGAAGGCCTACCATTCTTCCATGCTCGTGGCCAAGATTCAATCTTACCAGCTCTACACGAGCATCCATATGCGGAACAATGTGCGTAAGCTGGCGGACTTGGTGGACCAGCTCCATTCTGAGCAAGCCAAGCCATTTCAGGAGGTGGTCAGGCAGCTGAAGGCATGTAGAAAATTCCTGGCCAGAGGGGTATTTGATACCTTTGATGTTGCATCCAGGGCCGCTGCTCAAGGTGTGGTGATGCGCAGATTCTCATGGCTGCATGCCTCCGACCTGGAAAATCGGATTCAGCAGCAGATTGCGGACTCCCCTTGCCGTGCGGATAACATTTTTGGGGAAAAAGTCGAACAGGTGGTAGAACAGCTCCACCAGCGGGATAACACTTTCGACAAATTCTCCCGCCGGCAGCCTTCAGCATCTACCTCATCAGGTAGACGTTTTTATGGGGGAAGGAGGACTGTTCCCTACTCTTCTGGTAAGCGTAAGTATAATCCTCCCTCTCGACAGCCTGCGGCCCAGGCTAAGCCCCAGCGTGCTCGCTCTCGTCAGCAGTGTGCGCCTCAGCAAGGCCCCTCAGCTCCCCAGCAAAAGCAGGGGGCAAGCTTTTGACTGGCTCCAGCACAGCATAGCCGATATCAAAGTGTCCGTGCCGGACGATCTACCGGTCGGGGGGAGGTTGAAAGTTTTTCGCCAAAGGTGGCCTCTTATAACCTCCAACCAGTGGGTTCTCCAAATAGTCCGGCAAGGATACGCCCTCAATTTGGCCTCCATGCCTCCAAATTGCCCACCGGGAGCTCAGTCTTTCAGCTTCCAGCACAAGCAGGTACTTGCAGAGGAACTCTCCGCCCTTCTCAGCGCCAATGTGGTCAAGCCCGTGCCACCGGGGCAAGAAGGGCTGGGATTCTATTCCAGGTACTTCCTTGTGGAAAAGAAAACAGGGGGGATGCGTCCCATCCTAGACCTAAGGGCCCTGAACAAATATCTGGTCAAGGAAAAGTTCAGGATGCTTTCCCTGGGCACCCTTCTTTCCATGATTCAGGAACAAGATTGGCTAGGCTCTCTGGACTTAAAGGATGCTTACATGCATATTCCGATACTGCCAGCTCAACGACAGTATCTCCGATTCCGTCTGGGAACACGTCACTTCCAGTACTGTGTGCTACCCTTTGGGCTCGCCTCTGCGCCCAGGGTGTTCACGAAGTGCCTGGCTGTGGTAGCAGCAGCGCTTCGCAGACTTGGAGTGCACGTGTTCCCTTATCTCGACGATTGGCTGGTGAAGAACACATCCGAGGCAGGAGCTCTACAGTCCATGCAGATGACTATTCGCCTCCTGGAGCTACTGGGGTTTGTGATAAATTATCCAAAGTCCCACCTTCTCCCAGTACAGAGACTCGAATTCATAGGAGCTCTGCTGGATTCTCGGACATCTCGTGCCTATCTTCCGGAGACAAGAGCCAACAATCTGTTGTCCCTCGTATCCCGGGTGCGAGCGTCACAGCAGATCACAGCTCGGCAGATGTTGAGATTGCTGGGCCACATGGCCTCCACAGTTCATGTGACTCCCATGGCTCGTCTACGCATGCGATCTGCTCAATGGACCCTAGCTTCCCAGTGGGTTCAGGCTGCTGGAGGATCTAGAGGACGTAATCCACCTGTCCACTAATTTTCTCAAATCCCTGCACTGGTGGACGATTTGGTCCAATTTGACTCTGGGACGCCCTTTCCAAATTCCTCAGCCACAAAAAGTGCTGACTACGGATGCGTCTCTCCTGGGGTGGGGAGCTCATGTCGATGGGCTTCACACCCAGGGAAGCTGGTCCCTCCAGGAACAAGGTCTACAGATCAATCTCCTGGAGTTATGAGCGGTCTGGAACGCTCTGAAGGCTTTCAGAGATCGGCTGTCCCACCAAATTATCCAAATTCAGACAGACAACCAGGTTGCCCTGTACTACATCAACAAGCAGGGGGGCACCGGATCTCGCCCCCTGTGTCAGGAGGCCGTCAGCATGTGGCTGTGGGCTCACCGTTACGGCATGTTTCTCCAAGCCACATATCTGGCAGGCGTAAACAACAGTCTGGCCGACAGGTTGAGCAGGATTATGCAACCTCACGAGTGGTCGCTCAATTCCAGAATAGTGCGCCGGATCTTCCAAGTGTGGGGCACCCCCTTGGTAGATCTCTTCGCATCTCGAGTCAACCACAAGGTCCCTCAGTTCTGTTCCAGACTTCAGGCCCACGGTCGACTGGCATCTGATGCCTTCCTCCTGCATTGGGGGGAAGGCCTGCTGTATGCTTATCCTCCCTTACCTCTGGTGGGGAAGACTTTGCTGAAACTCAAGCAAGACCGAGGCACCATGATTCTGATTGCTCCTTTTTGGCCGCGTCAGATCTGGTTCCCTCTTCTTCTGGAGTTGTCCTCCGAAGAACCGTGGAGATTGGAGTGTTTTCTGACCCTCATCACCCAGAACGAAGGGGCGCTTCTGCATCCCAACCTCCGGTCTCTGGCTCTCATGGCCTGGATGTTGAGAGCGTAGACTTTGCCTCTTTGGGTCTTTCGGAGGGTGTCTCCCGTGTCTTGCTTGCTTCCAGGAAAGATTCCACTAAGAGGAGTTACTTCTTTTTATGGAGGAGGTTTGCCGTCTGGTGTGACAGCAAGGCCTTAGATCCTCGCTCTTGTCCTACACAAACCCTGCTTGAATACCTTCTGCACTTGTCTGAGTCTGGTCTCAAGACCAACTCTGTAAGGGTTCACCTTAGTGCAATCAGTGCATACCATTACCGTGTGGAAGGTAAGCCGATCTCGGGACAGCCTTTAGTTGTTCGCTTTATTAGAGGTTTGCTTTTGTCAAAGCCCCCCATCAAACCTCCTACAGTGTCATGGGATCTCAATGTCGTTCTCACCCAGCTGATGAAATCTCCTTTTGAGCCACTGAATTCATGCCATCTGAAGTACTTGACCTGGAAGGTCATTTTCTTGGTGGCAGTAACTTCAGCTCGTAGAGTCAGTGAGCTTCAAGCCCTAGTAGCTCATGCTCCTTATACCAAATTTCATCATAATAGAGTAGTCCTCCGCACTCACCCTAAGTTCTTGCCAAAGGTGGTGTCGGAGTTCCATCTGAACCAGTCAATTGTCTTGCCAAAATTCTTTCCCCGTCCTCATTCCTGCCCTGCTGAACATCAGCTGCACACATTGGACTGCAAAAGAGCATTGGCCTTCTATCTGGAGCGGACACAGCCCAACAGACAGTCCGCCCAAATGTTTGTTTCTTTCGATCCCAATAGGAGGGGAGTGGCTGTGGGGAAACGCACCATTTCCAATTGGCTAGCAGATTGCATTTCCTTCACTTACGCCCAGGCTGGGCTGGCTCTTGAGGGTCATGTCTCGGCTCACAATGTTAGAGCCATGGCAGCGTCAGTGGCCCACTTGAAGTCAGCCACTATTGAAGAGATCTGCAAAGCTGCGACGTGGTCTTCTGTCCACACATTCACATCTCATTACTGCCTGCAACAGGATACCCGACGCAACAGTCGGTTCATGCAGTCGGTGCTTCAGAATCTGTTTGGGGTTTAGAATCCAACTCCACCCCCCTAGGCCCATTTTTTATTCTGTTCCAGGCTACACTCTTAGTTAGTTGGATAAGTTGTTAGGTCAATCTCAGTTATGTCCTCGCCGTTGCGAGGCCCAATTGACCATGTTTGTTGTTTTGAGTGAGCCTGGGGGCTAGGGATACCCCATCAGTGAGAACAAGCAGCCTGCTTGTCCTCGGAGAAAGTGAATGCTACATACCTGTAGAAGGTATTCTCCGAGGACAGCAGGCTGATTGTTCTCACAAACCCGCCCGCCTCCCCTTTTGGAGTTGTGTCTTCCCTTGTCTTTGTCTTGCTACATACTGGACTGACGAACACGAGCCGGTTCGGGCGGGAAGACAGCCGCGCATGCGCGGTGCGCATGGGCGCGCGAGGGCTAGCAAACGTCTTTGCTAGTGAAGATTCCGATTGGAGGGGGTGCCGTGGACGTCACCCATCAGTGAGAACAATCAGCCTGCTGTCCTCGGACAATACCTTCTACAGGTATGTAGCATTCGCTTTGTTTGTCATTGTGCTATTTCATTTTGTGGCTTATAGTACTATGAAGCCTTACAGCTGTGCCTAGAACAGAACCTCATAATCACTGAAGAGATGGCAGAGAAGATGACCGTCTCCAAGGATTCAAAGGAACTTCCTGATGATGCACGTCGGGAGCTGCTGGAACGCATAGCTGACTGTTGTATGCGGCAAGGCAACTACCACCTTGCAACCAAAAAATACACCCAAGCAGGGAATAAGCTGAAGGTTAGTGGGCTCCAAGGGGAATTTGCACTGTATCGTACAGAATTTTTGCTGCATACCTCTACTGCAAATCTATTAGTAACTATAGAGCTGTCCTGCTGTTGCAGAGGGAAGTCTCCAGACTTCTAAGCACCAAAATATTATCAGTCACATAGACAGCTATGTGCCTTTCTTTCTCTTTTTGGATGTCAGGATTCTCCTAAACCTCAGCACTTTTTCTGCATACCAGGGAGATATGCTCTGCCTGTTGAATATTAATTGGAATGAACAATGTCTCCTCTGTAGGCAATGAGGTCACTGCTGAAGTCAGGTGACACAGAGAAGATTGTGTTTTTTGCTGGTGTGTCACGACAGAAGGAAATTTATATCATGGCAGCAAATTACTTGCAGTCACTAGACTGGCGCAAGGACCCAGAAATCATGAAGAATATCATCAGCTTTTATACTAAAGGGAGGGCTCTTGACCTGTTGGCTGGTTTTTATGATGCCTGTGCTCAGGTAAATTCACTTTCACACATTCTCATAAAAAAATGTAAGGTGAGTGTGTTTATTTATTTGTTCTGATGACACAATATGTCAACATCTTGCAAAGAATGCAGATTTGATTTCCAACTTAAATTTCTGTTCTGTGGGTTATCTGGAAAAATGAACAATGATCAAGCTCTGTAGGAACCTTTGCTTTTTCCTTATAAGATACAATAAGATGAGCAGTTAGCATAAGAGGACTAACAAAGAAAAGAACTAAGATGTTGATTTAAACACCAAATAATGAAATATGGCATTTTAATCAGGAAACGGACAGTTTTCTACCCCGACGCATGATCACACCCTAACATTTTGTCTGAATCACCCTAACCTATTTACCGATACTTCTTTACTGTACTTGTCACTTTAATAGTACCCATATACTGTATTTGTTCACACCAGAGTCTGTAACCACCTCTCCAGAACTATGTAAGCCAATTTGAGCCTACTAATAAGTGGGAAAAGTTGGGATACAAATGTAACAAATAAATAAAATAAATTTGATCTACTGACAACTGCTAACATTAACAATAAATTTATATTCCACCATATACTTTTCAATTCAGTGCGGACCACAAATTAAAGAAGACTGGACATTTCCAGGAATAACAAAACATAACCTAACAAAAACAGAACATCCCTGAGCTACATATTCTATTTAACATTACTTAGCACAAATTTTCTAAATAGGTAAGTTTTAATCTGTTTGCGGAATTGGTTATAAGAGATTTCAGACATCAAGATATTCTTGATAGCCTTATCCAAGCAATCTGCTTGATATGAAAAAAGAATATCAATTAGTGTAGTTCTTCTCGTATTTTTTTAGCGAAGGGAAGGTGAAAAATTCTGAAATCCTGGTGACTCTTGTTTTGTTAACAAGATGATTCAGTATGTAAAGTGTGAGCCATATATAATTTTATACACAAAACAAGAACATTTAAACAAAATCCTGGCTTGCACAGGGAGCCAGTGGAGCTTCACAAAATAACAAGAAAAAATTAGAAGTAGTGCTACGTTCTGTGTAGTGAGAAGTTTCTTCAGTATCTGTTTGGATGCTCCCAAATAATATTACAATAATCAAGCAAACTCAAAATCAAAGCCTGATCAATAAGTTGAAAATGGTTTTGATCAAAATATTTCTGAATTTGATGCAAATTACACAACAGAAAGAAGGATCTCTGGGTAAGAGTGTTAATTTGCATCTCTAAATATAATTTATTATCTAACCATAACCCTAGAATCTTAATGGAAGATTAAAATTGATACCGTACCTGATTTATCATAATACTTTTTCATCCATATCAGGGTTACGACTAATTAACTAACATCAATTTTGTTTTGTCAGAATTTAAGCTTATGCTTTTGCATCCAGTGTTGTAGTTCTTTTAAAATATTTTACAATAACTCTAAATGTGAAATAACTGAAAAAGTAATGGGAATCATAATTGTAATAGCTTCAGTATAGCTGAAACAACAAACTCCCAACTTTTCTAAAATAAATCCCAATGAATGTAAGTAATCATTAAAAAGAACAGGAGATAACGACGATCCCTGTGAGACCCCACATTGATTATACAACTCTCAGAATAGTCACCATCAATCTCACTTGATAAAAGCGATCTTTTAAAAAACCTGAGAACCATTTATGAACATTGCCAGTTATTCCTATGCTGTCCAGAATATGTAAAAGAATATTGTGGTCTACCAAATCAAATGCGCTAGATAAGTCGAACTGCAGCACCAATGCCTTCTTGCCTTTTTATGCAAATATGCTACATAGAAACACATATACACACAAGAATCAGATACAATATACCATTATTGTAACGCAGGAAATGTAAGCAGGCACAGGAACAGCTCATTCTGCAATCCCCAGTCAGTAACAGGACAAGTTACAGCTCATAACTGTCTCTTGCTGAATCTGTGCAGAGGCTGCAAACTTTAGGCAAAGCAGGTAGGCATGGAAGGTCACATACAAATAGAGATTTACAGATCATCTCCATCATGCAATTATAATTTCCCCTGCTTGAGGAGTGCTGGCTGGAGCACCCAATCAGAATTTGTGCATGTACAAGAGGGAGGAAAAACTTTATTAGGAACAATGACCTGGGCAAGTCACTGAACCCTCCACTGCTCCAGTTACAAAATAAGTACCTGTATAATAACATGTAAACCGCTTTGATTGTAACCACAGAAAGGTGGCTTCTCAGATCCCGTGCCCCTTCCTTCCTTTCTAATTAATATTTGAGATTCTAAAAGTGAAGTAAGAGGAAAAGAGTAAGTGATATCGGTATTAGAGAAGGGGACGGGGACCCGCAGTAACTGCGGGGATGGGGACAGAGCCCACGGACAAACTTTGTCCCCCATGTCATTTTCTACATTGAAGCCTGTTAATGAATTGGACTATTATTTTTGTTTGAGTGAATGAGGCAGTAATATTTTGATTTTTTAGAAAAACAAGCAAACATGTTGGCCACAAGTAGCAAAATTTGTATGGGAGATCCTGTATATCTTGCTACCAGCACATCTTCTAAGAAGACATCTTCCATTGCAGAAAGGACTGTGGAAGACAGGAGAGCTAGACTGAATCCTGAGATTGTTGATACTTCTTATTCGTCCACAGATTAAAAAATCATAACTATGCTTCATAGGGCATATTTCTCCCCCCTAGGGCATACAGAACGAGTTGTATTTTGTACTCCTGGACATTTTAACAGGGTGGATTAGGATTCCTTGGGGTAGTAGAAATCAGCTATTGTTGGGGTTGGAAGGGTAGAGGGTGGTGGTGAGGAGGGTTATTATAGCTGCTCGCTGTTATTATTATTTGCTATTAGTAATTTATACACAACAATTGCACAGCATATTGTTCCTTTTTGTAATTTAATAAAAAGATTTAAATATAAAATCATAATTGTTTGAGGCTTCTGCAGATGAGGACAGAGCCCATGGGGACGAGGTGGGGATAGGGACAGAACCTGCAAGGATGGGGCAGGGCTGGGGATAGGGCCTGCGGGAATGGGATGGGGATGGAGACAGAACTCATGGGGGCGGGGCAGGGACGGGGACAAACTTTGTCCCCGTGTCTTTCTCTAATGGGTATCTTGGAGACAGCTCTTTGTTTGGTTCTGTGTTTTCTCTTTAGGTAGAGATTGATGAATATCAAAATTATGAGAAGGCATTGGGAGCACTAACAGAGGCTTACAAGTGCTTGTCTAAAGCAAAGATGAGAAACCCTGAAGAACAGGAGGGTAGACTGGGTGACCTGCAAAGCAAGATGACTCTGGTGAAAAGATTTATCCAGGCCCGCAGGTAAGAGTCTGTCTCGGAGGGATTAGAATGAGATAAACTTTGTGCAATCTATTACTAACTGAGAGACTTAGGGGCTCATTTTCAAACGAAAAAAAACATCCAGAAAGTGGCATAAATCTGCATTTGAATGTTTTTCTCACAAAAACGTCCAAATTGCTATTTTCAAAACCAATTTTTAGATGTTTTTCTATGAAGTCCATCAGAAGTGTGTTTAAACTACAAGGGGGGGGGGGGGGGGGGAATGTTAAGGGTGGAATCTAGGCTTTCCTAACACTTGGATGTTTTTCTGCCATACTGGAACAAAACAAAAACTAAAAGTTGGACGTTTTGGTCCTACACCTGTTTTATTAACAAGCCACAACAAAGTGTCCTAAATGACCAGATGATCACTGCAGGAATAAAGGAATGACACCCCCTTACTCCTTCAGTGGTCACTGACCCACCCCCCAAAAAATGTGAGTAAAATCATTACTTACCAGCCTCTATGCCAGCCTCAGATGTTATACTCATGTCCATTAGAGCAGCATGCAGGTCCCTGGAGTAGTGTGGTGGGTGCAGTGCACTGCAGAGAGGTGGACCCAGGCCCATACCTACCTCTACCTGTTAAACATTTTTTCACTTGGACTTTTTTTTTCTTTTTTCCAAAATGTACCAAAAAGATAAATGCACAGAGCACAAAAACATCTAGCAAATAGCCATTTTTAAATGAAAAGATAGATGTTTTTTTATTTTGAAAATGGCTATATTCCCCACCTTCAATGTTCAGCAGGCAGTGTGGCTTGGAGGGGAGACTGGGTGCAGGAAACCCAGCCTGGTGTCAGGAGATGCAGCTACACAAATTCTGAGGCTGTACTCCTTCCTGGGTTATGTAAGCAACAAACCAAGCACCAGAAGAGAGAGCCTGATGTGCGGTATACTGCCTACACAAACTGGGAAGGAGCGCAGCATTAAGGTTTGTGTAGCTGCATCTCCTATGGGTTCAGCATCTCTTTCCCTCTCTTTCTTCCATCCTCCACAATCCAGGATATCTCTCTTTCCCTCTCATTCCTTCCCTCCCTCCACTTTCTAATATCTCCCCCTCCCCCAGCTCCCCCCATCCCCCTATAGTTTGGCATCTCGCCCCCCCTCTGTCCCCAGTTCCTTAACCCCTAGTTTGGCATCTCTCCTGTCCCCTCCTCCTGCAGGTTCAGCAGCTCTGCCTCCCCCCTCCCCCCCCCCACTTTCTCCCCCATGGGCAGCACCTCTTCCCCCTGCCACAGGTGCGACACCTCTCTCTCCTTTTTCCTTATCCCCCCCCGTGAGTCCAGCACCTCTTCCTATTTTTCCCTCCTGCAAGCCCAGCACTTTTTCTCTTCTAAACTCAGTTCCCCTAGACGTCTCCCCTCAGCCCCCCTATGAGTCCAGCACCTCTCCCTCTTCTTTCTTCAGTCCCTGGTGAGTCCAGCACCTCTCCTTCTTCTTTCCTTTGGGCTTCCAACACAAGTCCAGCACGTCTCCCTCTTCTTCCCCAGATTCATCAAATCTTATTTTTTTGCTTGCAGCGGCATCCGTAACATGCTGCCTGGGCCGACCAGGAACCATTTCTCTGCTATGGTCCTGCCCCTGTGATACAACTTCCTGTTTATCTGGTTGGCCCTAGCAGTATATTATGGCTGCTGCTGGGGGCAAAGAAGTGAAATTTGACAAACCAGCAAGGCTGAGGGAGAGGAGCTGGATTGTGGGGAGGGGGGCGCTGAAGTAAGAAGGAAAGGTGCTGTGCGTATGGGTGGGCGAGGGGCTAAGGGAAGAAGAGGAAGAAGTGCTGGACTCGGGGGGAGGGGAAGGACGAGTCAGTGGTGCTGGATCTGCAACAGGAAAGTAAACATAGGATGAGAAAAACATGCTGCAACTTAAAAAAAAAAAAAAAAAAGCTACGCTGCTCTGTGTGCCGGTCCCATGATTCACCTCATGGGTGCTTGTGACACACTAGTTGAGAGCTGCTGAAACCTTGATGAGTAATAGCAGCCAGAATAATTTTTAAAAACTTTGCAACTCAAAATAATGTTCTAGTTGTTTCTTTTGAGCTGCCACATTTCTTATTAGTTGACCAGCGTATTATCTTTGGACTTGAGCAGTCACTCCCAAAGCATTCTCCGTGAGAAATTTAATGGTTGCACCTTTTATTCACCAAGAAGGATTTGGAGTGCATCCATTTTGGGACATCTGGTTATTTTTTAAGACTCCAAAGAAATGGAAACCCAAGTACTACATTTATTCCAATCTCTTGACTGTGTGGTCAATCTCTCCTAGGGAAAGCTGGTTTCCTGTCAAGGCCTACACTCAAAAAAAAACTATCACCATGAAGTGGCTCACATGGATTGCTTAGCCCTCTTGAGCAAGTCTGGCAGCAACCTACCAGATAACTTGGTGCCTAATCCTATCCCCATAATCTATAATCAGTCTAAAAAAAACCCTGTATTAAGAAACACCCTAATTGTAATGTCATATATAATATATACCATCAGAATACTACTATGGTTACAGACCAGAACAATATAGCTAACATTTGACAGTCTAAAAAACCTCTCTACATTTTGCAACTAACCAAACAATTCTCCCTTTTGGAACACAAGTTTCAACTAACTTCTGATCCAGATATCTATACCAGCGCTAGATCTGTGGGGAACAAGGCTCTCTTACTCAGGGATCTGCTAGAATTTTCTGATCGGGGCTTTCTGTTTATCTCAGAAACATGGCTCACAGAAGTTGATAGTCTGATACTGCCCCACATCTATCCACCCAGTTAAGGTATTCGTCATTCTCCAAGACAGGGTAAAAAAGCAGGCAAACTTGCTCTTATCTTTAAGAGTTTTCTCCATGTGTATTTAGTTAGTTCTGGGTTTTTCCCTGAACTGGAATACATGCTAATCAAATTCTGTGATGATTCAAAAGAGGCAAATCAAATCACCCTACTCCTCATTTACCGTCCTCCAGGAGCTTGGTCCAAGGCAGAACCACTATTTGTAGAGATTACTTCCTCTGCCATGTCACAATTCTCAAGGCAGAACCACTATTTGTAGAGATTACTTCCTCTGCCATGTCACAATTCTCAAGGATTATCTTCCTAGGAGACTTAAACCTACACTTGGAAAATGATGCAGACACCAGTGTCCACAACTTTAAATCATTCCTGAAGGATTGCTAACTAACTACATTCTCCGAGGGTGCAACTCATGAAAAAGGACATATGTTAGACTTCATGACATCCTATCCTAATAACTTGATTAGTTCATTCAAATGGAAGCCAGTACCATGGTCTGACCATTTCCAACTGGATTTCATCATTGATATCTGTATGTCAAGTTTAACCAGACACAAGATATCCAAACTGATCTCCACCAGAGGTAAAATCAACGAGGCTACTTTCTGGTTGGAGCTAACAGATTCCCTCACTACCACATCTCCTATACATGGTTCGATCAAATCCCACTGGGACACCAAGGTGAAAGCCATACTAGACAAAATTGCTCCATTTACCACTAAAAAGGTCAAGACATCGGAGGAAGTGACATCACCGCTACCGATGGCAGCCTAGCTCTTTAGCTCCCGCTCCCCGAAGTATAAATTAGCAATAAAGTGCAGCCGCCAGCCACTTTAAACTTAACCAAAGGACTTCCCAGCGCCCCCGCTTTAGGCGCAGAATGAGCAAAACGTCTTCGGCGTGCCCCAAAGACTCGGAAAAGTCGGCGGGCGGCGGAACGAGCAAAACCGTCAAGCGCCATGAGGCAATAGCGCGGGCATCTCAATCAGACTCCGACTCTGCGCTATCAATGGCGGAAACGCGGAAAACGCCTGCTAAGAAGGGAATTTCTAGTGAACTTCGTCAGCTACTCTCCGGAATACAAGATGATATAAAAAAACTCCAAAGAGGAGATCCTTGACCGGATGGAGACGCTGAGCTCTGACCTCCGCGAACTGGGGAACAGAGTTGAAGAAGCTGAAACAAAGCTGGAAGAGCACTCTGAGTCCCTGCTCTCGCACGAGGCCCAAATTCAAGCATTGGACCAAAAGAACTTAGAACTTACATACAAGCTTGATGACCTCGAAAATAGAGGCAGGAGAAATAATCTCCGATTCCGTGGGGTCCCGGAGGGCGGCGAGACCGAAAATGCCCCGCACATTGTACAAATGCTATGTGTTACCCTGTTGGGGGCTGAGGCTGCAGCAGAGAAGATAGAAATAGAAAGAGCACACAGAGCTCTCGGCCCGCGTCAGGAGAATAGAGCTCGGGACATTATTGCAAGGTTCCACAGATATGATGTGAAGGAACAATTGCTTCAAAGCGCCAGGAAAAAAACCTGATTTGGATTATAGCGGAGCTAAAATAACTGTGTACCAGGACCTTTCGCAGTTCACTTTACAGCAGAGGCGCTTCATGAGACCGGTTCTGGATATCTTAACCAAGGAGCGGATCGCATACAGATGGGGGTTCCCTTTCTCTTTGAACTACACTATACAGGGAGCCAAACACAGAGTCTCTTCATTGAAGGATGCCTGGGCGTCCCTGCACGTCGCTGGCCTGGTGAAAACGAGCCAACCCCCAGGCGGTCTAGCTCCTGCTACGAAGGCCAAGCTTCAAAAATAGCAGCGGGTCTCTACACAGTCGAAAAGGAGCAACCCGAAACGAAAAGCTGCTGTGGAAGACACATGAACGGATGTGGCAGGTTAACCGGGACGCTTTGCACGAGGCCGCTTCTCATCTGACAATCGAAGCAGGAAAACTTTGTGCCACTGGTTGGTAACAATTCGGGAGTAATATCTGTTATGTTATGTTTTAAAAGTTGAGATTATCTTTTGCATAAGGGATACTGTGTCTCGTACTTATTAGATGACAAAGAGGGGGGAATGATGTATAAGATTTGTAAGATGTAATAGGACATATCAGAACTCTAGGACCCAGGGGACGGGGTAGTATGGAGGGCCGATTGACGTGCTGGAGCTTATCATAGAGATAATTGACAACGGCACGGCCCACAATAGGTAATGGGGCCCTGGTGGTTAGTCGGGGTACTTTGGGGGGGGGGGGGTATGGGGGCTGGGTTGTGTGGGGCTCAGGGTGTCATTTTCTCCTTTCCCACTATGGGACCTTGTGACCATAGTTGGTGTTAGTCAAGGGGGGGGAGAACAGGGAGGGTTGGGGGGCACCATATGTACTGGGGAATACATGTAAACGAAATGGTTGAAATCTATCTGTTGGGGAGAAAAAGTTATCTCATATCCCTGTAATGAGTACTGACATTAAAATACTATCATACAATGTGAAGGGGCTGAACATGCCTCAGAAAAGGCAGAAATTGTTTAAAGAGTTACGGCAGCTCAAACCACATATTGTCTTGCTTCAGGAGACACATCTCCGCAGGGCGCATGAGCGACTCCTCTCTCACCCAGATTACCCAGGTACTTTTTTTGCATCCTCTGTCGACGGCTCTAAAAAACGCAGGGTAGCAGTGCTACTGCACAAATCTATATCTGCACAAATAAAATCTATCAAGCGTGACCCCGGGGGGCGTTATTTGTTTTTACATATTAACATAGATCAGGTGGACATCACCTTAGCATCTCTTTATGCACCTAATGAACATCAAGGGTCCTTTTATGCTAAAGTGAAGAACATATTAGCAACTTTTTCCCAGGGTTCCTTGGTCATGGGGGGTGATTTCAGTGAAGTTATGGACCCAGTGTTAGATAGATCCAGGAGACCCCAGCACTCAATAAATAGGGACTCTATGGCCCTTGGCTCGCTGGTCTATTCACTGGGGACTTTAGATGTCTGGAGGCTGAGTCACACAACCATGAGGGATTACTCGTTTTTCTCACCAGTACATAAGACATACTCTCGTATTGACTATATTTTTCTAGATGTCACCTTGGCTGAGAGGGGTCCGGACACAGGAATCGGTAGCGCGACCATCTCTGACCATGCACCGGTTTGGGTCACCCTGCCAACCATTAGAGCCGAAATTAAAGATAAAAGATGGACGCTTAACACTGAATTACTACAGGAGGGAGAGGTGGTAGAGGGATGCAGGAAGACCTTGAAGGAATATCTGGAGTTGAATAGGGAATCGGGCCCACCACTTAGTGTTGTCTGGGATGCCATGAAGGCTGTCTCTAGAGGCTATTTTATACAGATAGCTAGTAAACGCGCTAGGATTCGGAGGGTACAGCTGGCACAGTGTCTGGAAAAGATCAGGCTACTGGAGAGACAGCATAAGGAGGGGGGTTCCCCGGCAGTTTTGGAGGAGTTGCGGGGGCAGTGGGCCCAGTTGGACTCTATTTATTCTGAACAACTAACATGGATGCAAAATAGAAACAAGGTTAGATCATATGAATACACCAACAAAGCAGGACGTCTCTTGGCTATAAAATTGCGTCGGAGAAGGGTTGACCGGACGGTCACTCACATTAAGTCCGCGAGGGGTGAAATATTAAATACATCCGAAACCATACGGCGACGCTTCAGTGAGTTTTATCAGGAATTATACGCATGAGAAATTAATCCCTCTGAGGATTCCATTTTAAACTATCTCGCTGAGAGTGACCTAGTCTCGTTGACAAATCAGCAGAGAGCCGCCCTTGACGCGCCGGTCACTCCAGCTGAGATACAGAAAGCGATCCAGCTTTTTCCTGCCTGTAAATCACCTGGGCTAGATGGCCTTCCAAATGAATTTTATAAGAAATTCGCCTCTGAGCTGACTCCCCTATTGACTGACCTGTTTAATCTAATAGGGAAAGGGGAATCCATGCCCACCTCCATGATGGAAGCATGGATTGCGGTACTGCCCAAACCGAATAAAGATGTCGCTGAGTGTGGGTCATATCGCCCCATATCCGTTTTAAACGCAGATGTAAAAATACTAGCTAAAGTATTGGCTAATCGCCTGGCACCCTTGCTTCCAGCTATAATCCACCCTGACCAGGTGGGGTTTATCCCATACAGAAAAGTCGCTGATAATACCAGGCGAGCAGTTGACTTAATGTATCTAGCTGGTAGGATGCAGAGGCCTCTTTGTCTCCTTAGCCTGGATGCCGAAAAGGCCTTTGATAGGGTCCATTGGCCATTCATGTACAAAGTGATGGAGGCATTCGGGATTGGGCCGCAATTCCGAGGATGGATTCAAGCATTCTATAGCTCTCCTAAAGCATGTATTCGTGTAAATGGAGGCAACTCGGGTATGATCCCCTTACATCGAGGCACTAGACAGGGCTGCCCCTTGTCCCCCCTGCTGTTTGCCATGGTAATGGAGCCATTCGCAACTAGGCTCCGAACAAACCCGGATATTCGCGGACTTTCCATTGGTGGGAGAGAACATAAACTATCCCTCTTCGCTGACGACGTGTTGCTGTTTGTTACTCATCCCCTGATCACATTCCCTGCGCTTCTACAGGAGATTGAGGTATTCTCCAACGTGTCGGGATTTAAAGTAAATATTTCCAAGTCTGAAGTTATGAATGTGAATCTCCCGGAAGAGCTTGTGGCTTCGTTGAGGGCTTCATTCGCCTTCCGGTGGGCCAACAAGAGCATCCGCTACCTGGGGGTCAATCTGACGCCCCACCTTTCGGATCTCTTCACGGCGAATTATAAGGGCCTGGGGGGGACACTTAATGAGGACATGGGTAGGTGGGGTGGCCTAGACCTCTCTTGGTTCAGTCGAATTGCTGCAGTAAAGATGAATGTGCTGCCGCGTCTGCTCTATTTATTTCAGGCCCTCCCAATTACAATGCCCCGTAAATTCTTAGCAAATCTGCAGGACAACATCATGCGATTTATCTGGGCAGAGAAGCATCCGCGATTAGCACGCTCAGTCTTGTATCAGGACAGGAAGAGAGGGGGGTTGGGGGTACCCAATCTGGCATGGTATTATAGAGCGGTCCAGGCCCGTGTGGCAGTAGAATGGTTCCAGGGCTACCCAGACCGGCAATGGGTGCAGTTGGAACAATATACTCTAGGAGCAAAACCACTGGGGGCACTCATGTGGATCCCAAGTTCACTTAGGTCACTGGGAACGGGTCTATGCCCTTCTATATATGTTACCCTCTCAAACTGGGATAGTATGTTTCCACAAAAACGCGCCACACTTTCCCGTTTATCTCCCATAGCTCACAACCCACTGTTTTACCCTGGTATGCTAAAAAGTGCGTTCACACGATGGTACACGGGTGGTTTACAGACATGGGGTCAACTGTTTGAGGGGGAGAACTTATTGTCATACTCGGAGGCCCTTGAAAGATTCCCGATCCTAGGTGCTGAGCGTTATGCCTATCTTCAGCTATCCTCCTTCCTCAAGACACGGGCAGTACGGGAAGCAGTGTCTAGAGAAAAAACAACCCTTGAGACTATTTGCGAGGGCCCACCAAAGACTACTGGGCTGATATCACGTCTTTATCACGTTGTCAATAGACAGTCCCCGACTTACACACTTCACAGGCAGAATTGGCAGAGAGAACTGGGCGTGGAACTGGAGGAGGCAACTTGGGAGAAACTGGAGCGGGCTGTGGTGGGGGAGTCGTCTCATGTGCCCTTTAAGGAGAACGCGGTGAAGGTGTTGTACCGTTGGTACCTGACGCCGGAGCGTCTACAGCGCATTTATCCCACAACGACGGGGTTGTGTTGGAGGGGCTGCGGGGTAAGGGGAACAGCAGGACACATATGGTGGACATGTAGGAAGATCAGGGCTTATTGGAGGTCGATACGTAGCAGGTTGCAGAGGTGGACGGGCACTTCGATTCCGTGGTGCCCTACTTTTTTCCTGTTCCCTGCGGGCGCTGCGGGTCGTCCTCATGCTCAGCAAGTATTCCTGGGGCAGGCTATAAGCGCCGCCAGAGTAGTAATTGCTGCCCATTGGAAACAGTCCTCAGTCCCTCCGATAACACGGTGGTCCCAAAAACTGAAGCACATTTGCGAGATGGAAAGATTAGTAGCAGAAAGACGTAACCAAATGGGTAGATGGCACCAGATTTGGGATTCTTTTCTTTATCATGTATAACCAGAACGATACCAGAGGTTTAGATGGTGCTCAAATGGGGGGGAGGGATGGAGAGGGGAGGTAGGGGGGTTTAAAGTTATGGGAGGGAAGGAGTTGGGGAAAATTATAATGTTCATAAAGATTGAAGTATTGTGGTGGAGAACTTGATCTGTGTATTTAGTGTTCTCCGAGGACAAGCAGGCTGCTTGTTCTCACGACTGGGTGACGTCCGCGGCAGCCCCCACCAACCGGAAAAAAGCTTCGCGGGACGGTCGGCACGCAGGGCACGCCCACCGCGCATGCGCGGCCGTCTTCCCGCCCGTGCGCGACCGCTCCCGCCAGTTCCTTTTTTTCCGCGCCTGGAGAGAGTCGTGTTTTGCGCTCTCTCTGTTCAGCCGCCGGATCGTTCGATCGCGTATACGCTGATCGTGCTTGGTTCTAACTTTGTTTTTCGGTATTTCGTTACCGCCCGGTTTCCTTTAAAAAAAAAAAAAAAAAAGAAACCCTGCGCGTGTGGGACACGCACTCCCTTTTTTCCCTCGCTTCCAGCGGGGACGCCACGATGCAGCCTAGTGGCCGCTCGGTCGTTTGTTTTTCGTGGTGTGATTTTAGCCACCATTGACGACTTTGACTTCGCCGACGCGATTTTTCCGTCGATGTCCTCGAAGGTCCCGAGTGGATTTAAAAAGTGTGGTCGCTGCGGCCGGCCGATCTCGCAGACCGACACCCACGCTTGGTGCCTCCAGTGCCTCGGGCCGGAGCACAATCTCAAGTCGTGTTCTTTGTGTCTCGGTCTCCGGAAACGGACTCAGGTTGCGAGGCAAGTTCTGCGGGACCGTCTTTTTGGAACTTGCGCCGGCCCCTCGACGTCGACCTCGAAGGCATCGGTATCGACGCCCGGCCCTTCGGTACCGGTATCGATGCCCGAGACATCGGCACCGATGGCAGCGACCCCAGGAGAACAGGTCCCGTCGGGCCGCCGGTCCTCCGGTGAGAGTGGGGGTGAGAGGCCGCGTGGGCAGTCGGCCCCGGTCACGCCCTCAGCTCGTGGCCCACGGGACCGAACCCTGTCTGACTCGAGACCGAGGGGGATCGACCTCCTCCTCCTCCATGCCCTCCGGCGCCGGTGACGTGCATCGGAAGAAAGACAAGAAGCGTCGTCACCGGTCGCCTTCGGTGCATCCCGATGTCGGAGAGGAGGCGACGCCGAAGCGTCATCGTCGTGAGGAGAGGTCTCCGTCGGTTGTGGAGGTACCAACGCGTCGGGGTTCCGGCACCTCGGTGCCGTCTCCTGGCCCCCAGCAGCTTCCGGCACCGACACCCTTACCGGCCCCACCGCCTTTCCCGGCAGCGGGCCTGGACGAGTGCCTCAGAGCCATCCTTCCGGGGATCCTGGAAGGGCTGATGCGCCAGGCTGTGCCGGCGCCGGGGGTGCTTGCGCCCTCGGCGCCGATGACTGTGGCGCCGGCGAGCTCTAGCCCGGCGCCGGGGCTGTCGACACCGCCGCCGCTTGCGGTGCCGGTCTCGACCGCCACGCAGGTGGAGTCCCCGTCGACGTCGATGGAGGGAGCTCCGTCCCCGCCGGCGCGGGAGTCCACCGCTCGACGACACCGAGACCTTGGTGCCTCGACGTCGAGCCGGGCCCGGTTCAGGACTCAGCTACATGAGCTAATGTCCGATACCGAGGATGAGGACTCGTGGGGGGAAGAGGAGGACCCTAGATATTTCTCCTCAGAGGAGTCTACGGGCCTTCCCTCGGACCCCACGCCTTCTCCGGAGAGGAAGCTCTCACCTCCTGAGAGTCTCTCCTTTGCCTCCTTTGTGCGGGATATGTCTATCAGCATTCCCTTCCCCGTGGTCTCTGTGGAAGAGCCGAGGGCCGAGATGCTCGAGGTCCTCGACTATCCATCACCACCTAGAGAGTCCTCCACGGTGCCGCTGCACAATGTCCTGAAGGAGACGCTGCTCCGGAACTGGGTGCGACCTTTAACTAACCCCACCATTCCCAAGAAAGCAGAGTCCCAGTACAGGATCCACTCTGACCCAGAGCTCATGCGGCCCCAATTGCCCCATGACTCAGCGGTCGTGGATTCTGCTCTCAAGAGGGCACGGAGTTCGAGGGATACCGCCTCGGCGCCCCCGGGGCGGGAGTCTCGCACTCTGGACTCGTTTGGGAGGAAGGCCTACCAATCCTCCATGCTCGTGACCCGCATCCAGTCATACCTGCTCTATATGAGCATCCACATGCGGACCAATGTGCAACAGCTGGCGGACCTGGTCGATAAGCTCCCGCCGGAGCAGTCCAGGCCTTATCAGGAGGTGGTCAGGCAGCTGAAGGCGTGCAGAAAGTTCCTGTCCAGGGGTATTTTTGACACCTGTGACGTGGCATCTCGTGCTGCGGCCCAAGGTATAGTGATGCGCAGGCTCTCATGGCTGCGTGCCTCTGACCTGGACAACCGCACCCAGCAGAGACTGGCTGACGTCCCTTGCCGGGGGGATAACATTTTCGGTGAGAAGGTCGAGCAGATGGTGGACCAACTGCATCAGCGGGAAACCGCTCTCGACAAGCTCTCCCACCGGGCGCCTTCAGCATCCACCTCCACAGGTGGACGTTTTTTCCCGGGCCCGGCAGGCTGCACCCTATTCTTTTGCAAAGCGTAGGTACAACCAGCCGGCCCGAAGGCCTCGTCAGGCACAGGGACAGCCCCAGCGCGCTCGTTCTCGTCAACAGCGTGCGCCTAAGCAGCCCCCTGCGCCTCCACAGCAAAAGCCGGGGACGGGCTTTTGACTGGATCCACGGGAACATAGCCGCCCTACAAGTGTCCGTACCGGACGATCTGCCGGTCGGAGGGAGGTTAAAATTTTTTCACCAAAGGTGGCCTCTCATAACCTCCGACCAGTGGGTTCTCCAAATAGTGCGGTGCGGATACGCCCTGAATTTGGCCTCCCTGCCTCCAAATTGTCCTCCGGGAGCTCAGTCTTTCAGCTCCCATCACAAGCGAGTACTTGCAGAGGAACTCTCCGCCCTTCTCAGCGCCAATGCGGTCGAGCCCGTACCACCCGGGCAGGAAGGGCAGGGATTCTATTCCAGGTACTTCCTTGTGGAAAAGAAAACAGGGGGGATGCGTCCCATCCTAGACCTGAGAGGCCTGAACAAATTCCTGGTCAAAGAAAAGTTCAGGATGCTTTCCTTGGGCACCCTTCTGCCAATGATTCAGAAAAACGATTGGCTATGTTCCCTGGATTTAAAGGACGCATATACTCACATACCGATACTGCCAGCTCACAGGCAGTATCTCAGATTCCGCCTGGGCGCACGGCACTTTCAGTATTGTGTGCTGCCCTTTGGGCTCGCCTCTGCCCCACGAGTGTTTACCAAGTGCCTCGTGGTGGTAGCGGCCTACCTACGCAAGCTGGGAGTGCACGTGTTCCCATATCTCGACGATTGGCTGGTCAAGAATACCTCGGAGGCAGGAGCCCTCCGGTCCATGCAGTGCACTATTCAACTTCTGGAGCTGCTGGGGTTTATGATAAATTACCCAAAGTCCCATCTCCAGCCAACTCAGTCTCTGGAATTCATAGGAGCGCTGCTGAATTCCCAGACGGCTCAGGCCTACCTTCCCGAAGCGAGGGCCACCAACCTCTTGGCCCTGGCTTCGCAGACCAGAGCGTCTCAGCAGATCACAGCTCGGCAGATGTTGAGACTTCTGGGTCATATGGCCTCCACAGTTCATGGGACTCCCATGGCTCGTCTTCACATGAGATCTGCTCAATGGACCCTAGCTTCCCAGTGGTTCCAAGCCACCGGGAATCTAGAAGATGTCATCCGCCTCTCCACCAGTTGCCGCACTTCACTGCTCTGGTGGACCATCCGGACCAATTTGACCCTGGGACGTCCATTCCAAATTCCGCAGCCCACGAAAGTGCTGACGACGGATGCATCTCGCCTGGGGTGGGGAGCCCATGTCGATGGGCTTCACACCCAGGGTCTGTGGTCCCTCCAGGAAAAGGATCTGCAGATCAACCTCCTGGAGCTCCGAGCGATCTGGAACGCACTGAAGGCTTTCAGAGATCGGCTGTCCTGCCAAATTATCCAAATTCGGACAGACAATCAGGTTGCAATGTATTACGTCAACAAGCAGGGGGGCACCGGATCTCGCCCCCTGTGCCAGGAGGCCGTCGGGATGTGGCGTTGGGCGTGTCGGTTCGGCATGCTCCTCCAAGCCACGTACCTGGCAGGCGTAAACAACAGTCTGGCCGACAGACTGAGCAGAGTCATGCAACCGCACGAGTGGTCGCTTCATGCCAGAGTGGTACGCAAGATCTTCCGAGCGTGGGGCACCCCCTCGGTGGACCTTTTCGCCTCTCAGACCAACCACAAGCTGCCTCTGTTCTGTTCCAGACTTCAGGCACACGGCAGGCTAGCGTCGGATGCCTTTCTCCTCCATTGGGGGACCGGCCTCCTGTATGCTTATCCTCCCATACCTTTGGTGGGGAAGACCTTACTGAAGCTCAAGCAAGACCACGGCGCCATGATTCTGATAGCGCCTTTTTGGCCCCGTCAGATCTGGTTCCCTCTTCTTCTGGAGTTGTCCTCCGAAGAACCGTGGAGATTGGAGTGTTTTCCGACTCTCATTTCGCAGAACGACGGAGCGTTGCTGCACCCCAACCTTCAGTCTCTGGCTCTCACAGCCTGGATGTTGAGGGCGTAGACTTCACTGCGTTGGGTCTGTCTGAGGGTGTCTCCCGGGTCTTACTTGCCTCTAGGAAGGATTCCACTAAAAAGAGTTACTTTTTCAAGTGGAGGAGGTTTGTCGTGTGGTGTGAGAGCAAGGCCCTAGAACCTCGGTCTTGCCCTGCACAGAACCTGCTTGAATACCTTCTGCACTTATCAGAGTCTGGCCTCAAGACCAACTCAGTAAGGAATCACCTTAGTGCGATTAGTGCTTACCATTATCGTGTGGAAGGTAAAGCCATCTCTGGAGAGCCTTTAGTCGTTCGATTCATGAGAGGCTTGCTTTTGTCAAAGCCCCCTATCAAGCCTCCTACTGTGTCATGGGATCTCAACGTCATCCTCACCCAGCTGATGAAACCTCCTTTTGAGCCACTGAATACCTGCCATCTGAAGTACTTGACCTGGAAGGTCATTTTCTTGGTGGCAGTTACTTCAGCTCGTAGGGTCAGTGAGCTTCAAGCCATAGTAGCTCATGCTCCATATACCAAATTTCATCACAACAGAGTAGTGCTCCGCACCCACCCAAAGTTCCTGCCGAAGGTGGTGTCGGAGTTCCATCTTAACCAGTCAATTGTCTTGCCAACATTCTTCCCCAGGCCGCATACCCGCCCTGCTGAACGTCAGTTGCACACATTGGACTGCAAGAGAGCATTGGCCTTCTACCTGGAGCGGACACAGCCCAACAGACAGTCCGCCCAATTGTTTATTTCTTTCGACCCTAACAGGCTAGGGGTCGCTGTCGGGAAACGCACCATCTCTAATTGGCTAGCAGATTGCATTTCCTTCACTTACGCCCAGGCTGGGCTGACTCTTGAGGGTCATGTCACGGCTCATAGTGTCAGAGCCATGGCAGCGTCGGTGGCCCATTTGAAGTCAGCCACTATTGAAGAGATCTGCAAGGCTGCGACGTGGTCATCTGTCCACACATTCACATCTCATTACTGCCTCCAGCAGGATACCCGACGCGACAGTCGGTTCGGGCAGTCGGTGCTGCAGAATCTGTTTGGGGTGTAAATCCAACTCCACCCTCCAGGACCCGAATTTATTCTGGTCAGGCTGCACTCTCAGTTAGTTGTTCTTCGTAGGTCAATTTCTGTTGTACCCTCGCCGTTGCGAGGTTCAATTGACCTGGGTTCTTGTTTTGAGTGAGCCTGAGAGCTAGGGATACCCCAGTCGTGAGAACAAGCAGCCTGCTTGTCCTCGGAGAAAGGGTATGATACATACCTGTAGCAGGTGTTCTCCGAGGACAGCAGGCTGATTGTTCTCACCTACCCTCCCTCCTCCCCTTTGGAGTTGTGTGTTTCATCTTTTGCTAGTCATTCAACTGGCGGGAGCGGTCGCGCACGGGCGGGAAGACGGCCGCGCATGCGCGGTGGGCGTGCCCTGCGTGCCGACCGTCCCGCGAAGCTTTTTTCCGGTTGGTGGGGGCTGCCGCGGACGTCACCCAGTCGTGAGAACAATCAGCCTGCTGTCCTCGGAGAACACCTGCTACAGGTATGTATCATACCCTTTCTAATGCAATCAGCTCTGTTCATTGTACTGGTCTTGAGACCATTATTCAGCTATGTATCATTAGGTCGCCACATCTCTAAAAGAATTGTATTATGTTCATATGGTTTGTAATGCGATGTGGAAGATGAGTTCTGTTTTAGGTTCTGTGCATTATTATTCAATAAAGACTTCATAAAAATTAAAAAAAAAAAAAAAAAGGTCAAGACATCCGGAAATGTGCCATGGTTTATAGAGGAACTATTCATCCTAAGAAAGGAATGTTGATGCCTTGAAAAGCAATGGAGAAAGAACAAAGATACTACTAATAAATACAAATGGAAGACGCTACAAAAAGAAGGTAGATTACTCAAAATGCTAATACTATAGCAGCCTAATAGGTCAAGATGATCTTGACAACAAAAAACTTTTCTCCTTAGTTAAAACACTAGCTTCCACAAATAAGGATGAACGTTCACAGAAAACATGTCCCACCGCCCAAGATCTCACTGATCATTTCACCAATAAGATCTTCTAAATTACGTACTAACAGCTGAAGATGCAAGATCAAAACTGTTGAAATGCCCAAAACACCTACTCAAATCCATCCCTATGGTAGCAGTAAACTGGTTACTCAATGATCTCAATGAGCTGTTAAAAACTGGCTCTCTTCCTCCTGATATGGGCAAAATTGTTCTCACTCCACTACTGAAGGGATCTGGGCTAGATGTAACATCGTCTGCAAACTACCGTCCAGTGGCAAGCATACCTCTTTTTACTAAAGCATTAAAAACTTACATTATTAAACAACTCTCTTAATCTGGAAAAATTTCCTATTTTATACTGGTCACAATTTAGCTTCAGATCGGAAACATTACTGCTAGTTCTAACTACATATATCAAACAACACCTATGCAAAGGCGACCAAGTAATTCTTCTAGAAATCGGCTTTATCAGTGGTGTTCGATGCAGTTGACCACATATTGCTACTCAAATGCCTGGATCAGATAGGAATAACAGGGATTGTGCTCAAATGGTTCACTGAATTCCTTTCAAATCGAAGCTATTCTGTCAAGCAAAACAACCAACTTTCCAACTACTGGTAGGATCTCCTCTTTCACCGATCCTCTTCAACCTCTTTATGTCATCCTTTGCCTCAATGCACCTGGGACTTAATTAACTACTGTTATCCTATGTGGATGATATCCTGCTTCTCTTACAGGTAACAGCATCAAACAAAGATCCAACTCAAGTCAGTAGTGAATGGTATGACTGCTGTTAGCACCTGGGCCCTGACCAATATATTGAAACTGAATGCGCAAAAAAACAAGGTCCTGTGGTTTCGAAATCATGGAGTTGAGGTCCCATCATCAATATCCTCTGTCCAGTGTTCAAAGCTTTACAGTTGAGTCTGAAACCAGAGTACTTGGGGTCTTGCTTGATTCTTCACTCATCTTCTCTTCCCATATTAATCAGCTATGGAAGAAAACACTATTCAAAATGAGACAGTTACGTCTAGTCAGACCATTCTTCGACCAAAAAGCCTTCACACTACTAGTCCAAATGTTAGTTTACCTCATTTGGATTACTGTAACATTCTATTTCTTGGTATTAAGTGTCAATATCAGAAAAAAACTGCAAATCATACAGAATATAGCTACAACACTAATATACAGATTGACTGGATATACTAGTGTTTCAACTCATCTAAACAAACTGCTGCATGTTTAGTTTTTCAAATCTTATAGAGCTGTACCTCTGAACTGCTAAGACCGCTTCCCTATATCTGGTCCAGTCTAACAGACTGAAACAACAACTAATGCTAGCATCACCATTCCAGAAGACAATTCAAAATCAGAAGATTTTCAGCTCTTGATGCCCCGTACTTGGAGACAAAATATGGAACTCTCTACCTATTCCCATCAGAACAGAAAACAGCTACCTCAACTTCAGGAAGAGGCTAAAAACTTTTCTCAAAGATTGCTTCATAATAATCCATCATGACTTCTACGTCCTAGTATCATCCATTATCCTTTCCTTTAATGGTTTTAGTCTCATGCTCTAATGTTAGTCTCTAATGTTTCTCATACCTCACACTAACACTATCTGCTTTTGTCTCACCTAGAATGTAAACTGCACTGAACCCTGGAAAGGGGATATTAGCGGTATACAAGAATTGAACCGAATTACTATTATTTATTTATTTATAATGTTCAACAAATCATTATATCCAAAGAAAATATAGCAAAATAAAAGAGGAAAATATCATCTAAAGGCCTACACTTCTTAGGAAACAGCTTTGTCACCAAGTCACTGTTAAGTTTTCCTTTGAGTTCAAGGAGTATTCCAATTTTTTTTTAATTTAAATATTTCTTTTATTGGTTTTCAATACAAACACAAGAGCTCACAACATAACAACAAGCAATATTTTATAAAGTATGGCAACACTGGAGCTCACATTTAAGAAGTAGCAATCTATATCTAGAATCAAATTAAGTGAAAACAAGAGAGAGGGAGGAAAGGGGAGGGGGCTGGAGGATACAAATCAAAGTATAAAGCATGCATATGCCATAAAATACATCAAATTTAGTACTTATCTCTGTACCGTATCAAAATAAGAGACAAGTGGTAGCCATTTTTCCCTATATGAAGCAAAACGAGAAGATTTCTTTGCAAGGTGTGATTCAAATTTGTAAATTTGGAGCACTAGGTTCCACTATTCAGCTCCTTGTGACTCTGGGCAAGTCACTTAAACCTCCATTGCCCCATGTAAGCCGCATTGAGCCTGCCATGAGTGGGAAAGCGCGGGGTACAAATGCAACAAAACAAACAAAAAAAAACTATTCCTGGTAGGTAGCCTGATGTAAAGACTTCCAATGGGAGAAGATTACCTTCAATGCTAAAGAAACCATGGTGCTAACGAGAGCCCCTTCACTAGGAGTCAACAGACTCTTATAATACTGATCCCCGAGAATCACGAACTGATAAGTGAGTGAGCCAGGAAGGTGAAAAATGTCTACCAGTTGTGACCAGATTTCTAGCCAGTACTTACGAAGGCACACACAATCAAAGGTTAAATGCTTTACAGAACCCACTTGAGACTGGCAAGACCAGCATAATCTAGAATTAAAGGAATTGATAACATGCAACTTATATGGCGTTCAAAGAGATCTATGTGTAAAGAAATACATAGATTTTATAGTATTAGAAGAGTTAGAGCACCGGAAGAGGGACTTCCAAAGCTGTTCCCACTGCTTATCAGATATAGGTTGTTGTATGTCTTCCTCCCAGCATCTACGTAAACCAGTACATTTAGTGCGGGAGTTGCTAAGAAGGTACTTGTAAATGTGGGAAGCAGCGTGACCAATGTGCTGAAGCTTCAGAGTAAAATCAACACGCTCTGGAGTTTGGGTCAGGAACTGGGCGTTTAACCTATCATTGGATTTCTTTTTTTTACCATGGAGCTAATCTGAAGCCATTGGTAAAATTGGGTGTCAGTGCAAATTCTGATTTCATCTCTGAGAAGGTTTTCCATGTCTGCATACTCATATGGATCATATCTTTTAAGGCCCAAATCCCTATGCGCTGCCACTGAGACCACGAAACTTGTTTATTGCCAATTTTAAAGTTAGGATTATTCCATATAGGGGTGAGTGGCGTAGCAGACCAAGGGATATCCATTAATTTATCTAAGGATACCATTAATTTATAGGCAGTGTGAATGAACGGATTAGACACAATGCTCTTGGGGAGGCGCATGCCAATGATATGGGAATGTTGTAACGGGTCAATAAGGGCCTGTTCAAAGGTTAACCATCTGGGCGGGGAAGCAACATTTATAGGGGAGATCCATTCCATGCCCTGCCGCATAATGAAGGTTTTATGATAAAGCAGGAGATCAGGAAATTTCACACCACCATGCCCTTTTGGGAGCTTAAGTTTGCTCAGAGAGATCCTGGGCAACCTAAGATTCCATAAAAGGTGAGCATCTTTTCCAGCCGCCTATAAAAGGCGCAAGGAAAGAGAAGAGGGATCATGCTCAACGTGTAAGTGATTTTAGGGACTACCATCATTTTAATAGTATCTAGCCGTCCCCACCAAGTGAGGTTTAATGGGGACCAGGACGCCAGTGAGGCTTCAACCTGTAAGATTACTTTGTCAGAGTTAATTTTAATGGTGTTGGTGAGGTCTCTATCAAAGAAGACACCGAGATACTTTATAGAAGAGGATATCCATTTACAGGGCAACTCAGGAGCAGCACAAGGAGTACAGATATCATTCAAAGGCATCATTTCTGTTTTATCCCAATTAACTTTGTAGCCTGAAATTTTCGAGAACCTAGATATGAGGTTAAAGAGGGCTTTCAAGGATGACTGAGGGTTGGTGAGATATAACATGATGTCATCCGCATATGCTGAGAGCTTGAACTCTACCGAGCCCAGATGGATACCAGCAATATCAGCGGATTGACGGATTGCCACTAGGAGAGGTTCAAGAGCCATATTAAACAATAAGGGGGAGATGGGACAATCTTGTCTAGTGCCTCTATGCAGAACAAATGAGTTAGAGATTTCACCATTAGCTACTATATGGGCCAAAGGACGGGAGTACAGCAGCTGCACCATATGAATATATGGATCAGGGAAACCAAATTGCTTAAGAACAATAAACAGATATTTCCATTCTACCTGGTCAAAGGCCTTCTCCGCATCAAGGGAAACAGCACAGGATAGTCCTTTGACCGAGCAAAGTGTATTACATGACAAAGCAATCAGCACCACTTCTGGACTTAACAAAACCAGCCTGATCCCTGGAGCTTCAGTTGTGGAGCTAGAAGCAGGTACTGGAATCAGTAGCAGCATCCATAAAAGTAGTCTCGTGGCCTCAGGCTCACATGAAGTCCTTTCAGAGTTTTCTGTTCTTTGTTGGTCGCTACACTCCTAGTACTACAATGTAGTCTACTCATCTACTCTTTGCATTCCTAGGATTATGCAGTATAAGTTGCTGGCTTTGGTTCAGCATTATGTTCAGAGATGTCAGCTTGCTCCCATTTGGATAATAATAATGTAAGATAGACAGCATCCTAGTCAACAGGCTGGTACCAGTATGAGGTGGCACAAAGTGCTTGGTCTCAGTCCATAGTATCTTGCTCCTTCAGCTCTCTGGAGCTTTTATTATTTATTACAGCACTGAGGCCATTTTCTTCCCAAGAGCTTACTGCAGTAGCATAAATCAACAGCTAAGAAGGTATGAGAAGCATTTTCTTCTGTCCTCAGCGCTTATGGCCAGAATACAAAATATTCAAGAACTAGTAAAAAAAAAAGGCCCGTTTCTGACACAAATGAAATGGGCGCTAGCAAGGTTTTCCTCGGAGTGTGTATGTTTGAGTGTGTGTGAGAGTGACTGTGTGAGAGAGAGCGTGAATGTGCGAGTGTGTGTGTGTGACAGAGTGTGTGTGTCTGTGAGTGTGTGTGAGAATGAGAGTGTGTGTGAGTGCGTATGTGAGCCACAGTGAGTGTTCTGCCGCTACTCCCCCTCCCCCCCAGGGTCGCCACCGCTCCCCCCTCCACCCCCCCCCCCGAGGTCGCCGCAGCCACTGCTCCCCCCTCCCCCCCCCCCCCAGGTTGCTGCTGCTCCCCCCTCCGTCCGCCCAGCCACTTTCCCTCCAGGCCCGCCCACCCAACACAGACCTGCCAAGTCTCCCGTGAAACACACGGCACCAGCTCCCATTTCCGGCCACTGCTGCTTCTCCTGTTAAGCAGCAGCGGCCGCTACAAAAACAAAGAGCTAATTAAACCACCAGAAATGTTTTTAAAAAGCAAGCGCGGCACCGCAGGCAGCCATCAGGCATTGGCTGTCGGCTGTGCAGCCGCTCCTCTCACCTCTCACGTCGCTGCGCTCCTCCGGGGTTCTGCTCCAGGGGCAGTGACGTGAGAGGCAAGAGGAGCGGCTGCAGAGCCGACAGCCAATGCCTGATGGCTGCCTGAGGTGCCGCTCTTGCTTTTTAAAAACATTTCTGGTGGTTTAATTAGCTCTTTGGAGCAGTAGCGGCCGCTGCTGCTCAACAGGAGCAGCAGCAGTGGCCGGAAATGGGAGCTGGCACCGCGTGTTTCGCGGGAGACTTGGCAGGTCTGTGTTGGGTGGGTGGGCCTGGAGGGAAAGTGGCTGGGCGGATGGAGGGGGGAGCGGCAGTGACCTGGGGGGGGAGAGGGGGGACCGGTGGCAACCCTGGAAGTGGAGGGGTGAGCAGCGGCGGCGACCTCGGGGGGGGGGGCGTGGTGGCAGGGGCGGGGGGCCCAGTCTCTCGGCGGCCCTGGGTGGAGATGTTGGTGCGTGTGGAGGAAGGGCTGAAGCTGCTCCTGCAACATTCCAATGTCTCTCACTGGGTTCGTGACGTCAGGAAATGGTTACAGACGCAGGTAGCCTCATTGGAACGTTGGAGGAGCAAATTATTATATTAGATTTGTTTCAGCACATACCTTCTCAATCTGGAGGAAAATTCCTGTCTCCTGAAGCCTTTACATTCATAACAATTGATTGAGACCATCAATTCTAGACCCCATGTTGACAAGGGCCAACAACAAGGTTTTGCACTTTTTTGCTTACCAGCAAGAAACTGGTTCTGAAAGTCTGGAACTGTTTCTGCAGCCGTGGCCATATGAAAAACTGCAGTATGTATTCCAGTTGCCTTCAATGTTGGGTTGAGGTTCACATCTCTCTCTTGCCACAACAGTTTTCATATGACACCAAACTAACCACTGAGGTTTTGGTTAATTGACTTTAGCTAAGACATTTCATCATCCTTGGTTTCCCAGTAGAAGAGATTCTGCTGTAAGAAATCTGTCTCTGCTTTTCTATTATGTCTTGGCTCTTGAGTTGTCATTCTTCAAACGCTGTAGTTTCTGAGGAGCATATGTTTTGTCGTGCTTTATTAGTCTTGGAACTGCCTTCCCTTTTCAGTATACGTGAGAGTTTAATGAATCTTAATGAGTGGTATGCAGAGGTGGCAGTTTTCCCTCTGTTTAATCTTTCATATCTTTGTTTTCTTCAGATTGGAATTCAAGTAGAAATAGGTCAGAGGTCCTTAAGTTTGAGTTGCTATTTTGTCACACTTGTAAAGCCATATTAGACCCCAGGCGGGATTATGGGGTAGCCCTGCGAATAACTCAGCCAGACACAATATATAAATGTTTTTTCACCCAAGTCCTGAGACCTATTGCTTCACAGGCCGGGAATGTCAGATGCAACCATTTCTCTTATTTAGTAACAGTCTTGAATAGGCATTTGGCTAGCAGGCCAAGCTGTCTGGCTTGTGGAGCCAGACCTCAGCATGGCTTGTAAGCCTTAATCAAGAAGAAAAGTTGGCTTATGTCAGGCAGGTCACAGCAGTTAACTGTATTCTGTAAAGCCCATAGGCTTGGACTTCAGTTCTTCCTTCCCCTGGGCATCCTTACCCTCAGCCTGGCCCTGTCTTTTAAACTCCCAGGTATTAAAACCGCCCCTCCTGGCTGACTTCCTCCCAGGGCAGGATCAGTGCTCTTAAGGTGGCCCAGTCTTTTTAGAGAGAGACTTTTCTTAAGGGTGAAGGGCAGTGTTCTATAAACCCCATCACGAGCCACCTTGAAAGTTTCTCTTGAGCATTTCATCCACAAGCAGTATGCCTTCTCATAAGGTGAAATTCTCTTCGTCCTCCTGCATCTTTTTCCTGCCTGAGTGCAGTTTGATTCTGCTGCCTAAGGCACTGGGACTTCTGTTTGACCCCTTTTAAGGAGTATCCTGGAAGAATCTCACCCTTTATATAGTTATTCTTGGTTTCTGTCTCTTCTAAGAGAATTCTGAGCTACAAGTAGTAGTATGCATAGATCTCTTTATCCAGTTTGTGAAAGCAGGAATGTTGATTAAAAAGTTCTGTTCTTTTTTCTCTCAAAGGTAGTGTCCTCATTTTAGGTAGAAATCTTGACTTTTGCTCCATGATTGTTGTGTACTTTGAAGTTGGGCAGATTGCTTTTTCTCTTTGCAGGTTTTCAGGTAAGGCAAACCAACTTCTAAAATTATCATTGACCAGTAGCTAAGGTAATATTTTGTCAGTGTATATATTTAATTTTAAAAGGAAACAACCGCCTAAGGTTTGAAATTTTTCTTTTCACCTAGTGAGTGGAGTTGCAAGCAATACTTCCAGTTCATAGCTACAGACCGGTGATATAGTCATTCCTTCTTACATGCACAGAGCATTGTTAACGCCAGGTAGAAGCCCTAGTTTGGGATTGAAATTTGTAGAATCCCATCCATCTTGGGTAGTGCTTTGATATATCCCACAGGTTGTAGACTGGGCTGGTGAGGATGCTAAGGTATTAACTAATTTTCTTTCCTTTAGTCTCACGAGCCCAGTCCAGAAGCTCTCTCTAATATATTTCCAGTTATTAAACCACTTTAGTGTATTTTTGTAGTGTTCTTTTCACTCTTTTATCAACAAACTCTATTCAGGTTCAACATTCATTTTTTTCTAATATTTCAGCTTTTTATAGTTTTATGTTGTTGTTTTTCTTACCAGCAATATGTAATGAGTACTATTAGTACAACAACTCAAGTTAAATGGAAAACAGATGGTCCATTGCTTTGTCATTTGAAATACCGATCATCAAAAGCTACATGGTGCCTTTATAGGGCAAGGTCAGAACTTTTTTTCTGTCTCCATCTGCTGGTTGATGGGCACAACCCACAGGTTCTGGACTGGTCTGGTGGAACTAAAGGAAATAAAATTATCAGGAAAACCCCAATTTTGCCTTCTAGCATTTTGGGACTGGCTAATTAATATAATATGTTTAGATAGTTTTAGTTTTCACACTTTGGTAACAGAAAGTTCAAATAGTTAAGGCTGGATCTTTGGATGATTTGGGTACACAATGGTTGTACATTATATTGGCTCAGACATTTAAAGAGTGTGATTGTTTTTGTGAAGACAAGCCTCTGTTGAATACACCTGAATCTTTCTGCATGCTAGTTCAGATGGCCTTTTTTGTGAAACCCTCCCCCCAAAACCATGTTACTACTACTACTTATCATTTCTATAGCACTACTAGACATACACAGCGCTGTACATTTGAACATGAAGAGACAGTCCCTGATCGCTTTTGATTAAACCATTAATGGCATAACTACTCTGTTACCTAGGACTTACACTGAAGATTCTAAAGAAGCAATCAGACAGTGTGAGCTGCTTCTGGAGGAACCTGACCTTGACTCTGCTATCCGGATTGGAGATGTATATGGTTTATTGGTAGAGCATTACACCCAGCAGGAGGACTATCAGTTGGTGAGTGAATGTAATCTCTAAATTGTATTACTCAGTTTTATTCTGTAACCAATCATCCTACTTATCACCAATGTATCTGCAGAATCTTCAAAAGAGTTACAAAGCTATGATTAGAGCGGTCCACAAGCATCTATTATCACAGGTTACCAGACAGGCCACTTGCTTTCAATAGACAGTAACATTTATCAGTCATTATTTACCAAGCAGGCTAGAAGTCTTCTGTTTGCAAACTTCAGTGTAAAATTTTCACTTGGGAAAACTTGATTTTTTGCAGAAAGTGGCATCTGATTTTGCAAAAATAAAATAAATGATCTAATCTAGTACTGTGGGATTTCACCCCTGACTCGTGATAAATTGTATTTCCATTCCCTATGTCATGAAAAACATCACAAATCATTAATACTTATATGTTATCTGGACTGCAGTCATATCTTAACTAAACATTTTAGAGGGAACTGATTAAACTGGGAGGAGCTATTGAAAGCACAGAATGGAGAGGCTTATTCAAATTCTGAGTTTCCAACAACAACAGCATTAGTCATGACCCCAGAAAAACATCATGGGGGTCAAAGGAGCTGCATAAAATCAAAAACATACCGCAGTATTCTTCTGCA
This sequence comes from Microcaecilia unicolor, assembly GCF_901765095.1. Lineage (NCBI taxonomy): Eukaryota > Metazoa > Chordata > Amphibia > Gymnophiona > Siphonopidae > Microcaecilia > Microcaecilia unicolor. Next base: position 54,214,117 of record NC_044038.1, read on the forward strand.
GTCATGTCCCTGAAGAAGCATGCCCAAAGGGAGGAAGACTGCAAAATGTAGTGAATGACTCTTTCTGTATATATGAGCAAAAGGAAAAGGAAGGTTAAGACAACTAAGGCATGTAAGGGTCTTGATTTGACTTGTCTGATACATTTTTGGATGTTCTGCACCTGGCCCTAGACAAGATCAGTCAGTTTTGTCGATGGATGAGGTTTCCCTCTTCTGCCATTCCAGCTGAAGTGAATGAGATGGTCCCTTTAGGGAAGGTTCTGAAGGTATTATCTCCTCTCCTGTTGAATCAGTAGCATAGTTAGACATAGTAGTCTGGGTGGGCTTACAGTCCGCCCCCTCACTTGCGCTTTCTGCCCCTGCCCTGCAGACAATGTCTCCCCCCCCCCCCCCCCCCCCCCCCGCACATGTGTGCTTTTTGTTCCTGCCCTGAGCTGGTGGGGAATCCCCAAGCCCCGTCAGCTGAAGATAGTCTCCGGCGGCCAGAACAAGTGATTTTCCTACCTGCTACAGCCGGTGACACTTTCCACCCATTGCCGCCGTGCTGGCCTCTCTCCTCCTGCACATGCTTGGTTTTCAGGCATGTACAAAAAACAAGCATGTGCATGAGGTGGTGGTTGGGGTTTTCACACTGCAGCAACAGGTGGAAAGCGCCACCAGCTGAAGCAGATAGGCATAGCCACCAAGGGGGGGGGGGGGGGCAGGGAGGGCAAAATTCCCCAGGCCCAGGCCTCCAGGGAGGGCTGGCACAGGGTTCTCTCTCGCCTGCTTCTGAAGGGACCCGGGTGATCACGTCCCGACAGGAGCAGGAGAGAGAGAACTTAGGCCCCTCCCCCCTTTGCATTGCCTGCCTAGCAGCTGCTGGGCCCTCAGGCCACGCATGCTCAGTTTTGAAACCGAGTACGTGCGACCTGAGGAAAGCAGCTGCAGGGGCAGGCAATGCTGGGCAGAGGAAGGAGCCGCGCTGCCTGCAGCCGGCAGGGCCAGCCAAAGTACTTTGGGCAGGCGGGAGGGGGGGGCAGCGATGATGGGGGGGGGGGGGGTGGCGGCGATGACTATTCTGCCCCTGCCCAGCTCAGTCTCTCGGCGGCCCTGGAGGTAGGAAAAACACTCGTTCTGGCTGCCAAAGGACATCTTCAGCTGGCGGGGCTTGGGGATTCCTTGCCAGCCATAAGAGTGTCCAAATTTTCAGGTGAGCCTGAGCCGAGGCCCACCCGTGACTATGCTCCTGTGTTGAATATGGACAAGCCTCTTACAGGACTAATGATAAATCCATGCCATAAGCATCTTTTGAGTCTGTTGAAGGGGAAGGGACATTAATTTTGGAACTGTCTGGTTCTGCCAAGGAAGGAGAAGATTTATCTTTCTTTGGGACCTCGGAACTAGTAGTGTTTACCAAGAAATTGTGCAAAGCTGGATCTATCCCCCCTAGCTATACCTATGGAGGTATCAAATGTAGAAATCTGGTGTTTGGTCTCCAGGATTGAGGCTATCCTTCCAGCTGTTTGTTACAGCTTTGCTCTTTTTCTGGGGAAACAGTAACTAAATTTAAGACAGTTGAAATGCAGTTGGGGACAATTAACATCAAGATTCAGGAACATGAGCAGATGTGGGAGGATGTAAAACCTATTAATGTTAAAGTTAATATGTTATTGTAGAATGAAATTGAGGGGTTAGAGAATACTATCCAATATATTAAAGTGAGTTTTCCTTATTCTAAATTAATTTTCCCAAGTGGAAATGTTAAAAGAAATATTTTAGTGATATTCTTCATTTGGAAATTCCTTTCCACCCAGCCATCTTCATAGCCTTTTATGTCTTAGAAGGTTGAGTACTCTCACTTTGAATCCTTGGATTTGACTAATTACTTGCAGACTAGAGAGTTGCATGGGGTCAGAAATCTTACCCATCTTCACCCATCCCTGCTGGAATCTTACCCATCCCCGTAAGAATTTAATGGTACATAAAATAAAATTCCAGTCAGCTACCTCAGTCTCTCTCTGGATTTGAGCCACAGCACTGTAGGCAAAGAAGGAATGGAAGTTGAAACTTGGAACACGCTGCTGTGCACGTGTAAGATTTGTCTCTGATTTACTGGTACTGTTTGCTGAGAGGTTGCCACATGCACACACCAGTAGGTCAGGTGACATCCGATGCTGTTGCCTGTGTCAGAGCTGAGGTCTCCACATCAGCCCGGGAGCAAAGAGGATTAATTGTAACATAGTAAGTGACAGCAAATAAAGACCTGAACGGTCCATCCAGTCTGCCCAATAGTCACACTCGTTATCAATTCATGATTAAATCAACATGTGTGATATTATATACTTGATTATGGTCTTTCTTTTGTGTTTCTGGAACATAGACCATAGAAGTCTATCTGGCCCTATCCTTATGTTCCAACCAGGGGCGTATCTGCGTGGGGCCACAGGGGCCTTGGCCCCTGCAGATTTCGCCCTGGACCCCCCCTACCGCCGCCAACCCTCCCCTGCCGTTGCCATGGGTACCTTTGCTGGCGGGGGACCCTAACCCCCGCCAGCCGAGGTCCGCCTCCTCCTGCCGCTTTTAAGTTCTTCTTCGTCCTAGGCTCCGTCACTCCGTGTTGTTCAAAGAAGCTGGCGCTGCTACCTCAATCCACTTTCGGAGTCTGACGTCAGACTCCGAAAGTGGATTGAGGTAGCAGCGCCAGCTTCTTTGAACAGCACGGAGTGACGGAGCCTAGGAGGAAGAAGAACTTAAAAGCGGCAGGAGGAGGCGGACCTCGGCTGGCGGGGGTTGGGGTCCCCCGCCAGCAAAGGTAGGTGATGGCGGCAGGGGCGGTCGGCAATGGTGGCTAGGGGGGGTCGGAAATGGTGGGGGGGGGGGGGCTATAATGTACCCCCTCACTCTGGCTCCGGCCCCCGCTACCGCCGACTTTCAGATACGCCCCTGGTTCCAAGTGCTGGAGTTGCCGTTGAAGCCCAGGCCAGTCTATTTGTCTTCTCATTTGTGGGACACAGACAGTAAAAATCTGTCCAACACTGTCCTTATGTTCCAGCCACTGAAGTTGCTAAGCCCTTTCCAGCCCATCCTAAACCAGATTGTCATGTATGAGACACAGACCATACAAGTCTGCCCGGTATCAACCCTAGTTCATCACAGCCAGAGTCACCATCTAAGCGTCACTTGCCACATCCACACACATGCAGCCATTTAGGGTTAGGTTTTTTTTTTAATAACTTCCATTTTCTAATTAGAGATCCTCTGTGTTCATCCCATGCCTTTTTGAATTCCATCATCATTTGTGTCTCTACCACCTCCTCAATGGAAGACTTTCCACATTTGTGCTGTTAAAGCAAGGAGGAGGAGACAGCACTCAAAGAACTTGGTAGATGAAGTGCAGGTGCAGCTTACACACTTCCATGGGAACCCTGCAGAACTGCTTCCATCCCTGCGGGAATCCTGTGAAACTCATTCCCTTGCAGCTCTGTATTGCAGACCTCTATTGAAGAGACTATCGACAGCACCACCTTGGTGGCTACCTCTGTGCAGGCCTCTGCGAGAGATAAAATGTTCAGGCTTTTCTACACAGTCAAGCAGGGGATATGCAAGCACACTACTGTTAATGTCCTTCAGATGAACCTGTTTTTAAAGTTCTCCTCTAGCTCAGGAAAGCTTATGGGCTTTCCTGAATACATGAATACATGTGGTTATTCCCATGCTAGGCAGGGTTCACCCTCTCCCCCAATCTTTCTAAAGACTACTATTACCTTAATGGGCATGTTTCCTCCCTCTTTAAAAGAAAAAGCAGTGAATATTGGCCCACAAAGGGGTGGACTCAAACATCCCTTCGAACTCTAAGCGAGCCTTCCCCTTGGACCTAGGTTTAGTACTAATCAGGACTGCCATCCCTAAACTTTCCTGCAAGGATCTGAACATAGTAGCAGAGGTAGAAGGAAGCTCCAGTAACATCAGCAAGAAAGACAATTAATGCTGACCCCCCCCCCCCCCCCCACCCTTGAAAACTGCCAGCAGCAAAAGCACCTCGCCAGCAGACTTGCAGCTGAGGTCAGGTTACTCCAGGCACCCCTCAAAGTGCTACTACTACTACTATTTAGCATTTCTATAGCGCTACAAAGCGTACGCAGCGCTGCACAAACATAGAAGAAAGACAGTCCCTGCTCAAAGAGCTTACAATCTAGTAGACAAAAAATAAAGCAAACAAATCAATTAATGTGTAGAGGAAAGAGAAGGGTAGGTGGAGGCGAGTGGATATAAGTGGTTACGAGTCAAAAGCAATGTTAAAGAGGTGGGCTTTCAATCTAGATTTAAAGATGGTCAAGGATGGGGCAATACTTAGGGGCTCAGGAAGTCTATTCCAGGCATAGGGCGCAGCAAGACAGAAGGAGCGAAGTCTGGAGTTGGCAGTAGCGGAGAAGGGAACAGATAAGAAGGATTTATCCAGGGAACGGAGTGCACGGGAAGGGGTGTAGGGAAGGACAAGTGTGGAGAGATACTAGGGAGCAGCAGAGTGAGTACATTTGTAGGTTAGTAGAAGAAGTTTGAACAGGATGCGAAAACGGATAGGGAGCCAGTGAAGCGACTTGAGGAGAGGGGTAGTATGAGTAAAGCGACCCTGGCGGAAGACGAGACGGGCAGCAGAGTTTTGAACCGACTGGAGAGGGGAGAGGTGACTAAGTGGGAGGCCAGCAAGAAGCAGATTGCAGTAGTCCAAACGAGAGGTGACAAGGGTGTGGATGAGGGTTTTGGTAGAGTGCTCAGAAAGAAAGGGGCGGATTTTACGGATGTTGTAAAGAAAGAAACGACAGGTCTTGGCAATCTGCTGGATATGAGCAGAGAAGGAGAGAGAAGAGTCAAAGATAAGCCCAAGGTTTCGAGCTGAGGAGACAGGGAGAATGAGAGAGCCATCAACAGAAATAGAAAACGGGTGGAGCGGGGAGGTGGGTTTAGGGGGGAAAATGAGAAGCTCAGTTTTGGTCATATTTAATTTCAGGTGGCGTTGAGACATCCAGACAGCAATGTCAGACAAGCACGCTGAAACTTTGGTTTGTATGCAAGGTGAGATATCAGGGGTAGAAAGGTAGATTTGGGAGTCATCAGCATAGAGATGGTAGGAAAAGCCATGGGATGAGATTAATGAACCAAGGGAAGAAGTGTAGATAGAAAAGAGGAGGGGACCAAGAACAGAACCCTGAGGTACGCCGACAGGCAGAGGGATAGAAGTAGAAGAGGATCCACCAGAGTGAACACTAAAGGTGCGGAGGGAGAGGTAGGAAGAGAACCAGGAAAGGACAGAGCCCTGGAATCCAAGTGAGGACAGGGTATCGAGAAGTATGCTGTGATCGACAGTGTCAAAAGCAGCGGAAAGATCAAGAAGAATGAGGATGGAGTATTGACCTCTGGATTCAGCCAGTAATAGATCATTGGAGACTTTAGTAAGCGCAGTTTCCGTTGGGTGCAGAGGGTGAAAACCAGATTGTAGTGGGTCAAGAATAGCATGTGAGGAGAGAAAATCAAGGCAGCGGCGGTGAACAGCAAGTTCAAGTAATTTGGAGAGAAAGGGAAGGAGGGAGATGGGTCGGTAATTAGAGGGACAAGTAGGGTCGAGTGAAGGCTTCTTAAGGAGAGGTGTGACCACAGCATGTTTAAAGGCAGCAGGGACAGTCGCAGTGGAAAGTGAGAGGTTGAGAATGTGACAGATAAAAGGAATAAGAGCAGGAGAGATGGCATTAAGAAGGTGGGTGGGAATGGGATCAGAGGAACAGTGACCAGTTTCTGTCAGCAAAAGGGGAGAAAAAAAAAACATCTCATAAAACTGACAAAATGAACCACTCCATACTCCCTAAATCTGCCTAATCAAAGGCATATGGCAGTGAACAGCTGAGCCACAAAAAAAGACAGCTAAGTAGCTAAAGGAGACTCATCACAACTCCAAACTCCCTCTGAGGGCTCTTTCACTTCAGACCAGGTCTCGGGTACGAACCCTCTTCAGAACATGGTAGGTTTGTGGTATCTATTAGACAGAAGCCTTTACTGTCACCAGAACCCACAATGTCAGTACCACCACTGCTTATGGACTAGGAAGTCCCTCATAGTGGTCTCCTCCAGCTTAAGCAGAAGTTTATTGAAGACATTTCAGTTTGTCTCCAAATTGCCAGTGATGGCAAAGAGTCTTACAGCTTTCCCTAGGATCCTTCTCACTGCGTCCCACAACTTTGTGCTATGAGATGCACAAGCTGTCTTTCAGATTTAGGTTAAGTATATCAAATATTTAAATATTTCTGCAATATCTCTTTATGCCTCCAGCAAGTACATAAATATGTAAGTTTATTCTTCAGAAATAATTAATGCATTGAATTATTATAGGAAAATACCCAGTTTTTTGTTTAATTTTAATTTATTTTAAGTATTTACATGCCACCTAGACCTAAGTGGTTTACAATTTTTTACAAGTACTGGTTCTGTCTCTAATGGGCTCACAATGTAGTATTATATTGTACCTGGGGCAATGAAAGGCTAAGTGACTTGCCCAGGGTCACATAGAGCTGTAGAGGGAATTGAACCCAGTTCCCCAGGATCTCAACCCACTGCTGTTAGCATTGGGAATTGAGCCCCAGGTCTGTAACTCACTGCACTAACCAAATCAAATGAGCTCAGTCATACATTTGTTTCCTCAGATTTGGAGAGGCTTTATGCCCTGTTAAAGCCTTGCCTTGGGCTTTTCTTCATTTCTGCTACATGGACCAAACCTAGGTTACAAATTTCTCACTGTACAGAAGGAATGCCATTTACTATAAGAAACATATTGACTAAAATTCTGTTTGGTTTGGTGTTAGGCCTACAAATGTTTGGAAGAGATGCGGAAAAAACTTCCTTCAGTGAACCTGACCTATTATGTCAATCAACACACAATGGAGATAGTGCACCAGGCCCTTGGTATGCCACTTACACGGCACAACATGCCAGAACGCATCCGGCACAACAGCATAGAAGATGGGGAGGAAGTGGAAGAGGTGGTTGCAGATGAAGTGGAAGGGTACTGACTATGCACTCCGGCCAGTAAGAGAGCCTAATTTCATACCATGACAGACTCCAGCTCTAAGTCTTATAATTCAGTGTGTCTACAGACTGTTGAATGAGTTGCACTAAGTGAGAACTTTCTAAACATGAGCTAGACATCTTCCTAATGGACTGACAGTTGGTAAGACAGAGCGTGGTATTGTACCATTGTTGCAGCTTGAATGTATGGGGTGTACTAGTAGGACAGGGGGTATTTATCTGATCTAAAACTTAGTTGTTTCCTTAAAAATAGAATTATATTAACATTTTTATATAAAATATTTGACTGTTTTTCCAAAGTTTTGACACTGTCCTTCAGTTCCAGTACTAGGGATTATGTAACAAGTTTACACTAAGAATAGCATACTCCTTTTTTGTTGTTGTTTACTTATGTTTTATTGCATCTTTTTGTAAGTTAAGAAACAAATTAAACTATGACTAAAGTTTAATTTACAAAAAAGTACATTAAAAACTATATGCTAAACTTACAGATCCCATAAAATGGTTCACTTTACTCCCCAGGGAGGTGTGTTGAGGCCCAACGCCTGTTGTTGTTTTTTTTCTAGCACCTGGAGTTCCTGACTGTGCTAGACTCAAATCTGTCCCATTTTTGGGAACCATGATGGCAGTAGCCCCAGAAATGTGAGTTAACTTTAGCTCAGTCCCAGGTGTTAACTTTTCAAGCCTAAGAAAATGAGCTAAGCACTGAGCTACCCAAGTCAAAGATGCCCCTAGTCAGGTCTCTGGGAGCAGTTAGTAGATGGATAGGAAGTGTTATTAAGTGGGAAGGTTGGGCAATGTCCCACCTTGAACCAATCAGGTCAGTCTGACTATAGACGTGGAAGTTAGACTGAACTGCTATCTCTGAAATTGAAAACAATAGTAAATTTAGGTACTTTACTGAATCAGGCGTACAAGTAGAAGACATCATCTAAAGGCACCAGAAAAGCGCAGTTCTCCCATCTATGACCTTCCCACATACAGCAGTCCTTTCAATCTCTTTAGTTTTATTTATTTCTCTCATGAACAGATGCTGAAACAAAGCTTTCCCAATATTTTCATTGACAAGTTCTCCTTGTTTTTCTAATACTATTTTTGTCAGGTTTTATTACTTATTTTTTAAAATACAAAACTATTTTTGTTTCCAATGGGACCATGGCACAGGAAAAGCCGTGCTTCAGGCCCTGTGCAACATGTAATTTGCTGTTTGATCAAGCCTTTGGAGTCATTTGATAGCAGGAGTCACAAGGTATTTTAAATATGAATATCAGTTTGCAGTCTGATTTACTTTATGTGATTATATTTCTTTTTCTGTCTTGTTTTATTTTATATTAATATTTGTATGCTTTTTATTGTTTTTATTTGTAAATTTTTGTTATATTTCAAATAAATATGTATGTAACTTGTGCTCCCTTAGTTATTAGGTGGAATAGAAATAAATAAATAAAAATCACTTTATTGCAAATAAGAACAACATACTGGGTCAGACCAATAGTTCATCTAGCACAGTATCATAGGCGGTCAGTGGACCAACTGTTTGGGGAGGCTAAAGGGGGCAGGGTTAGGGGTGGGGCCATGGGTGGAGCTTAAATCCATAATTGTCTGATAACACACAGAAAAAAAATAAATAAATAAAAATAAAAGTCACAATTAATGCCTTTTATTACATTTAGATATTAGATATGTATCATATGTCAAAGAATAAAGTGGTTGCTCAAAGCATATACTAACCACAATCGCTCAACTGCAAAACACTATGCACAACTTTGTGCAAAACCACACTCAGAACCTTACTGTACCATAAATATTACACTGGGCAGAACCTAATACACCAATATACCACCCATATGGAAAATGCAGACCGTCAACAATATGAAACAAGGGATCATAATATCACAATTCTCATGTAGAGCCACAAAACACCCTAATTCATGTTTAATGTGGGGAAAAAATGCCATAAATAAGTAAATAAATATAAACTTTTAATGTTGAGCACCTGATTCTCAAAGTGGACATATTCCAAACACTATAATGAAAATAAAATGATCTTTTCTACCTTTGTTGTCTGGTGACTTTGTTTTTCTGATCATGCTGGCCCAGTATCCAAATCTGCTATCTGTCCTCTTAACTCTGTTTCCAGGGCTTCCTTTCCATTTATTTCTTTACTTTCTGCCTTTCTTCTTCATTTCTTGTCCTGGATCCGTAAGTAAAAGCTGGGTCCTCCGCAGACTTGACTGTCCAGTGGATCCAGCTTCTGTCTATTTTCTTCATCCATGTGCAGTTTTTCTACTCTCTTCCTTTTACCTCATCTCATCTCCTTCCTCACTCCTCCCTTCCCCTCCATCCATGTCCAGCATTTCTTCTCTCTCCCTTCCCTCTCCTCCATCCATGTCCAGCAACACTCCTCTCCATCCACCCACCCATGTCCAGCAACCCTTCTCTCCCCTGCCCTCCCCTCCATCCACCCAGAACCCTCCCCTCTATCTACACATGTCCAGCAGCCCTCTCCTCCCCCTCCATCCACCCATGTCCAGCAGCCCTCCCCTCCATCCACCCATGTCCAGCAACCCTGCTCTCCCCTTCATCCACCCATGTCCAGCTGCCCTCATCTCCCCCTGCCCTCCCTGCCCACCAGCGACTCTCCTCTCCCCTGTCCCCCCAGCCAGCCAGCCATCCGTCCGTAGCTTTCGCTTCCCTCACTCCCCCCCCCCCCCCCCCGGGTCCTGTCTCTTCCATTCCGCCCGCTCTCACCCATCTGCTCATTTTTTAAGCTTCCCATATGTAGATATAAATATCATGAAATCAAAACTGAGTATTATTAAAACAGCTTCAAAAATTATTGTAGCTGGTGGGAAAGAGCACTAATAAAGGCTGTATTTTGTGCTCATTTTTCTACACTGTGCTATATAATAGAGTTATATATATTTATATACAGTGGGGGAAATAAGTATTTGATCCCTTGCTGATTTTGTAAGTTTGCCCACTGACAAAGACATGAGCAGCCCATAATTGAAGGGTAGGTTATTGGTAACAGTGAGAGATAGCACATCACAAATTAAATCCGGAAAATCACATTGTGGAAAGTATATGAATTTATTTGCATTCTGCAGAGGGAAATAAGTATTTGATCCCTCTGGCAAACAAGACCTAATACTTGGTGGCAAAACCCTTGTTGGCAAGCACAGCGGTCAGACGTCTTCTGTAGTTGATGATGAGGTTTGCACACATGTCAGGAGGAATTTTGGTCCACTCCTCTTTGCAGATCATCTCTAAATCATTAAGAGTTCTGGGCTGTCGCTTGGCAACTCGCAGCTTCAGCTCCCTCCATAAGTTTTCAATGGGATTAAGGTCTGGTGACTGGCTAGGCCACTCCATGACCCTAATGTGCTTCTTCCTGAGCCACTCCTTTGTTGCCTTGGCTGTATGTTTTGGGTCATTGTCGTGCTGGAAGACCCAGCCACGACCCATTTTTAAGGCCCTGGCGGAGGGAAGGAGGTTGTCACTCAGAATTGTACGGTACATGGCCCCATCCATTCTCCCATTGATGCGGTGAAGTAGTCCTGTGCCCTTAGCAGAGAAACACCCCCAAAACATAACATTTCCACCTCCATGCTTGACAGTGGGGACGGTGTTCTTTGGGTTATAGGCAGCATTTCTCTTCCTCCAAACACGGCGAGTTGAGTTCATGCCAAAGAGCTCAATTTTTGTCTCATCTGACCACAGCACCTTCTCCCAATCACTCTCGGCATCATCCAGGTGTTCACTGGCAAACTTCAGACGGGCCGTCACATGTGCCTTCCGGAGCAGGGGGACCTTGCGGGCACTGCAGGATTGCAATCCGTTATGTCGTAATGTGTTACCAATGGTTTTCGTGGTGACAGTGGTCCCAGCTGCCTTGAGATCATTGACAAGTTCCCCCCTTGTAGTTGTAGGCTGATTTCTAACCTTCCTCATGATCAAGGATACCCCACGAGGTGAGATTTTGCGTGGAGCCCCAGATCTTTGTCGATTGACAGTCATTTTGTACTTCTTCCATTTTCTTACTATGGCACCAACAGTTGTCTCCTTCTCGCCCAGCGTCTTACTGATGGTTTTGTAGCCCATTCCAGCCTTGTGCAGGTGTATGATCTTGTCCCTGACATCCTTAGACAGCTCCTTGCTCTTGGCCATTTTGTAGAGGTTAGAGTCTGACTGATTCACTGAGTCTGTGGACAGGTGTCTTTCATACAGGTGACCATTGCCGACAGCTGTCTGTCATGCAGGTAACGAGTTGATTTGGAGCATCTACCTGGTCTGTAGGGGCCAGATCTCTTACTGGTTGGTGGGGGATCAAATACTTATTTCCCTCTGCAGAATGCAAATAAATTCATATACTTTCCACAATGTGATTTTCCGGATTTAATTTGTGATGTGCTATCTCTCACTGTTACCAATAACCTACCCTTCAATTATGGGCTGCTCATGTCTTTGTCAGTGGGCAAACTTACAAAATCAGCAAGGGATCAAATACTTATTTCCCCCACTGTATATATATATATATATATATATATATATATATATATATATATAGTCCTCCACCTTTTAAGGCACTGCCAATCCAACTGGAACAGGTTCTGACTTTTTACAGATGGACCACGGCATAGACATTCCCTTAATAATCTTTTGCTATTGTTTTGGGTGAACTAAAGCTCCGCCTACTGGCTTCAGTTCCTACAGTGGAGCAGATAGGCTCACTTCGTCTGCAGTCTATTAAACCTCCTTGGGCTAGGTAGCCTCGTACTGTCCTTGGGGGAGTCTGCGTGCTGATTGGCTGCGTGGGGTAGTGGGGCGGGGTGTGTCCGTGCGCTCATTGGCTGTGTAGGAGGGGGAGGCGGGCTAGGCGATGTATGTCTCGCCTGGGGACAGACAGTTCGGTTGCTCGGGAGTACGCGCACCGATCATGGAGCTGGAGAACATCGTGGCGAACACGGCGCACTGGGGCTGAAGGCGCGGGAAGGTGAGCGGCCACTTCCTGCGCCCCACCTGGCTGGGGAGGCTTAGCCTCCCCAAGCCTCTTATACAGGGCGCCTATGCCCAGTATCCTGTTTCCAACAGTGGCCAATCCAAGTCACAAGTACCTGGCAGAAACCCAAATAGTAGCAACATTTTTAAACTTCTCCCTGAGCCCCTCACTGTATCCATAATTAATACAGATGCAAGTCTCTCATGAATCTTCATGTGAATATTAAAGATGTAAAATATTAAAACAGTAAAGTGACGTTCTTACCTGTAACAGACGTTCACCATGGACAGCAGTGTATAAATCAGCCATATACAGATGATGACATTATGACAGCACCAACCGCCATGGGAACAGAATGGGCTTTTTCGCTTTGTGTACTACTAATCATTTGTGCAGTTTTGTAAAAGGAGCCCCTTAGCTACTATCCTAGAACCCAGAAAATTCTAGCAAGCTTACTGGAAATGTACAGGTACTCTATCCCCTTAGTCAGTGACAGAGCTTAGGGGTCCTTTTACTAAGCTGCAGTAAAAAGTGGCCTGCACTAGTGTGGATGTGTGAAATTGGCATGAGCTGGGCCATTTTTCACTGCAGCTGAGAAAAAGGGCTTTTGGTTAAGTGGGGCCATTAAATGGCCATGCGGTAAATTCAAAAGTAGTGTGTGGCTATTTACTGGCGGAGCCGTCACTGATACTCATTGACCTAGCAGTAAGGGCTCACACACTACTCATGTGGTAGTCAGGCAGACCGCGCCAATGTGTCTGCACTGCCAATTACCGCTGCAAATGTCTCCCACGGTGGAAAGTAGAAGTATAATTAAAGATCTGTGTCAGTAGAGTTCTCTTGTTGAATGTGAAACCAGTGTGACTCAGATCAAAAGAGAAGAAGCATTGCAAGTTTTCCCATGACAGTTTGTTTTCTGTAGAGAGAAAAGCAATATACATCTGCAGTTAAGGGAGCATAGGCACTCACACCGCTCCTGAATTCTCTGGTGCTGGAAGCAAGGTAGATAGGACTATATATTAGCTGATAAGAAATTCAGAGATGACATTCGGAAGGAAGCACGGATGCATTCTGAGAGCTTGTCAGGGTTAGAACTAAAGATAAGAAGCATAATGTACAAGGACTTGCAGGTCAACAGTGCAGTATTATGGAAGCGATTGCAACTAAAATTATTTCTCACAATCCAAACTTTAGAAGGGAAGTGTCCAAAAGCTTGAAAGGAATCAGCATGATGTAAAGATGATGTTGAGGCTTGTAAAGGAAGGGGGAAGCTCCTATGTTTCAGGAAGGCTTGGAAGACTGTAACCCTCAGGGCAAGAGAGACACATTAACTAGGAACCAGGAGAATTCTCATGGGGAATCATGAGATCAGAGAAGTCCTGAGAGAAGGGACGGTAGAACTTCCACCCAGCAGCCTAGCACACATGCAGCTGTTAGAAGAGCCATTGGAGATGGAAGTGGAAACAGAACAACAAGCAGAGGTAGCATCTATGGCAGAGCTTCTCAACCCTCTCCTGGAGGCACACTTAGGCAGTGGCTCTCCAATATATGAACATTTATTTCATGCATATTCACTGAAGTATTTCTGAAAATCCAACTGGCTAGGGATGCCTTCAGAAGAGGGTTGAGAAGCACTGGTCTATGGAATTGAATGTCCCTAAGGAGACAGTTGCTGTGGACTCTGGTTTGCAAGGAATGGAGCCATCCATGGCAATCTGTGTGACATTCTGAGTAAGGCATCTATGAGAAGAGCAGGTAAGAAAGTAAGTTACTGGTAGGAGAAGCTGGCTGTACCAGCTCTGGTGATGGGCTCCAGCTGAATAAGCAAGCCAGCCTGATTGTTGATTTCAGAGGAAGGATTGTCTGATATTGCTGCGTGGATGTCTCGGTGTCATCTGAAGCTCAATATGGCCAAAACCGAGCTTCTCATCTTTCCCCCTAAACCTACCTCCCCTCTCCCCCCTTTCTCTATTTCGGTGGATGGCACTCTCATCTGCTCATAACCTTGGGGTCATCTTTGACTCTTCTCTCTACGCCTCTGCTCACATTCAACAGATCGCCAAAACCTGTCATTTCTTTCTTTACAACATTAGCAAAATCCGTCCCTTCATCTCTGAGCACTCTACCAGAACCCTTGTACACACTCTTATCACCTCTCGTCTTGCTTATTGTAACCTACTTTTCAGCTGTCTCCCTCTTAGCCATCTCTCTCCTCTTCAATCAATCCAAAACTCTGCTGCGCGACTCATCTTCTGCCAAAGTCGGTATGCCCATATTAGCCCTCTCCTTAAGTCACTTCACTGGCTCCCCATCCATTCCCGCATTCAATTCAAACTTCTCCTATTAACCTATAAGTGCATTAACTCTGCTGCTCCCCAATACCTCTCCACTCTTGTCTCTCCCTACGTCCCCCCTCGAGTACGCCGTTCTGTAGATAAATCTCTCTTATCTGTCCCTTTCTCCTCTACTGCTAATTCAAGACTCCACTCCGTTCCTTTTATCACGCTGCACCTCACGCCTGGAATAGATTTCCTGAGCCTGTACGTTGTGAAAGATCCTTCCCTCCGCCCGAGGGTCTTCGCGATCTTGCCTCCACCCTGGCCACTCAGCCTCCCGGCCCACTGCAGTCCACAGGGCAGGGCTCAAAGAAAATAAACTCCAAAAAGGTAAAAGTCACCAAGCTCCTTTATTGTCAGGGATTCACAGTTCAATAACTTTCAAAAGGAATCCTGCAGCCCTTCAAAACAATTGCTCCTGTTTTCTCTCAGGGCCCAGGTACAGCAGCAACACAAACACGTCCCCTTCCAGCTGCTGCACAAATCAGTTGGAGCCAAATTAACAGTCCCCACAGATAGGTTCCTCTGTAGTCCAACTTCACACCCCAAAAGGAATCCCTGTATCTTGTCCACGCCCACGGGGTTTCTGCAAACAGTTCAAAACACACAGTTCTGTGGGCCTCAGCCCACAAAAAGAAACAAAAAAACAGTGTAGCTTACTTTCCCCTCCCCCACACAAAAGGTTTGTTTTCCCAACAGTTCAAAATCCACAGTGCTTAATGCCTTAGCACTCAGTTCAGATATACAGTCTCTTCAAAGAACACAGCTTGAACTCTTTTGGGAAAGAGGAAAAGATCCCACCCTTTCTGGGTCACTCTATTACTTCACTGACCCTCCTCCCGCATGACCTTTCCCCTTTCCGTCCAGCTGTGACACCAAGAGTTCACCTGGTTTTTCAGTTTAGCTTTCAAGGCATGAGCCCTGGCAGAAAGGTCCATGGGTTCCTCAGAGCCTGCCTCCTGCTCCTTCTCTCCAGCAGCTTGCCAGTCCATGGGCTCATTCCCCTCCACTCTGGGCGGCTGTTCCTCTCTTACTTGATTATGTTCCAGGTGCCCCTCCCTTGCCTTGTCAGAGCCTTCTCCCAGGGAATGCTGGGGCCAATAATCCCTGTGCCAGGGTTTGCCCCAGGGATGCTGGGAAATGTAGTCCTTCTCCCACCTCCATTTTCTAGGGGGCACTACCTTTTCCCTTCTCTCTCTCTCTCTCCCTGAGGAATGATTAAAGGTAAGGCTCTGCTCTGTCTCCCTCGGCTCTTGAGCCTCCTTCCTTCCCCCCCCTCCACTTCCATCTGTTCAAAACCCTTATCCTCCCCTTCACAACGTCTAGCCCCGTCTTTAGCCGTTTTCAAGTCCAAACTCACAACCCACCTCTTTACCACTGCTTTTGACTCCTAACTCACTTGCCCTGTCCTTTATCCTCTCCTCTTTTTCCCTTGCCCTTAATTGTTCTGTCTACCTGTCTTATCTAGATTGTAAGCTCTTTGAGCAGGGACTGTCTTATGTGTGGTGTACAGCGCTGTGTATGCCTTGTAGCGCTATAGAAATGATAAGTAGTAGTAGGATTGTAGAAGTGTCTTTTATACATGATATTTAGATGATATCTAATTTGAAGAACTTAGCTGGGGAAAAAATGAGACCTTAAACTACTGGAAAGTGCAGGAATATCCTGTGCAATCTAACACAGAAGAAACCTGCAGAATTGTGTTTAAAGGAGTGTATGTGTTTAAACAACTCATTTGCCAGTGGAAGGTAGGATACAGTTCTTTTGTTGCTACAATGGGAGAGGGCCAAACATTAACAGAAGCAATGAGAAAAGACACATTTGCAGAAAAAAATCAGATAATCATTCACAGAGCTCCCTTTAGTTAAACCTTTTCCTGGTTGTTATGTGACTGAAAACTTTCCAGTGATATGTGTAATAGTTTAGGATCAGTGTAAAATTCTGAGTACCCAAGGGTGCTAAGCTCTGCCTAGGACTCAGAGTGTGCCAGCTGAGAAAAGTGATCACTGTTTCAGGAACCAGGGGATGTACCGAGCCTCAGCCTTTTTCTTTCTATCACCATCATTGTGGAACTCCCTCCCAAAATTTATTAGGGTGGAAGGATCATTTACGTTCTTCGTAAGGCCTTGAAAACCTATTTCTTTGAAAAAAGCTTTTGAAAGTTAGCGCTGCCTAGCTAGAGAACCACTCAGGAACAACTGAACAGGGAATATTTGGTTCCAAAGGAAATAGTATTGACTGATGTGATGTGTATGATTGATACAATTAATTGTTTTGTCCTCTTTGGTATGGAAGTTTTTGTTAGTGCTGTCCTATCATAAAATGAATTTTTTTTTTTATAAGTTAGAATATCATTGTATGTTATTTGTATTTTTAAAGATGTAAACTGTTCTGATTTGCTATGCAAGAACTGATGGTATAGTAAATATAAACAATAGATAGCCATGAAAAGCCACACTGGCACTCAGCTGGGTACAGATGGAGTTTTAGAACCTGAATCAGAGAACAATTGACAGTATCACAAGGGCACTGAGATGAGGCAAGTAAGGGGATTTATTGCTTGGCAGATGACTCAGTCTCTTCTATTTAAAGTCATATTATGTTCTAGTGTGGGTGGGTGGATACCATAAAATGTCCTGTTTATCTGATGTTAATTGCAGATTGGAAATTAAGTGCCTGTCAATATCTATACCAAGAAAGTTAGACTTAAATTTGTGGATAAGCAGCTACCAATTTGTTGGGCAACAAAATTGGACTGGAAATTAAGTCTGATTGGACATTCCAGCAGTAGATAGTGTAGATGTGGAAAGAAAAGCCAGTGTGACCAGAACAGTACAATTAAAATGACTTTGGCCCATCCTACCACACCTACCACAGTTTCTTTACAGTATTAGTGGTATAGGGAGGAAGTATAAGAAAGGACTAGAGAAGGCATTGGCTACTATCCCACAGTACACTAGTCACTTGGAACCGTAGAGAATTTGTTTTGTTTTCTGATGTAACAAACATCTATGGAGAGAATACCTCACCTCTGAAAGAGAGCTCGAGCCAATCTGGATTTGAGCAATTAATTCATAGGAGTTGAGGTAACAACTTAGTTTGTCTGCTATTGAACCCTCAGATCCTAGAATGTATGATGTGGTCTGAAAAGAAATGGCAAGGTTCCAGATTCACAGGGTTTCCATGCATAAGCAGAACGATCCTGCCTCTCCTTTTTTTTTTTTTTTTTTAAACATAGATATCAACAAAAAAGAAATCACCACAACCTGGTTGTCTGTTGGTATCAGGGCAGTTTTTCCAGTAAGCTAGGATCAGAAAACTTTAAACTGTTGTGCACTATAGCTAGTTAATAGAATAGTTTTTCAGCATTTGTCCATGGTTGCTGAATTACATGATATAAAACAGTATTTCCCAAGTCGGTCCTGGAGTATCCCCCTTCCCAGTCTGCTTTCCAGGACATCCACAATAAATATGTATGCGATTGATTTGCATACAGTGCCTCCATTGTACACACACCTCTTTCATGCATATTTGTAGATATCTACAGAACAGTGTGTTTTAAGCCTGTAAAATTGCCTTATCAATTCTGAAATGCATTTCTGTAGTTTGGGCAGCAGGTGGTGCATGTTTATGTTAAAGCTGTTATAAAAAAGTGAATGCCCTCTTTTAGTTTCACTCAGTGAATCTACAGTACTGGGAGCAGTATACTTCTAAAACTTGTTGACTGGGCTCTGATTGGCCTGGAGTTTGAAATTACGCAGCAGTTGTTCCTGGCTGTTGCTTCAGTCTTAGCCCAGGAGAAAAGAGAGACAGATCTCTTTGCTGAGGTTTGGTGAATTATAGGTCCTGGATCTTCAATTACACTGCAATTATATTCTAAGAAAACAAAACACTTACATTATCTTCCTTGAAAATGCCCGATGGCGAAATGGGTCCCCGGTCAGGAGTTTTGCAGCTGGATTAAATGAGAAGCTAAGGCACTCTATATATACAATTTTTGTTTTTCTTATAAGTTTGCATCATTTCATTGTTCATATGTATGGATGAGCACAATATGATTTTTTTTTTTGTACAAAAAAAAGAACAAAAATCGATTTTAGGAGGTTTTTGGGCAATAATGATATAATGGCCCGTTGAGCACTGAACATACATCAGTGACAAGTTCACGTGAGCACCTGGGTCTTTTCCTCCTTTTGTTTTTTTGGTAAAAGTGATTCTGTAGAAAAGTTTATATGTTTTGAAGTCACAACCAGGGAAGGCCAGTTCAAATTGCAGAGCTGCTCCTTATGAACTTGGGCATAATCACTTAACCCTCCACTGTTTTCGAGTACAGGAGACAGAGTCATAGCTAGTACACCCGAATGTGACTTGTCCTCAACTACTCTTGACAAATGTGTGAGCTAAATGTAAAAAATTGATATATAGATATACACACACATTTTTAAAAATTATTTTACTACATAGTTCAAGATATATTATTTATCCAACCTTTCTGTCAGGCTGCAGTTCATATAAGCTAGATTATTTTGTGCATATACAGACGTTATGACAACAGAGCAAGCCCATATAGCTTGTAAATCAGAGGTATTTGATAACTTCAGTGCACTTGATTCTTCAAACATAAAAGCTAGATCTTGCCATTACAGATTAGGGCAGTTCTAGACACTTTACAGTTGTGGGGCATGCTCAGACCCAACAGCACAATGACGAGCAGCTCTGCACCGGTGTAATGCAAAAAAATAGCATCTTAACTTTCCATGCTGAATGAAACTAGCCTAGAAATCCAGACTAAAAATAAGATGCTCTTCTGGATAATTGCATTCAGTTTCAAGCTCCCTTCTCCAGTGGCATACATGTCTTTCTAACCTCACCCTGCATGAACAATCCCAGCCATCGAGTCAGAATGGGCCTCATCTTTCACTTAAACTGGAGAGTCTGGGTTAATTTTCTTTTTTAGATTTTCCATCAGCAGCAGACTCTGAAGAGAAAGCTTCCTGCAGTCTACATCAGGATCCTTTTCTGCTACATCTGGAATGAGATTCAAGTATTAAAAGAAAGAGGTAAACCAGTGATGTTTTACAAAGATATATTTGAAACAACCATTCCATTTATTTCAAGTTCAAAGAGAGAAAACACCAAACCTGACACAGATGACTACATCTCATACAAAGAAACCTGCTGAGGTACTCTCCTCTTGTAGCAGAGAGGAAAGAAATATTGCTAAGTGTCAAACTCAGGTATAGCTCACAAATTAATCCACATCTAAGAAACAAAAGCAATAGAAGAGACAAACATTAGGCAATTTATATTGAAGGCAGGTATTAGATTGATTAGAAGGTCTTAAATTCTTTTGCCTCAGTTTAGTTGTCTTTCCCATCTACACACTCCCTCAATTCATACCCACCATGGACATATCTCTATAGTCAATTATGAGGACAGGAGCATAGGCATTCAGTGGCTCAGCTGTTTGGGGAGGCTAAAATGGGTGGGCTAGGGCTGGAGCAGGGCCAAGGTGAGGCCTGAGTCCATAATTGTCTGACAACATGCAGAAAGATGGGTCAGCAAAGTAGTTGCAAGTAACACCTGTTTTAAAATGTAGATATAAGCTATGTTTCAAGTGCCGAAGAATAAAGTGGCAAAAAAATAAAACAGTGCAAAGTTCAGTAGATTATATATATGGTCTCTGCTGCAGTGCAACTGCACTTTGAGTATTGTGTGCAATTCTGGTCATTGCATCTCAAAAAAAGATATAGAAAAGGATGGCCAAAATTAAAGGGATGGAATGATTCTCTTATAAGAAAAGGGTAAAGAATGGGTTCTTCAGTTTGGGGAAGAGATGGCTACAAAGACTAGGGGACACACCATAAAGTTACTAAGTAATATATTAATATGAGCCCCTGAGTACAAAAGTGTGACAAGTCCACTTTGTTACAATGGGAGATATACATTTTAGTAAAAAGAACAAGCAATGCCTGAATTGGCTTTAATATGTATATATGTAGGTATGGACATAGCCCAATTATAAGTCTTTAGGCCATAGAGGCTACAAATCAGTGCATAGCTGAAATAATGCAAAAAGTGGACATGGCCTGCTTTTGTTCTGAAAGGCTCCAAGTAAATCGGAGAATATATTTTTTCACTGAATGCATAGTTAAGCTCTAGAACGTGGTGCCAGAGGTTGTGGTAAAAGGAGTTAGTGAGGCTGTGTTAAAAAAATATAAAGTCTGAATAAACTCCTGGAAGAAAAGTCCATAAATCTTGCTTAAGGAAGACCTGGGGAAAGCAGCATGGAATCTTGCTACTTTGGCCGCTGTTGGAAGGAACAGAGGCTCTTTGGTTTGATCCAGTATGTCAGTTCTCATGTTATATTCTTCATACAAAATATACTGCATAGCTTGCTTTAGCCATTTCTTAAATGCAAGGCAAAATACAGCAGGGGAGGTCCCAGATTCCCTGCCAAAACTCAACAAATTTGAAATGAAATTTGATACTTTGTTGAATCACTCAAGAAGCACTCTGCTAGGGAAGTGTGGCTTTACACTGTTGCTAAGGGTTTGAGGATGTGTGCTAAAGTTGTGATGAGTTTGTTATCGCTACTCTACAAGGGTTAATGGAAAAAGTCAAGCCCAAGCCTGTTTCCACTTGTGGGACATGTCTGTACTGTACATGGAGCCACTCCAGCAGCTATCTTTTTTCAGAAAAGTAAATGGGCTCACAAAGCAAAGTAAGGAACTCAGGATGTGGGAAGCTGGAGAGACTGAAACAGCAGTGAATCTGTCTGAGGATATCCTGTACGCACAACGCCTGTGTGCTCAAGAAGAGCCCCTCATCAGGCTAAACTGGCAGAGAACAGCATTATTTATAGACCTTGAGAACACAGCAGGATAGTCTCTCCTAAGAGAGCAGAAAACGAGTCACAGATATTGCTGTTCATCTTCCATAGAAAGCTCCCATAATGCACACCCTAGGCAGTTAACCTGCCCTACATGATATCATCACAGCTCATGACCATGGGAAGAAATCAGGATGCTAGAATGAATCCTCAGTGACCACATCTGTGTAGTACTACAGTCCAGATTTACATCATTCATAATGTTAAATTACACTGCTATGAAATTTAAAAGAAATGAGAAGAAAATAGCAGAGTACTGGGAAAACATAAGAGTAGCTATACTAGGTCAGACCAATGGTCCATCTAGCCCAGTATCCTGTTTCCAAGCCAGGTCACAAGTACCTGGCAGAAACCCAACTATTAACAACATTCCATGCTACCAATCCTAGAACAAGCAGTTGCTGCCCCCATGTCTGTCTCAATAGCAGACTATGGACATTTCCTCCAGGAACTTGTACAAACCTTTTTTTAAACCCAGAAATGTTAACTGCTATTACTATATCCTCCAGCAAAGAGTTCCAGAGCTTAACTATTTGTTGAGTGAAAATATATTTCCTCCTATTTGTTTTAAAAGTATTTTTATGTAACTTTGAGTGTTTTGGAACGAGTAGAAAAAAAATTGATTTACTTCTACACGTTCTACACCACTCAGGATTTTGTAGACCTCAATCATATCTCCCCTTATCCGTCTCTTTTCCAAGCTGAAGAGCCCTAACCTCTTTAGCCTTTCCTCATATGGGAGGCGTTCCATCCCCTTTATCATTTTGGTCACTCTTCTTTGAATCTTTTCTAATTCCGCTATATCTTTTTTGAGATACGGCGACCAGAACTGAACGCAATACTCAAGGTGCATTCGCACCATGGAGCAATACAGAGACATTATAGTATTTTTGGTCTTATTCACCATCCCTTTCCTAATAATTCCTAGCATCCTGTTTGCTTTTTTTGGCCGCCGTTGCACACTGAGCAGATGAGCAGAAAATTTCAGAGTATTATCTACAACGACACCTAGATCTTTTTCTTGAATGCTGACCCCCAAGGTGGGCCTAGCATCAGGTAACTATGATTCAGATTATTCTTTCCAATGTGTATCACCTTGCATTTGTGCACATTTCATCTGCTATTTGGGTGCCCAATATTTCATATGCCCTGCAATATTTCACAGTCCACACATCATCTGCATATTTAATCACCTCACTAGTTGTTTAGATTTCCATATCATTTATAAATAAATTAAACAGCACCGGTCCCAGTACAGATCCCTGCAGCACTCCACTGTTCATTTTCCTCCAGAGAGAAATGACCATTTAACCCTACCCTCCGCTTTCTGTTCAATAACCAATTCCTAATCCACACCAGAACCTTGCCTTCTATCCCATGACTCTTTAATTTTCTCAGGAGTCTCTCATGAGGAACTTTATTTAAAGCTTTCTGAAAATCTAGATACATCAACCGGCTCACCCTTCTCCACATGTTTATGTTTCAACATTTTTTATAGATGGCAACAAAGAAAAAGCATAAGTACAAACACCACCGTTGTTACATAAAACACTAAAAGTATGAAGAGCTTACACAATCATCTAACTAAACCATCAACTACAGTATTAAGTAAATCCCAACAATGTCTCCTACCCCCCTCCCAATCCCTAAAGTATACACACTTTTATTCTTTGTAACAGTTTCCACTATTTTGCCCAGCACCGACGTCAGGCTTACCGGTCTGTAATTTCCGGATCACCCCTAAGAACCCTTTTTTAAAAATCAGCGTCACGTTGGCCACTCTCCAATCTTCAGTTACTACAGATGATTTTAATGACAGGTTACATGTTACTAACAGCAGATCAGGCTCGAGTTCTTTGAGTACCCTTGAATGTACGCCATCCGGTCCAGGTGATTTACTACTCTTTAATTTGTCAATTTGGCTCAGCACATCTTCCATGTTCACTGAGATTTCTTTCAGTTCCTCCGCATCATCACCCTTGAAAACCATTTTCAGTACAGGCAGATGTCTTGTATCTTTTTCCGTAAAGACAGAAGCAAAGAATTCATTTAGTTTCTCCGCTATGGCCTTGTCCTCCCTGAGCTCCTTCATGATCTAAAGGTCCCACGGATTTCATTGCAGGCTTTCTGCTTCTGATGTACCTGAAAAAGTTGTTACTGTGAGTTTTAGCCTCTGTGGCAAGTTTCTCTTCATATTCTCTTTTAGCCTTCTTTATTAATGCTTTGCATCTGACTTGCCAGTGCTTATGTTGCTTCTTATTGTCTTCATTTGGATCCTTTTTCCATTCTTTGAAGAGGTACCCGGTCAAAACAACCACAACAAAATAGCCCTGACGAAAAAGCTCCCAATATAGCAGCCACTGTCAAAATGGCCTGCCCACAATATAGCCCATGACAAATTAGCCCCCCCCCCCCCCCCCCCGACAAAAGGGCCCGATCAGGCTGCCCAGAATATGGCACTGCATATTTTTTTCCCTAATAATCTTACCTTGCCAAACAGGATAAGGTTGGTAAGACTATGAAAATGACAACAATATTGTTGTTGTTTTTTTAATTAACATGTTGATGGAAGAATAGTTTCTTTAAACAGCAGAACAGATCATGAATACCAGTTGGTAGCTATAGAATTTTATTTATATATGCTTTATACAATGCAATGCTGGTAAGAGCCTTTATCAGTGAAGATTTCACTTGTAGTTTATCATCTTTTTTGTGATGATATTTTTTTCTAGGGGGCTATTTTGTTAAGGGGCCTATTTTGTCTAGGGGCTATTTTGTGGGAGGGGCCATTTTGTCAAGGGCTACTTTGTTACAAGGCTGTTTTGTCGGAGCACCCTCTGAAGGACAATCTTTTGGCTGTAATAGCCTCTTTTACCTCACCTTTTAGCCATGCTGGCTGTCGTTTTCCTCTTCTTTCCACCTTTGCAAATACGTGGAATGCATCTGGACTGGGCTTCCAAGATGGTATTGTTGAATAACGTCCACACCTGATTTAGTGTCCTAACCTTAGTAGCCAATCCTTTTAGTTTCTTTTTAACCATTTTCCTCATTTTATTATAGTCACTCTTTCAAAAATTAAAAGTAGCTACAGTAGATTTCATTTGCAAGTTCATCCCAGATAGTAGTTCAAACTTGATCATGTTATGATCACTGTTTCCCAGGGGACCCACACCGCCACCTGTTGCACTATGCCCAAGGACCAGATCCAAATGTGTCCCCCTCTTGTCGGTTCCTGGACCAACTGCTCCAAGAAGCAGTTATTACATCTAGAAATGTTATCTCCCTGGCACTCCCTGATGTAACATTTATCCAGTCAATATTGGGGTAAATGAAATCACTATTTTTCATTAGGTGATACAACATATACCTTGAGATACTAAAGACAGAATTGTAGCAGTAATTTTGTATATTTTGGTAATTGAACTCACCCATTATTATAGCGTTGCCCAATTTGCCAGCTTTCCTAATCTCTGTAAACATTTCTTCATCTGTCTGTTCGTTCTGTCCCGGCGGACAGTAGTACAGCCCTACAAGAATACTCCTTCCTTCGTACATATAATGGAGCTCTGTCCTTGAGCTTTTCATTCTATGGAAAATATCTTCTCTTACCTATTGAAGCCTACTATGGTAAATATTTTAAACGTTTTGTTGACCCTTTGTCTGAATTACTTCTATCTTATTAATTTCCTTTTGTAAATGCGATTTCCAAAACTAGACAGTACTCAATGTAGTGTTTCACTAAAGACAATATTACATCTCCACATATCTGTCCAATTATGATCTGCCAGCTGATTAACCTCATTCATGCTGCATCTTACTTACAATGATTTAATCCACCTAAGACCCACTTTTCCTTTATGATGCAACTTCCTTGACCAGGATATATCTGCAGATATCCTTTGGATCAAGGAACAGGACATTTTTCTCTGATAACTGAACCAGTTTAGGAAGAACTAGATGAGCAAACACCACTGCACAGTTAATCTCCATTACTGGGCCCACAGAGACAACCCACCATGCACTCAGGAAGAGATACAATCAATGTTGAACATCATAGAGGAATGTCCTTTCTATATACCAACATATAGATTAAAAACTCAACTAACAAGGAAGCTGTTACATAACTAAATAGATTTGTATTTGCTAAATAAAATAAATAATTCCTTCTTCCTAGTAATGAAACATCCTCTTTCTGAATTAAAGGACATACATAGCTCTGAGCCAAGCCAAGACTGCCCCTTACCTGCTAACCAGGACTGCATTTCTAGGAGTTCATCAGCCATATCAGTCAGCAGACGCTCACTAGGAACACTGAGGAGTGTGGTTGAGATGCAGAATAGAAGGCTCTGGCGAACATACCTATTACAAACAGGACACAGTGGAGCTTGATACTTTTATAGTTTAGCAATGCAATGTGGCCATTCCTCCATCATAGTTTCACTTTTTGACTACTTCACTAGTACTTACAGTACACCTTGTAAGGACAAATTATAACACATAGCTAAAACATGGCTTCTGTCTACAACCCTGAAGCACTCCTGCATACATACTGAACCTTGTAAGAGTCTGGAAAGCAAGAGCCAGATGTTGTGTTATAGGTACACACCGTCTGTAAATTATAAGTCAAGAACTATCACATTTATTATAAAGATAATTTGCTACAGCAGAACATCATTTCTGTAACCAGGGTCCACAGCCGCCAGAAGGTGTTACTGCTGAATTTCCCATTACTTGGGGAATCACTGTCAGAAACTGAGGGCTACAGGACAGCAAGCAGTGACTGCAACAGCAGCTGCCCCATGTCGGTGCTCTGCTTTAAGCTGCATCTTTCCCCAACTGCTTCCAGGTCCAGCTGGCCAGACTGCTACACTTTAAATCATGTGATTCAAACCATGACAGTTCAGGCCTAGGAGGAGGACACAGGTTAAAGGTTGCTTCCTGTTGCAGATAAGTGTGATGAGAGGATAAGTGAGGGAATGAAGAGTTTGGGGCAGGAGACATCAAGTAAGAGTTGATGAGGAGGCAAGAAGAACAAGCCAAGTAACAAGATGAAACAAGAGAGAGAGGACTGGAGGTGTTGTGAGGTGTAAGTGAACAGAGTGGGAAAACCATGGAAAAATATGAAGAAGGTTTAAGGATGTTTGACACAAATGAGAGAAGAGACCAGTGCAGGGGGAGGACGTGAGTAGATTGGTATCAGGGAGGGGAGGATATCTCCTCCTGATCCTAGAATCCCCCCACCTTCACCTCCCCAGTTCGTCTTCTCCTCTTTCCCCCCTTTTCTTGTTCATCTACTCCGATTCTCCCTATCCTCTCCTTTATTATTTCTATGCTACTAGACATACACAGTGCTATACACACATACACAATGCTATACACAGACACACACACAAATAAAAGATGGTCACTACTCCATGAAGCTTACAGTCTATTCAAGACAAACAAGAGAAATAAATAAAAAGGGAGTCTCGTTTATTATGGGAATGGTTAAAAACAACACAGGTATGAGAATAAGAGTTTAAGATTTAAAAAAAAAAAAAAAAAAGCACCTTGAAAAGTTGGGCTTTTAGGTGGATTTGAATAGGGCCAGAAAGAAAGCATGATGCACTAACTCAGTAAGTTTACTCCAGTTGTATATCACAGAAAAGAAGGGCACGGGTAAAAGTGACTAATTTGATAACTGGAGTTCCTGTGAACGATTATAAGGACAGGAGAAGAAGTGATTGCAGTTGCATAATGCTCCGTTATGCTTATTTATTTTGTTGTAAAGAACATGAACATGATTGGAACAAGTTACCAGTCTAATAAGGCCAATGTAATAAAACATGAGTAAATATATACTAAAATGTGTGAAGTTTTTGTTAACTTACCAATTGAAAAAGTTAATATACAATACAAATGTACTGCAAGTTAAAAAAGTATACACTAATTTAAAAAATTCCAAAAACTTGAGTAGAAGTTGTGCTAAGCTTAGGAAACCTTTTTACATCAGAAGGAGTGAATAGCAGTGGAAGTACTGTCTAAATCAAACCTCTAACCACTAGAACATAAGAGTTGTCCTATGGGGTCACATCAATGGTCCCATCTAACCCAGTATCCTGTTTCCAAAACTGGCCAGTCCAGGTCACAAGTACCTGACAGAATCCTAAAAAGTAGCAGGATTCCACACTATTTATCCCCAGGGATTAGCAGTGGCTTTCCCCAGATCTACTTTAATTATGGCTTATGGACTTTTCCTCCAGGAATTTGTCCAAATTTTTTTAAACCCAGCTACTGCTTTTACCACTTGTTAAATCATTACATTAAAGAAACTGGAAGCTCCCAAGTCCAGCCCAGAAACCATCAGCAGTAAGAGAACTCTGCCCTGGGACCCCATCTACCCACCAATAACCCAAACCATAGTTATCCCCCACTCATTTCCTAAGCCACTCCCCAACCACCTAACTACCCCCACCCATTCACTTTTCCGATCAGTGAGTAGGTAGAGGAATAGATGAGTGGGGGTAGTTAGATGGGTGAAGATATCCCAGGAGGGTAAGTAGGTAGTAGGTCGGTGAGTGAGGATATCCTAGGGATGTATCCCTCTAATTTGGGAGCAGTCCAATTTTTAGGCTTGGAAATTTAACTCCTGGATCATACATGGAGTAACATTAGTTAAGTCTAATGGCCTGTGGGGCACCAAGGAGAAATTAGGTCTTCCCTGAAAATTTTCTTTCCATTGCTCCAGAACCTGTGGAATACTTGTGTCCATCAACCAGCAGGTGGAGATAGAGAACTGAACACTGAGCTGAGACATCTTTCTTGGCATCCTGTCCAGCTTCTCAGTATTTAAGTAGACAAGCAGTAAGGATAAACTCAGAATAAACACAACAATCTTAAATAAACTTGCTAACCTAAAACTAACAAACGAGCAAACATGTGTGGACCTCTCATCTCTGAACAACCTGTAGAGAAAAGAGATATGCACAAAGTATCATGCAAGGTGAGTGTCATTATTTGACACATTACTTCACACCAACTAAACATCTCAGAAACCTCGGGTGGGCCTCAAATAGTGGGAACGACTAATAGAAAGAAAATTATCAGATAAGACCTAATTTCTCCTTTCATTATGTAGCTTCTTACTATTCTAGAACCTAGGGATGTTCAAAAGCAATCCCTACAGTGGGTGGGATGCTGGCACCGCTGCCTTGAGTACCAAAGCCCTTAAACCGGATTCTGAGAATGCTGCAACGTCCAGTGCTTGGTAAAGGTATGTGCGTCAATAACATCGCGGCCTTGCAAATATCTGAAGACAGTTAAGATAGTCTCCACCCATGATGACACTGTACGCCTCATAGAATGAGTCCGCAAGGCTTGAGGAGCCTGCTTCCCCACAAGCAAATAAGCTGACATGATAGTCTCCTTCAGCCATCTAACAATTTTGGGCTTGGAAGCCAAGAGGCCAAGCCTCTATTTACCAAAAAGCACAAACATAAGAATAACCATACTGGGTCAGATCAATGGTCCATCTAACCTAGTATCCTGCTTCCGACAGTGGCCAATCCAGGTCACAAGTACTTGGCAGAAATCCAATTAGCAGCAACATTCCATGCTTACAATCACAGGGCAAGCAGTGACTTCCTTCATATCTATCTCAATAAAGACTATGGACTTGTCCAAACCTTTTTTAAACTTAGATACACTAACCACTGTTACCACATCCTCCAGCAACGAGCTCCACAGCTTAACTATCCTCTGAATGAAAAAATATTTCCTCCTATTTGTATTACAAGTATTTTCATGTAATTTCATCGAGTGTCCCCTGGTCTTTGTACTTTTTGAAAGAGTGAAAAATCAATTCACTTTTACCCGTTCTACACCACTTAGGATTTTGTACATCTCAATCATATACACCCACAGCCATCTCTTTTCCAAGCTGAAGAGCCCTAACCTCTTTAGCCTTTCCTCATATGGGAGGAGTTCCATCCCCTTTATCATTTTGGTTGCACTTGTTGAACTTGTTCTAATTCTGCTATATCTTTTTTGAGATAAAGTGACCAGAGTTGAACACAATACTCAAGATGAGTTGCACCATGGAGCAATACAGAGGCATTATAATATTCTTGGTCTTATTTTGCATTCCTTTCCTAATAATTCCAAGCATACTGTTTGCTTTCTTGGCTGCCGCTGCACACTGGGCAGAAAATTTCAGCATATTGTCTACAATGACACCTACATCATTTTCTTGAGTGCTGACTCCTAAGATGGACACTAGCATCAGGTAACTATGATTCGGATTATTCTTTCCAATGTGCATCACTTTGCATTTGTCCACATTAAATTTCATCTGGCATTTGGATGCCCACTCTTCCAGTTTCCTATGATCTTCCTGCAATTTCTCACAATCCACATGTGTTTTGACAACTTTGATTAGTTTTGTGTCATCTGCAAATGTAATCACCTCACCCGTCATTCCGATTTCCAGATCATTTATAAGTATGTTAAATAGCACCAGCCCCAGTACAGATCCCTGCGGCACCCCACTATTCACCCTCCTCCATTGAGAAAAATGGCCATTTAACCCTACCCTCTGTTTTCTGTCCAATAACCATCTACAGAAGGATACTGCCTTTTACCCCATGACTTTTAATTTTCTCAAGTGTCTCTCATGAGGAATTTTGTCAAACGCTTTCTGAAAATCTAGATACACTACATCAACCGGCTCACCTTTAGCGACATGTTTATTCATGACTTTAAAGAAATGAAGCAAATTGGTGAAGCAACACTTCCTTTGGCTGAACCCATACTCACTCTGCCCATTAAACCATGTTTGTCTATGTGCTCTGTAATTTTATTCTTTATAATAGATTCCACTATTTTGCCCGGCACTGAAGTCAGGCTTACCGGTCTGTAACTTCTCCTATCTCAGCGTTTTTAAAAATTAGCATTACATTGACCACTTTCCAGTCTTCAGGTATTACAGATGATTTTAATGACAGGTTACAGATCATTAACAGCAGATCAACAATTTAATGATTGAGTTCCTTAGTACCCTGGGGTGTATACCATCCAGTCCAGGTGATTTATCACCCTTTAACTTGTCGATTTGGCTTATTACGTCTTCCAGGTTCACCAAGATTCCTTTCAGTTCCTCCGCATTCTCACCCTTGAAAAACCTTTCTGGTACAGGTAGATCTCTTACATCATCTTCCGTAAAGACTGAAGCAAAGAATTCATTCAATTTCTTCACTATGGCCTTGTCCTCCCTGAGTCCCCTTTTGCTCCTTCATGATCTAATGGTCCCACGGATTCCCTCACAGGCTTTCTGCTTCTGATGTACCTGAAAAAGGTGTTACCATGAGTTTTTGTCTCCACGGCAAATTTTTCTTCATATTCTCTTTTAGCCTTCACAGTTTGTCCGATTTGCAAAACTCGTACATTACATCCAGATATCTGAGGTCTCTACGAACATCAAGAAGCTTCAAGAAAGAATACCGAGCCACCTCCTCCTCTCTGCAAAAGGCCAGAAGCTCCACAGATTTGTTGAGATGAAATGCCGATACCACTTTCAGAAGAAAGTCTGAAGCACCGAAACCCTATGTGCCGATGCAAAAACCACCAAGAACACTGTCTTTAGTGTAAGATCTTTCAAGGAGGCCTTTTGGAGTGGTTCAAAAGGAGTTTCTGAATAGTTCAAAGGACTAAATTATGGTTTCAATCTGGACACAGTGAACTGGCTCCAGTTGAGTATAGCTGCTGTAAAAGTGTCCGTGCCGGACGGCTTACCAGTCAGAGGGAGGTTAAAATTTTTTCACCAAAGGTGGCCTCTCATAACCTCCGACAGATGGGTCCTTCAAATAGTCGGGTTAGGATACTCTCTCAATTTGATATCCAAACCTCCAAATTGCCCACCGGGAGCTCAATCCTTCAGCTTCCAGCACAGGCAGGTACTTGCAGAGGAACTCTCCGCCCTTCTCAGTGCCAATGCGGTCGAGCCCGTTCCACCAGGGCAAGAAGGGCTGGGATTCTATTCCAGGTACTTTCTTGTGCAAAATAGGGGGGATGCGTCCCATCCTAGACCTAAGGGCCCTGAACAAATTCCTAGTCCCACAAAAGTTCAGGATGGTTTCTCTGGGCACCATTCTTCCCATGATTCAGGAAAATGATTGGCTATGCTCTCTGGACTTAAAGGATGCTTATACACACATCCCGATACTTCCAGCTCACAGGAGGTATCTTCGATTCCGTCTGGGAGTGCAGCACTTCCAGTATTGTGTGCTGCCCTTTGCCTGGCAGTAGTTGCAGCGTTGCTACGCAGACTGGGAGTGCATGTGTTCCCTTATCTCGACGATTGGCTGGTGAAGAACACCTCAGAGGCAGGAGCTCTGCAGTCCATGCACATGACTATTCAACTGCTGGAGCTACTCGGGTTTGTCATAAATTACCCTGTCCCATCTTTTCCTTGTTCAGAAACTGGAATTTATAGGAGCTCTGCTGGACTCTCAGTCGGCTCGTGCCTATCTTCCAGAAGCAAGAGCAGGCAATCTTCTGTCTCTAGTTTCCATGGCCAGGGCGTCTCAGCAGATCTCAGCTCGGCAGATGTTGAGACTTCTAGGCCATATGGCCTCCACAGTCCATGGCCCGTCTTCACATGAGATCAGCTCAATGGACCCTAGCTTCTCAGTGGTATCAAGCTGCAGGGGATCTAGAGGATGCAATCCAGCTGTCCACCGATTTTCATAATTCCCTTCAGTGGTGGACAATTCGATCCAATTTGACCTTGGGACGTCTTTTCCAAATTCCTCAGCCACAAAAAGTGCTAACAACGGATGCATCCCTCCTGGGGTGGGGAGCTCATGTCGATGGGCTTCACACACAAGGAGTTTGGTCCCTCCAGGAAAAAGGTCTTCAGATCGATCTCCTGGAGTTGCGAGCGGTCTAGAACTCTCTAAAGGCTTTCAGAGATCGGCTGTCCAACCAAATTATCCAAATTCAGACAATCAGGTTGCCATGTACTACATCAACAAGCAAGGGGGCACCGGATCTCGCCCCCTGTGTCGGGAAGCCGTCCAGATGTGGCTTTGGGCTCGCTGTTACGGCATGTTTCTCCAAGCCACTTATGTGGCAGGCATAAACAGTCTGGCTGAAAGATTGAGCAGCATAATGCAACCTCACAAGTGGTCGCTCAACTCAGGCATTGTACGCAAGGTAATCCGAAAGTGGGGCACCCCCTCGGTGGATCTTTTTGCCACTTAGGTAAATCACAAGGTCCCTCAGTTTTGTTCCAGACTTCAGGCCCACGACACACTAGCGTCGGATACCTTTCTCCTTCATTGGGGGAAGGGCCTTCTGTTCGCATATCCTCCCATACTTTTGGTGGGGAAGACTTTGCTGAAACTCAAGCGGGACCGCGGAACCATGATTCTGATTGTTGGTTTCTGGTCGCATCAGATTTGGTTCCCTCTTCTTCTGGAGTTGTCCTCTGAAGAACCGTGGAGATTGGACTGTTTTCCAACCCTCATATCTCAGAACGAGCGGGCGCTTCTGCATCCCAATCTCCAGTCTCTGGCTCTCACAGCCTGGATGTTGAGAGTGTAGATTTTGCTTCCTTGGGTCTCTCTGAGGGTGTCTCCCGGGTTTTGCTTGCTTCCAGGAAAGATTCCACGAAGAGGTGTTACTTTTTCAAATGAAGGAGGTTTGCCATCTGGTATGATAGCAAGGCCCTAGATCCTCGCTATTGTCCTACACAGCCTCTGCTTGAATACCTTCTACACTTGTCAGAGTCTGGTCTCAAGACCAACTCCGTAAGAGTTCATCTTAGTGCAATTAGTGCTTATCATCATCATGTAGAGGGTAAGCCTATCTCTGGAAAGCCTTTAGTTGTTCGCTTTATGAGAGGTTTGCTTTTGTCAAAGCCCCCTGTCAAACCTCCACCAGTGTCATGGGATCTCAACGTTGTTCTCACCCAGCTGATGAAGCCTCCTTTTGAGCCACTGAATTCCTGCCATCTGAAGTACTTGACTTGGAAGGTCATTTTCTTGGTGGCTGTTACTTCAGCTCATAGAGTCAGTGAGCTTCAAGCCTTGGTAGTGCATGCTCCTTATCTCAAGTTTCATCACAACAGAGTAGTCCTCCGCACGCACCCTAAGTTCTTGCCGAAGGTGGTGTCGGAGTTCCATCTGAACCAGTCAATTGTCTTGCCGACATTTTTTCCCCGTCCTCATACCCGCCCTGCTGAACGTCAGTTGCACACCTTGGACTGCAAGAGAGCACTGGCCTTTTACGTGGAGCAGACAAGCCCCTTCAGACAGTCCGCCCAAATGTTTGTTTCTTTTGATCCCAACAGAAAGGGAGTCGCAGTCGGAAAAACACACCATTTCAAATTGGCTAGCAGATTGCATTTCCTTCATTTATGCACAAGCTGGGCTGACTCTATAGGGTCATGTCACGGCTCATAGTGTTAGAGCCATGGCAGCGTCGGTGGCCCACTTGAAGTCAGCCACTATAGAAGAGATTTGCAAGGCTGCGACGTAGTCATCAATGCACACATTCACATCTCACTACTGCCTTCAGCAGGATACCCGACGCGACAGTCAGTTTGGGCAATCAGTGTGCAGAATCTGTTCGGGGTTTAGGATCCAACTCCACCCCCCCCCCCCCCAGGCCCATTTTTATTCTGTTCCAGGCTGCACTCTCAGTTAGATGTTCCTGCTTTAGGTTAATCTCAGTTATGTCCTTGCCGTTGCGAGGCCCAATTGACCTTTTTCGTTGTTTTGAGTGAGCCTGGGTGCTAGCGATACCCCATCAGTGAGAATAAGCAGCCTGCTTGTCCTCGGAGAAAGCGAAGATACATACCTGTAGCAGGCTGATTGTTCTCACAAACCTGCCCACCTCCCCTTTGGAGTTGTTCTCCTTTATTCTTGCTTTTGGATATAACTGAGCGGGACTCTCACGCGACAGGCAGGAAGACGGCTGCACACCCCACGTGCCAGAAGGTTCTCTCAAAGCCTTGAGATTTTTTTTGCTTTGAAAAATTCCGTTGGTGGGGGACGCTGTGGACGTCGACCCCATCAGTGCGAACAATCAGCCTGCTGTCCTCGGAGAATACCTGCTACAGGTATGTATCTTCACTATATCCAGGTCAGCTTCAAGAGACATCTTCTGTGGTCGGCACCTGAAACAGGCCAAAATCCCAACCTAAAATTTTAGAGCACCCAACAATAATCCTTTCTGAAAGCCTGCCTGGAGAAACACTAGGATATGCGAGATCTGAGCAGAGAAGGAAAAAAAGTCTACGTTCAGAACATCAGCCCTCGAACATCCTCCACACCCTTGCATATGCTATGGATGTAGAGCATTTCTGAGCCTAAAGCAAGGTAGCAATGACCGAATCAGAATAATCTTTTTATCTCAACCAAGCCCTTTCAATGGCCAAGTCATAAGACCAAAGTGGCATGGTCATAGGCGTAGTTTGACTGTTTCATTAGGGGGGGGCAAAGAATGGGCGGAGCATATTAGCATATCATTTGCATATATACATATGCAAATGAATATGCTAATGTGGAGGAAGGAATTGAATTTACAGGCAAAATATCACAGATGCACATTTCAAAAAGCTGACACATTTCAATTAATAAATTATGAATAAAATACTTTTATCTACCTTTGTTGTCTGATCATTTAGTTTTTCTATTCGCTTTGGTCCCAGTGTCTTCTGTTTTATTCAGTGTCTTCTTTCCAGTAGGCTTCCCTCTGCTCCCCACCCCTCGCAGTCCCATCCATCTCTTGCTCCTTCCCTCTGCTTCCCACCCCACCCAGTCCCATCCATCTCTTGCTCCTTCCTTCTGCTCCCCACCCCTCCCATCCATCTGTTGCTCCTTCCCTCTGCTCCCCACCCCTCGCAGTCCCATCCATCTCTTGCTCCTTCCCTCTGCTCCCCACCCCTCGCAGTCCCATCCATCTCCTGCTCCTTCCCTCTGCTTCCCACCCCACCCAGTCCCATCCATCTCTTGCTCCTTCCTTCTGCTCCCCACCCCTCCCAGTCCCATCCATCTGTTGCTCCTTCCCTCTGCTTCCCACCCCTCCCAGTCCCATCCATCTCTTGCTCCTTCCCTCTGCTCCCCAACCCTCGCAGTCCCATCCATCTCTTGCTCCTTCCCTCTGCTCCCCACCCCTCGCAGTCTCATCCATCTCCTGCTCCTTCCCTCTGCTTCCCACCCCTCCCAGTCCCATTCATCTCCTGCTCCTTCCCTCTGCTTCCCACCCCACCCAGTCCCATCCATCTCCTGCTCCTTCCCTCTGCTTCCCACCCCACCCAGTCCCATCCATCTCCTGCTCCTTCCCTCTGCTTCCCACCCCTCCCAGTCCCATTCATCTCCTGCTCCTTCCCTCTGCTCCCCACCCCTCCCAGTCCCATTCATCTCCTGCTCCTTCCCACCCCTCCCAGTCCCATCCATCTCCTGCTCCTTCCCTCTGCTTCCCACCCCTCCCAGTCCCATTCATTTCTTGCTCCTTCCCTCTGCTTCCCACCCCTCCCAGTCCCATCCATCTCTTGCTCCTTCCCTCTGCTTCCCACCCCTCCCAGTCCCATTCATCTCCTGCTCCTTCCCTCTGCTTCCCACCCCTCCCAGTCCCATCCATCTCTTGCTCCTACCCTCTGCTTCCCACCCCTCCCAGTCCCATTCATTTCCTGCTCCTTCCCTCTGCTTCCCACCCCTCCCAGTCCCATCCATCTGTTGCTCCTTCCCTCTGCTCCCCACCCCTCGCAGTCTCATCCATCTCCTGCTCCTTCCCTCTGCTTCCCACCCCTCCCAGTCCCATCCATCTTCCCTCTGCTCCCCACCCCCCGCGAGGTCCAAGATGGTGACTCCGTTTACCCCCTCTCTTCCTCCGCCGCAGGCAACAGTCTTCAGCTTTTTCAGCGTTCCTGGCAGCGGTAGCGATGTACACGCTGCCTTCGGTCTGCCCCGGAAGCCTTCTCTTCAAGTTCCTGTTCCCACCTATGCGGGAACAGGAACTTGAAGAGAAGGCTTCGGGGCAGAGCCAAAGGCAGCGTGTACAACGCTACCGCTGCCAGGAACGCTGGAAAAGACTGCTGCCTGCGGCGGAGGGAGGGAGGGAGGGAGGGGTAGACGGACACGCTCCTCTCCGTCCACTACTCCGCTTGGCTTCCCTGCCCTCTCTGTCTGCGTCCCACCTTCCTCTGACATCAGAGGAAGGCGGGACGCAGACAGAGAGAGCAGGGGAGCCAAGCGGATGGAGAGGAGCGCGTGCGTGCATGTGTTTTGTTTTTTTTTTTAAACTAATGGCGCGGCGGCGCCTCATCGTCGTTTGGGGGGGCATTGCCCCCCCTGGCCCCCCCCCAATCTACGCCTATGGGCATGGTCCTTGCTTCAGTAGGCCATGTACCTGTGGAACACAGAGAGGATCCCCATCCAGCAGTCGAATCACGGGCTCCAATGCCAATCTGGAGCTACGAGAATTATTCTACCTCGGTGCAATGCACTTCTTTTCAATACACAGTCTACCATGGGCCAAGGAGGGAAGACATACAGTAGATGTGCCTCCAGCCAGGGTTGCAGTAGGACATCTATTCCCATCGAGACTAGTTCTTTCCAACGGATGAAGAACTAGGGCACTTTGGCATTCCTTTCATTGCCATCAAGTCCAGAAGCGGAGAACCCCATTGGTCTACTATCAGCTGAAAACCCTGGCTGGATGGTTCCCATTGTTCCGAGTGCAAGGAGTGCCTAATGAGAAAGTCTGTCTCCACATTCCAGGACCTAGTGATGTGAACTGCCGACAAGCAGAGATTTTTCTCCACCCGACTCATAAGAGAGGCTGCTTCCACTGCCATCGGATGGCTGTGGGTCCTGCCTTGCTTGTTGATATAAACCACCACTGTCGCATTGTTGGAGAAAACTCAGACTGGGATCCCCACCAAAAAGGAAGCAAAGTCGCGTAAGGCATTTTGCACTGCCTTGAGCTCCAAGTGATTTATCAACCACTGAGACTCCTGGTCTGTCCAGGTGCCCTGTGCTAGATGGAGCTTATAATGAGCTCCCCAACCCAACTTGCTGGCGTCCATTATCACTACTTCCCATTGTATTATCAGAAAGGGAGCTCTGACGGTCAAATTCCTGGGCAACAACAACCACTGCATACTGCGTCCGGCAACCAGCTTTCAAGGAAAATGAAGGTCATACTTCTGCAACAACGAAAACCAGCGGCTGAAAAGAGACTCCTGACATGACCACATATGAGCCCTTGTCCATTGCTGCTCTCACTGACCCCAGAACCTGGATGTAGTACCAAACCCTGGGACTGTCTCGACTGAGAAGACGAATCTGTTGAACCAGCTTTGACCTCCTGCGTTCTGTGAGGAAGATCCTGTCCCTTGCTGTGTCAAATAGTTATTCTCTGTTGCAGAAGCTGGTCTGCTTATCTCAAAATTGATCACCCAATCCAATGACTACAGAAGACAGACAACTTTGTCCGTCACGGTCATGCTATCTTGAGATACAGGTGAACTCTGATTCCCTGGAGCTTAAGGAAGACCGCCACCATATTCTTGGTATCATGGCGAAGCCCTGAACTGGAATGGATGGCCCAGCACCGTAAAACACAGAACCTCTGATGTGGTGGCCATATGGATACATGAAAGTATGCCTCCTTGAGATTCAGGGTGGTGAGAAAGTCTCCCACTTGAACCGCGGCTATGACTGCTAGTGTGTCCATGCAAAGCAGGACACTCAGAGGCAGCGGTTTAGACCTTTGAGATCTAAGGCTGGATGAAAGGTGTCTTCTTTGTTTGGGACAATGAAATAGATGAGTTATCTACCTTGTTCCTGTTCAGCCTGGGGAATTGGAAGCCCAAAGTGCCTGCAAGGAATCTACAGTGGCCAGACCCTCAACTGCATTGATTCCCTTTTGACAAGGAGGCTGTGAGAGGAGCAACCAGGCGGGAGAACTCCAACTTGTAACCTTCATTAAGAATATCCAGAACCCAAGCACAATATTCCCATCAAACCCCCTAATGCTCAACACTATGAGCGCGCCTATATTTGCTTCTCATTAGCGTTGATAATTAGGGCGTTGTTCTTCTGTGCTGTTCCAGACGTTTGAGCATCGGGGCCTCAGTGTCAATAGCTCCCACCACTAGTTCTAATGTAACTGGCAGCCTCAGAAGGTTAATATACTTTCCTGGGCATTTGTACAGCGACAGGATTAACATGGATAGCTGTCTGCCCCATAGCTCCATCATAGCTAAGTAACTGTATTAAAAACTCTTCTGCACGAATACTTTCATTTTTCTATAATCAGAACATAGTATGAAAACAATGAATGTAAAAAAACAAAACAAAAACCCAAAACTTACGGGTCTGTGTGAAAACGGAGACTCCAAACAAGTTCTAGCAAAGCTTTTCCCATCTGCGCAGCTACCTGTGAATATCCAAGAACATGACATGAGGATAGAGAACATCTAAAGATGCCAATAAAAAAAAAAAAAAAATAGGAGCATTCAAATTTGTATCCAGGCCACCAGTACTATCCGAGAACAACAGCATCCACACTCCAAGGCTGTATTTTTGCAATTCAAAGCAGTCCTAGGACTTTCTAAGAAGTCAGGTTTTCAAGATCTTCATATAGTGCCTATACATTTCTTGTTTATGAATTAAGGATATAGCGAAGATACTTACCTGTAGCAGGTATTCTCCAAGGACTGATTGTTCTCACATGTGGGTTGACGTCTGCGTCGGCCCAGGAATCGGATGGCATTTTGCAAGCAAAATATTTTAAAAAGTTTTGCCAGAGTCTTCTGGCGCGCGTGCAACGCGCACCGTGCGGACTGATTTCCCGCCCGTCGCGTGAACGCGTTCCCTCAGTTAAATTAAAAAGCATAAAAGGAAGCAAATAACAACTCCAAAGGGGAGGTGGGCGGGTTTGTGAGAACAATCAGCCTGCTATCCTCGGCGAATACCTGCTACAGGTGAGTATCTTCTGTTTCTCCGAGGACAAGCAAGCTGCTTGTTCTGACATGTGGGGTATCCCTAGCAACCAGGCTCACTCAAAACAACGAACACTGGTCAATTGGGCCTCGCAATTAATTTAAGTTAATTGACCTGAAACCATAAACAACTAACTGAGAGTGCAGCCTGGAACAGAACAAAAATGGTTCTAGGGGGGGTGGAGTTGGATCCTAAACCCCGAACAGATTCTGCAGCACTGACTGCCCAAACCGACTGTCGCGTCAGGTATCCTGCTGAAGGCAGTAGTGAGATGTGAATGTGTGGACTGATGACCACATTGCAGCCTTGCAAATCTCTTCAATGGAGGCTGACTTTAAGTCAATGGAGGCTCTAACATTATGAGCCGTGACATGGCCCTCCAGAGTCAGCCCAGCATGGGCATAAGTGAAGGAAATGCAATCTGCTAGCCAATTTGAGACTGTGCGTTTTCCAATGGCAACTCCCTTCCTGTTGGGATCGAAAGAAACAAACAACTGGGCGGCCTGTCTAAAGGGCTTTGTCCGCTCCACGTAAAAGGCCAATGCTCTCTTGCAGTCCAAGGTATGCAAACTGCTTTCGCCAGGGCGGGTATGAGGACAGGGAAAGAATGTTGGCAAGACAACTGACTGGTTCAGATGGAACTCCGACACCACCTTTGGCAGGAACTTAGGGTGCGTGCGGAGGACTACTCTGTTGTGATGAAATTTGATAAGGTGCATGTACTACCAAGGCCTGAAGCTCACTGAGCCTACGAGCTGAAGTAACAGCCACCAAGAAAATGACCTTTAAGGTCAAGTACTTCAGATGGCTCAAAAGGAGCTTTCATCAGCTGGGTGAGAACAATATTGAGATCCCATTACACTGGTGGAGGTTTGAAAGGGGTCTTTGACAAAAGCAAACCTCTCATGAAGCGAACAACTAAAGGCTGTCCAGAGATAGGCGATGAAAAGCACTAATCGCAGTAAGATGAACTCTTACGGAGTTGGTCTTGAGACCAGACTCTGTAGATGGTATTCAAGCAGGGTCTGTGTAGGACAAGAAAGAGGATCTAGGGCCTTGCTGTCACACAAGACGGCAAACTTCCTCCATTTGAAAGAGTAACACCTCTTCGTGGAATCTTTTCAGGAAGCAAGCAAGACTCAGGAGACACCCTCTGAAAGACCCAAGGAGGCAAATTCTAAGCTCTCAACATCCAGGCCTGAGAGCCAGAGACTGGAGGTTGGGATGTAGAAGCGACCCCTCGCTCTGAGAGATGAGGGTTGGAAAACACTCCAATCTCCACGGTTCTTCTGAGGACAACTCCAGAAGAAGAGAGAACCAAATCTGACGCAGCCAGAAGGGTGCAATCAGGATCATTGTTCCGCGGTCTTACTTGAGTTTCAATAAAGGCTTCCCTACTAGAGGTATGGGAGGATATGCATACAGAAGGCCTGTCCCCCAATGTAGGAGAAAGGCATCTGATGCTAGTCTGTCGTGGGCCTGAAGCCTGGAACAGAACTGGGAGACCTTGTGATTGATCTGAGTGGCAAAAAGATCCACCGAGAGGGTGCCCCACACTCAGAAGATCTTGCAGACTATGCCCATGTTCAGTGACTACTCGTGAGGTTGCATTATGCTACTCAACCTGTCGGCCAGACTGTTGTTTACACCTGCCAGATAAGTGGCTTAGAGAAACATGCCGTGACGGCGAGCCCAAAGCCACATCTGGACGGCTTCTGACACAGAGGGCGAGATCCGGTGTCCCCCTGCTTGTTTGTATAAAACATGGCAACCTGATTGTCTGTCTGAATTAAGATTACTTGGTTGGACAGCCAATCTCTGAAAGCCTTTATAGCGTTCCAGATCGCTCTAAATTCCAGGAGGTTGATCTGCAGACCTTTTTCCTGAAAAAGGAGAGATGCATCCGTCGTTAGCACTTTCGTGGCAGAGGAACTTGGAATGGTCGCCCCAAAGTCAAATTGGATCGAATCGCCCACCACTGAAGAGAATTCCGAAAGTCGGTGGACAGCTGGATTACATCCTCTAGATCCCCCGCAGCTTGAAACCACTGGGAAGCTAGGGTCCATTGAGCTGATTCCATATGTAGATGTGCCATGGACTGTGGAGGCCATGTGCCCCAGAAGTCTCAACATCTGCCGAGTCATGACCTGCTGAGACGCTTGAACCATGAACACCAGTGACAGAAGGTTGTCCGCCCTTGCCTCAGGGAGATAAGCTCGAGCTGTCTTGAGTGTTCAACAGGGCTCCAATGAATTCCAATTTTTGGACTGGGGTGAGATGGGACTTGGGATAATTTATGACGATCCCCAGTAGCTCAAGCACCTGAATAGTCATTCACATGGAATCCAGAGCACCTTCCTTCGAGGTGCTCTTCACCAGCCAATCGTCGAGATAAGGAAACACATGCACTCCCAGTCTGCGTAGAGACGCTGCAACTACAGCTAGGCAGACGCTAGGCCAAAAGGCAGTACACGGTACTGAAAGTGCTGTGTTCCCAGCCGAAATCGAAGACACTTCCTGTGAGCTGGAAGTATCGAGATATGTGTGTAAGCATCCTTTAAGTCCAGAGAGCATAGCCAATCATTTTCCTGAATCATGGGAAGAAGGGTGCCTAGGGAAACCATTCTGAACTTTTCTCGGATAAGAAATTTGTTCAGGGCTCTTAGGTCTAGGATGGGACACATCCCCCCGTGTTCTTTTGCACAAGAAAGTACCTGGAATAGAATCCCAGCCCTTCTTCCCCTGGTGAAACGGGTTTGGCCACTTGAACCTGCAGAAGGGCAGAGAGTTCCTCTGCAAGTACCTGCTTGTGCTGGGAGCTGTAGGACTGAGCTCCCGGTGGGCAATTTGGAGGCTTGGATACCAGATTGAGGGTGTATCCTAACCGTACAATTTGAAGAATCCACCGGTCGGAGGTTATAAGAGGCCACCTTTGGTGAAAAAACATTAACCTCCCCCCAACCGGCAAGTCGTCCGGTACGGACACGTTTACTGAGGCTATGCTGAACTGGAGCCAGTCAAAAGCACGTCCCTTGATTTTGCTGGGGAGCCATAGTGGCCTTAGGCACACGCTGTTGACGAGAACGAGCGCGCTGGGACTGAGCCTGGGCAGGCTGCCAAGAAGCAATGGTGTACCTACGCCTAGCATAAGAATAGGGCGCACTCCTCTTTCCTCCAGAAAACCTCCTAGATGAGGAGGCAGTAGCAGAAGACGTACGGCGGGAGAGAGAATCCATAGCAACACTGTACTTCCTGATCTGGTCAACTAGATCCTCTACTTTCTCACCAAAAAGGTTATCCCCCAGGCAAGGTACATCCGCCATCCGCTGCTGGACCGAATGATCCAGGTCAGAGACACGCAGCCATGAGAGTCTGCGCATCACTATACCTTGGGCAGCGATCCTGGATGCTACATCAAAAGTGTTGAATGTACCCCTGGCCAGGAATTTTCGACACGCCTTCTGCTGCCTGACCACCTGGCGAAAAGGCTCGGCCTGCTCCGGAGGGAGTGCATCAACCAAGCTAGACAGTTGCCTCACCAAGTTCCACAAGTGGACACTCGTGAAGAGCTGGTATGTCTGGATCTTGGCAGCGAGCATAGCGGCCTGATACGAGGTTCTCGATTCTCTGCCTGGGGGCACCAAGGCATAGTCCCTAGTGCTCTTGGCTCTTTTGAGGGCAGAGTCCACCACCATGGAATTGTGAGGTAGCTGAGACCTCATCAATCCCTCAGAGCAGTCCGAAACTGAGCCTGCCTCAACGCTGAGGAACGACGTCCTCGATAGTGGTGCCGAGAAGTCGCCGCCCACCTGGACTCTGGTGAAGCTTCCTCCAGCGACGTCGAAGAGGAATCGACCTGGGTGGCAGCTGACACCTCACCACAGGCGAAGGGCCAGATGCCGCTGCAGCAGACGGTAAGGAAGGCGCAAGCACCCCCGACACCGAAGCAGACTAGCACAGCAATCCTTCCAGAAGCTCTGGAAGCAGGGCCCTGGTGCTCTCGTCGAGAGCCGCCGTTGGACAAGGCTGCAGGGTCGATAAAGGAGCAGGTGGCAGAATCTGTCGAGGCTCAGGAGCAGGTACCGGGCTGCCAGAAGACAGACGCATCGGCACCTCCTGAATAGAGGGGGAGCGATCCTCTCGGTGCCGACACTTCTCGGGTGCTGATTCCCTCGATGACCCGGAGCTCTCGGCACCATGTGTTGAAGGAGAACGATGACGGTGCTTCTTTGCCTTTGCTTGACGCCCGTCATCGAGAATCCTTGGTACCAATGAGGACGTGGAATCCTCACGCCTCCTAGGGGCCAGGTCTGACAAAGGTCGGTCCCAGGGGGACCTACTCGATGCCTCACTGCTCCCAACGCGAATTGGTCTTTCGGCAGCCGTTACCTCTGCTCCCAATGTCGATGCTTCCCTCGATGTCAATGCCGCCGACCTCGGTACCGATGTCGATGTCGACGGACCGAGCCCCGAAAAGCTTTTCTCGTTGGACTTCTCGAGACGCTTGGGTCCGTTTCTTCATACGAAGACACAGATTACAAACGGATGGCCTATGGTCGGGCCCGAAGCACTGGATGCACCAGGCGTGGGCAGTGCTTTTTTTCGTGCAGGTACACGCCGGTACAGCGTACCGGCATCTTTTTTTTGAGGTCCGGCAGCTCCCCGACGTTCCGTTCTGCCTCCTTTAAGCATTTACCAAAATCGCAGCAGTGAACTGGCGGGCGGCGCTAGTAAAAGCAGCAAGCAGGCAGGCTCGACTCCGTCCTTCGCTTCCCTGCCCTCTCTGTGTCCCA
Organism: Microcaecilia unicolor; assembly: GCF_901765095.1. Lineage (NCBI taxonomy): Eukaryota > Metazoa > Chordata > Amphibia > Gymnophiona > Siphonopidae > Microcaecilia > Microcaecilia unicolor. The sequence continues at coordinate 54,258,186 of NC_044038.1, forward strand.
CCTTCTGATGTCATTTCCTTTCTGAGAGGGCGGGCGGGACGCTGAGAGGGCAGGGAAGCGAACGACGGAGTAGAGCCTGCCTGCTTGCTGCTTTTACTAGCGCCGCCCGCCAGTTCACCGCTGCGACTTTGGTAGAGAGTGGAGCAGTGGCGTAGCAAGGGCGGGGCGGTGGGGGTGGTCCGCCCCGGGTGCAACCGGTAGGGGGGTGTTCTGCGGCGCCGGCGCGCACCTTCCACTTCCGGTCTTCCGCGATGTGCTGCTGTTCGCTGCCTTGCTCACCGCAGGTTCACTGTTCCTCCTGGCAGCCCTGCTATGCAAAGGTAAAATCTGGAAACAAAAATAAAGTTTCCCTCTTTCCCTGTCACACTCGCCACTTCTGTTCTTCAGTGACCTTGTATGACCTCTCGCCAGCTAGTCCTCGTTTTACCCGGACCCGCACTGCTAGTGCGACCTGCAAATCTGCTTGGGAATAGCCCAGCGATCGCCCCCCTTCTCCAGCCTTTCTGGACGTTGCGCGAGCTTTAGCCCACACATGATTTTCAGAGGAGCTTCCTTCCTGAAGCCTTCCTCGATGGTTTTTATGGGTACAAGTGAAATTTGTTATTCCAGGCGGTCCCTGTGCAAACCTTTGCCCTGGTTTTCTTTGCCTGATTAGTTCCGCGTGTTCCTCATCCTGGGTTCCTTAAAGGCGCAGACAGGTATGGGGGTGCGGGTTACCTTAACCCTCCCTAAAGAGAGGATCATGATCAGTGTCTTGTAATTTTTCATAAACATTTGAGGAAACGAGCCCCTCTGTCTCCTAGATTGGTCCCAGTCCAGTACTTTTAGCAGGTACCAGACAGGGAACAAGGAGAAACCGCCTTCAGGGCAGATTAAGGGGGTCCACCGATTTCCCTTTAAAATAAAACCTCAGAGACCCATTAGCTTCTAGTTATTTTGATTCAGGGAAAGTGAGGGTGAGTATGTCAAAACACAGAGGTAAACATGCTCCACCTTAGAAGACTAACCATGTTCTCTTACTGGACAGGTTTTGAAATTTGGAAGGAAACGTAAAAGTTCCTCGTGGTGGAAATAGTTTTATAAGCTTGAAAGTCTGGTCTATGCTATACCTGTGTAATACTGGAGTGTCCTTTATGACAGGAAGGGTTTTTCAAGGTTATTGTGGGGTTGCCATTAGGGTGAGAGGTGAGGCACCTTATTCTCACCATACTTCTCCCCGGATTAACGCGCTTCTTGGTCCCGCTACCTCTGATATTCTTGTAGTCTGTAATTCTGGATCTGCCTGTTCCTTTAGGCACCAGTCTACACTGCCTCATCGGCATTATAATTAACTTTTGGTGTTAATAAAGTTTAGGAAAATAATCTCAGTCATTAGCTTTCTATCCGAATGTGTGGCGTTTAAATAGATTTGATGTCAGATCACATTGAAATGAGCAGTGGCGTAGCAAGGACGGGGCGGTGGGGGTGGTCCGCCCCGGGTGCATACTGTCCAGCTTATTTTCGAAAGAGATCGCCGGCCATCTTCTGACACAAATCTGGAGATGGCCATCGATCTCCTGAAGCTGGCCAAATCGGTATAATCGAAAGCCGATTTTGGCTGGCACCAACTGCGTTCCGTTGCGGAGCCGGCCAAACTTCAAGGGAGCGTTTTGGCAGGGTAGCGAAGGGGGCAGAGAAGAATCGCTGGACATGGATGGCTGGGGAGGACAGGGGGCAGAGAAGAATCGCTGGACGTGGTTGGCAGGGGACGACAGGGGGCAGAGAAGAATCGCTGGACATGGATGGCAGGGGAGGGCAGGGGGCAGAGAAGAATCACTGGACATGGAGGAGAGGACAGGGAAAAGTGGAGGAGTGGCCTAGTGGTTAGGGTGGTAGACTTTGGTCCTGGGGAACTGAGTTCGATTCCCACTTCAGGCACAGGCAGCTCCTTGTGACTCTGGGCAAGTCACTTAACCCTCCATTGCCCCAGGTACTAATAAGTACCTGTATACAATATGTAAGCCGCATTGAGCCTGCCATGAGTGGGAAAGCGCGGGGTATAAATGTAACAAAAAAAAAAGAGAGGAGAATCGCTGGACATGGATGAGAGGGGAGGGAAGAGAGGAAGGAGATGCACATGGATGGGAGGGCAGGGAAGAGGAGAAATGCTGGAAATGGATGGAGAAGAGAGCAGGAGATAGAGGAGAATTGGACATGGATGGATGGAGGGGTTGGTGGAGAGAGAGGAGAAATGCTGGACGGATGGAGGAGAAGGGAGAGAGAATTATTGCTTTATATGGATACAGGGGAGGGAAGAGAGGAGAAATGCTGGACATGGATGGAGGGGAGGAGAGAGGAGAAGTGCTGGACATGGATGGAGGGGAGGAAAGAAAAAAGAAGAAGATGCACATGGATGGAGATGAGGGAAAGGGAAGAGAGAAGAAAAACTGCACATGGATGGAGAAAATAGGCAAAAGCTGGATCCACGTTATACCTCCTCCAGTCAATTCCATGGAGGAGGACCCAGCTTTTACTTATGAATGTATGACAAGAAATGAAGAAGAAGGAAGGAAAGCAAAGAAATAAATGGAAAGGAAGCACTGGAAACGGAGTTAAGGGAACAGATAGACAGCAGTAGAATCAGAGACTGGGACCAATATGGATAGAAAAACAAAGTCTGCAGACAACAAAGGTAGAAAAAATCATTTTATTTTCATTTTAGTGTTTGAAATATGTCTAATTTGAGAATTTACATCTGCTGTCTTATTTTGCACTGGGTATACCGGAGCTGTAAAAGCTTACAGAAATTATTTATAATGAAAAAAAATCACATTATTTTTTTCTCCTATACTAGTATATAATATTTTCAATGATGTCTGTTTATATGTGCCATGGCTGGTATACGGGGTGTGGCTAATGTGGGTGTGGCTATCATAGGGGTGGAGCCATATGTGGTGACCCCGCCCATAATGAGTACCGGCACCTTTTTTTCTACAAAAAAAGCACTGGGCATGGGTATCGGTACCTGAGATGGTCCGGTTGCACAGAGTACAACGTTTGAAGCTGCTGGGAGTCTTCAATGACATGGAAGAAAAATGGCTTTGGTGAAATCAAACGACATGATTGTGCCTGTTAAAAGAAAAGGCACAAAAATAAGGGAAAAAAACCCGGCCGCGTCGAAAAAGAAAGGAAACTTCAAAAGGGAGAAAAACTAAGAAAAATAAAGGAACTCTCTACTTTTTTGTTGTTGTTGTTTTTAGAAACGATAATAAAAGAAAAAAATCAAAAACAAAAAACGAAGACTCTCTCCTGGGCCTGTGAGGAACAGCGAAAAACAACACCGCACCTCAACGCGGAGAAAAAACTGAACGCGTTCATGTCACAGGAAATCAGTCCACGCATGCACAGTGCACGCTGCATGCACGCCAGAAGACTCTGGCAAAACTTTTTTTATATTTTGCTTGCAAAATGCCGTCCAATTCCCGTGGACGACGACCTACATGTGAGAACAAGCAGCCTGATTGTCCTCGGAGAAACTGAAAATATGACCATGAGGGAAGGCGGAGGTTCACGCACCAATGCTACAATTCACAGCCCAAGTCAACCACCACAGCACCTACATTCCGTTGCTGCTGAATCTCAAATAATAATCCCAGTCCTAATGCAAGAAGCGTACTCACTCACTCCCCCTACAGCACTGCAATCTCAGCTTCAGTGTAGTACTCACATCCTACTGCACACTACTAGGATCAGAGATCTTTCTTAACTTTTGGGATATGATCCAAATGTCATAAGAAGGTGAGATGGAGAGTCTATACAGCGAGAAGGATTTAACACACTGATTCCCCAACCCCAATAGATACAAGGTAATCTTATAGTCCCTTGCCAAAACAGAATTTAACCTACCACTTAAAACACACAAAAACAAAAAACAAAACCCAGAGCATACAAGTTAGATGTGGGAAAGACCTGTAGTCATGAGAAACTCTCTTACCATGGTGTGAAGAGCACAGTATATCAGGATTCCAAGGGTATGCAACAGTCTCCCCAACACCAATCGATCATCTCCCAGAAGGTCAAAGGTAGCCAAAGGCCTACAGTGTGAAACAGTAATATGCTGAGAAATATTCATGCTGCTTTCTTGGAACAGTCACCAACAAAAGTTCAATTGCGCTATGGTAAACATCAGCACATATTGCTTCTGTGTACAGAAAAGTTACAGGGGATAATTTCCTAATGGTCCACACTGAAACAGTGACCACATATACTTTCCAGGGTATAAAACATGTGTAGTTCTTTGCACCTGCTTTTTTCCTGAAGGTAGAATTTTTACTGTGTTGACGCTTTTACATACCATCCACACTTTTCCTCCCATGAAGTAACCAAAACCCCTCCACCCCAAGAACGCCATCGAAACTGCCTATTCCTGATGCAGCAGTTTGCATTCATATATTTATTTATGGCATTTGTATAAAGATCTTCTATGTTATCCTAGTCGTTCCTTAATTCTGTTACTGCTTTGTCTCCATCATCACCACCACCATCACCACTAACAAATTGTTCAATGCATCTACCACCCTGGTCTATGAAGAAATATTGCTAGAAGTTACTGGCAAGCCAAATGGGCCAGCATAATCATTAGGAAACTAGTCAGTTGCCTACAAGCCACAATTTGAGGGATGGCACTGTGAGGATGAATGGGGTCAACAGTTGTAAGAGCAACAGGCTGCTGCCTATAGAGAGAAGGGGGGGGAGGGATTCAGCAAAGCGTGCAGGAGGAGAACTCCCAGAGCACTCACAACACTTGAATAAGGCAATGAGGAAAGTATCTGTGATGAACAAAAATGGAGAGAGGTGGCATGATTCTGAATCTCAGGAATCAGAAGAAGGTGGGATTTATCAATTCCTCCAGTGATTCCTCAGGAAATGAACTTAATAGTATGGGTTCCTCTACCAATGTTTCTGACAAGTCACAAGAACCACAGAGTTGTTCTATAGCTATAGGAGGTAGTAATACTTTTTTACCTCCTCCTCCTCCTCCCCCCTCACTGCATGCTCCACCAGTGACTGAAGCTTAGCACCATCCAAGGTGGTCATGTCACCAAAACAGGACAAGCTGAAAACAGTTCATAGTTTATCCTCAGTTTCATTAACCCCCACTCAATTGTCTGTATTGTCATTGGGGCTTACTTTTGTACCAACATATGATCTTTTTCTACTCGTATGTGAAAACGTTTTTCAGGAAATTGTGTTTGCAATTATTTTTTTGCTCTGATTCTACACAGGCTAATAAACATGATGAATCATTTTCAGACTATTATAGAATTCCTTCTACATGGTTACCTCCTGGCCCTTTAAATGCAGTTAATGATACATTTCAGCAATTAGTAATGCATGATGTTATGAAATTGGAGAAGCAGCAGTGTAAACCTATGTTTGACTAGTGAACGGCATCACTAGTGGATCTGCGCTCTAATACTCGTATAATTATTACATGGGCAGACAAAGAGGGTGGGGTGGTTGTCTTAGAAAGGAGTATGTATATCAATGAGGCTCGTCAGCTCTTTGATAGTCAATTCTACTTAAAACTGACAGTGGATCCTATCTCAGCTTATCAGCAGGAGGTATTACAGCTTTTGTTTAGTGGTGCCCATGTTGATATTATTTCTATTAAAAAATTTAGGTATTTATATTGGAAATTTCCAGTATGTCCCTTTATTTATTTGTTACTTAAAACACATAACAGCTTGTCCAGCCCCCCTCTCCCAATATGTGGATTTTTATCTACATCCACTGGTGGCTAAGATTCCCTCTTATGTGAAGGCCAACTCCGATTTATTTCAACAATTGGAGGGTCTCTATTTTGAGTTGGAATGTCTACCAATCTTGGTCACCTTGGATGTGAATGCCCTCTATACCATTGTTCCCCAACAAGGGGCTATTTCCAAAGTACAGACAGCAGCTGGCTATTTATCTATTTCTGGTCAACATAGGGATCTTTTGACTGCCATGGCCTCCATGATTATCCTTAAGAATTATTTAATTTTTGACGAACAGTTTTATCTACAGGTTAAGGGGGGGTAGCATGGAAGCCACAATGTTGCATTCTTATATAAGGCCAAATATGAAGAACAATTTGCGTATGGTTCTCCTTTCTTCTCAAAGGTCCTACTGTGGAAAAGATTTATTGATGATGTATTTTTGAACGAGTTTTGGATTATCTGAACTGTTGTGATGCTAATATAGTGTTTACTTCGAACATTGGTTTTTCTAGTGTGAATTTTCTTGACATACAGATATGGTTAGACAAGGGTTGACTGCTGACTTCTGTATTAAGGTCACAGATGGTAACACCATATTGTATTATAATAGCTTTCATCCCAAGTGTCTGCATGATAGTGTCCCAGTAGGTCAATTTCTTAGGGTAAAGCAGTTGTTTTTTAGATTGTAAGCTCTATCGAGCAGGGACTGTCTCTCTGTGTCAGGTGTTCAGCGCTGCGTGCGTCTGGTAGCGCTATATAAATGTTAATAATAATAATGTGTATAAAGGGACAAACAACTATCATCACGGAAATTAACTGAATACAACAGTGTACCACCAAAATTATTACCAAGAGATTTTTTTTACCAACAAGAACACAAGACTGGAGGGGAAAAAAAAAAAAAAAAAAAAGAGAAAAATACCACCTCCTTGGGGAAAAAAACAGAGAGAAAAACAATCCTTACGAGCAGAAGTTTTCTTAATAGAGTACTACATTAAAAGGATTTAGATCACCAAGATGATGAGAATGAGGAAGATCCAAAACATCAAATTGAAACATGCTGCATCGATGGAAAACCTTAAATTCATACGCTCCAATAATAAATTCAAACAGCTAAGGCACAAAAACTGCAGAAATATGAAGAAAACAGAAAAAGAAAAAAATCAAAATGTAAATTATTTAGAGAAAACCCAAAACACTTCTACAGGGAACTGGGAAAGAACAACAGTATAGTTAAAAGACCGGCAACCAAAACTAAAACAGATATGTTCTGGAGAAACTTAAGAGGATCCTGTAGAGCACAACTGAGAAGCAAAATGGTGGTTATCCTGCATACAAGAGAACATGGAACAGGCAAATATCCAAGCTATCAAATGGCCTAAATAACAAAAGAGATGGAAAACAGGCTAAAAAGTGCCCCAAACTAGAAGAGCCCTTGCCCAGATTAAGTAACCAACTTTTGGCTCAAATAGTTAATATACATTCATCAAGAGTCAGAGACCAGTGACTCTCTCTTTATTGTCCAGTATTGTCATTGTTTGTCTTTCGTTTCAGCTCCTGCGGGATGAAGATGACGACTCCACAACCAATAGACAGCCTAGATGCACAGAATGGTCTTTACATGCTATTAATGTGATAAATTGTGATAATAATGATAGTGGTATCTACCAATACCAGGTGGGGACTGTTCTGCTCCCCCGGCAGCCTTACACTAGTGTTATAGTGTAGTCTTAAAATGTGTTTAATGCCTTTACTATTATTCTCACTTACAGATTTCACTGCTGCCATCACTCCCTGCAAAGGTATATGAGCAATGCATTGTGTTAATGTAGTCCCACATGTACCACAGCCACTCCTGCTTGTTGTATAAAGTTAATTGTTAGTGGCCTATTCTCCTGCAAAGGCCTCCTCCCTTTCTCTACCGAACTTGATTCCTTTGTTTATCTACTCCTATTTCTACTATCTCTGTTCTGATGGGTCAAGCTAGAGTATGACCTTTCTCTCCAACTGAGGACTGCCAAATGGGACCACCTCTGCTATTTGATAGCAGGCCAACTCAGCCACAAACACAGGCAGCAAGACAGAACGTTGGAGGTGAGAATTATTATATAGGATGTTTTGCTGATGCTATGGAATTCTGTGTAGATGGATTAATTACCTCATATGTCGTTGAGGGTATAAATGGAAGCATTTGGATTGCCAAACTTCAGGTGGACTTGGAAAAGGAGAGATCTCTCCCAGTCTTTCCTCCTTGTTGTCAACAAGAAACAATATGCATCTCTAATAAAAGACCAGTTTTATTGATCTCTTGTAGTAAATGAATTTTATTTCTCAAAATGTATGTTCATTCCACAAATAATTTTCTCCTTTTTCAATAAAGATGCATATGTAATTTAGGAAATTCATCAACAATAGCTGAAGCATGAACACTTCTGAAACACTTTTAGCTATATTTGCAGGAAAACCAGTCCTCAAAGCTGCAAAGTCTGCGGGGCACAGTATGAAGTGTGTCCGTTAGCTGAAGGAGCTCTGTTTACCTGTCAAAGTTGCGGATCAGGGGGAAGAAGAAGTATCCTGCCACAGAATTATACCGATTTGGAATGGGCTCTGGATCTGGTCTGGAGGCACCCTAACCAAACATAAAAAGAAAAAAAATGCCTGCTTGATGATGTTCAGTATTCCTTCAACACTGATCAGTTTGATTTCTGCTTGGTTCTACAGTGCCTTTGGATGTCAACTCATTCTAGCATATAAGAAATCTGAGGGGAGATAAGGGACAGGTCTACAGAATTGGAAGGGAATAGGTAGACCCAAATCTGTAGTTTATTATTCCAAAGATGCAAAAACTAAATGAAACGCCATGAAGTTACTAAGGGCCCTGTTTACTAAACCGCGGTGTAGGCATGATAGTGTTTTTAGCATGCACTAACACTAGAGACACCCATATATTCCTATGGGTCTCTAGCATTACCGCACGCTAAAAACGCTAGTGCACCTTAGTAAACATGCCCCTAGGTAGTTAATTTTAATTTTATTTTTTTAGCTGAAAAATTATGTGGATGAACACGAATATAAACTGAGGGCTTATATTCTAGCATTCCTCCATTTCCCTCTCTCCCCCTGAGCAGATGAAGCCCCCCCCCCCTCTTGGACCTACCGATAGGCTACCTCCCCCATCTAAGCCTACCATACCACACTGGTGATTTTTGTGGCGAGTTGGGGCAGGAACAATCTCCACTCAATCCTGCCCATACCATCTCCATAGTCAAAATGACTGCCACAACACAGTGGCAGTCTCAAGATTGTTGCTGGAGGTTGCGGCAGCCATTTTGACTACAGAGACAGCACAGGAGCATATGGGATAAAGGCATAGGAAAATATGGTGCTGAGATGACTGTTTCATAATGTGCGACTTTCTTCTCTTCATAATGACGAGTCACTGATTTTAAAGTAATCTTGATCAATGTGAAGGTCTAAAACTTTTCTACTAAAAGGCAAATGCTATTAAAATGAGGCTTCCTCTTCCAAGGCTTCCATTTGTTTAGTGAAGGGGTTCTCAACCAAGTCCTCAGGACACACCTAGCCAGTCAGGTTTTAAGAAAACCAACAATGTATATGCTTGAGATAGATTTGCATGCCCTACCTCCATGGTATGCAAATTTATCTCATGCATTTTTACTGTGGTTATCCTGAAAACCTGACTGGCTAGGTGTGTCCCAAGGACTGTGTTAAGAACCCCTGGTTTAGTGCAAGAAACTCATTTTCTACAAAAACTAAGGGTCTCAATCTTTCAAGTTTCCTCAGAGTACTTTGCTTATAACCATATCAAGAAAAGTATGTACACCGCTTTGACCTGTGCTTCCAGTAAAAGCTTCCTAATAGTGAAGATGTCACTGGGAAGGACAGTTATTATTATAGTTAATATTTATGCCCCCAATGGGAATCAGGGTGAGATTTTTGCTACTTAGAGAAAGAAGATTGGGGAACTGGGAAAAGGTCTAGTAGTTATAGAGGGAGATTTGAATGTAAGACTATCCCAGCCACTGAACAACAATGGGGAACAGAATTAGTGTTCAAGATAGGGTTAGGTTTAAAGAATTTATCAAAGCAAAGGGGGTTGTGGATGTAAGCTGCTTTTTTTTTTTTTTACATGTACACATGAAACTATACTTTCTCTTCACACTCTTGGCTTTACTTCTTCCTGTTAAGCAGGTCAATGCTTTCTAGACAACGGGAAGTAGGAATTGAAAACATCTCCTAGTCTGATTATATGCCGGTGTGGTTGGAACTGGTGCTGCAACTAGAACACATGGGTACTCCAGTTTTGGCAACTCAGTGATTGCTGATCAACTCATCATAATCCAATAGGTGAATGGGAAAAGATCTGTAGATGTACTTTATGAATAATGGTGCACAAGGTATTGCCCTGAAAGTTTTATGGGATGCTATGAAGGACATCATTAGGGACCAACTTATGTGAGTGTCCAAGCTCAAAAAGACAGGAATTCTCTAATTAATGAACTGCATCATGATATTTGGAGAACAAAAGGGAGCCAAATCAGGAGAGGTTAGCCAACTTGAGGGAAGGTAGTATGTCGATATCGATCTAGACCTAAAGGTGGAAAAGCAAATCTATTTTGAACAGGGGAACCAGGAAAGTCAACTCCTAGCTTCCAAGTTGAGACAAAAGCAGCAGATGGGCCATATAATGCAGAGTGATATACACAGCATGCTCTATAAACATTCAGTATTCATGCAAAATTGTTTCATACAGTCTTCCTTGCACCAAAGCCTCTCAGTACGTCATCCAATTTTTCTCTTTTCTCTACTCTTGGTTCACACCTTGACTCTACCTTAGCAAACCTGCGTGTTTTGCTTTCAATTCTTTCTTGCACGATCTTCTTCCAGTCTTTAGAGATGCCACTATCAGGATCAGATTTCACCTGCTTAGAAAGGGTTTGTACAGCAGGACCCTGGGAGCTGGGGGCCTTGGGCTGTGATAATTCCTGTGCCGCTATAGCCAATACCTAAGGGAAAGAGACTTTATTAGAAGTAATTATTTATTTATTTATTTTATATTAGCAGCACCAAACAAGTACACAGAACTCAAAGTGGGCAAGTGTAATCTGGAAAATGCCTTAACGTCTATTTCCTGCCCTTCTACTCTCTGAGTCAACAAAACAAGGTACACTAAGCTTAGCCTATCTTTTACTCAAGTTTTAGCATGCCTTTCTATAAGTTAAGCTTTACTCATGAGTTAATATAATTTTTAATTAAAAGAAAATGAGCATTAAAAAAACCATGCAATAAAATTAGTACACTTTCATGCAAATCCTATTACAATGACAAGATTAACTATTACTCCCCAGTACAGCAATGTGATTAAGGCTTTGAAGGTTTAACTCTTTTTTTTAAACACCTAAAATTTAACTCAGAGGTGGAGTAAAATTAAGTCACATTTCTGAGGCTAATGTTAAGTCTATGTTAACATTAGCCTATGTTGTTAATGCCAAGTCTATATTGCTGTGCTACCATGATTCTTGAACTAGCATTCCTGGGTGCAGGGATCCTGGATTCAGGTCTCTTGGGTCCTAAGTGTAGCACTGCACAAAGGAACTCCAGATTTGGGGGACTTACCTTTACTTCACCTGTGACCCAGAAGTTAAATGCCCAAGCCTAAAGAAAACAGATGAAGCACTCACACCTACATCCACTCACTACTTTCCACCACATAACTATGCTTGATAGACATTTTTTTGAATTATGTATGCTTTAATGTGTACCACTAAGAATTGTTATGATATGCAGTATAGAAAAATGGTTAAATATTAATCATTCTCACCCAACTACCACTAAGCACCCATCTAACTGGTACTTCACCTACTCACTAACTGGCACAGTGAATGGGGTGGAGATAGGTGGTTAGTGAATGGGTATGGGGTAGGTAAGTAATTGAGGGTTTCAGTGGGTAGGTGATGTCCCAGGGTGGAATTTTTTAGTTCTGATTCTAGGCTGGGCCAAGGAGCCTCTAATTTCTTTAATTTATAGGTTAAAGGTGTGAGTCAGACTTAAACTACTACCTCTAACCATTGAAGGGTTAGGGAATTTACTACTGTTTTTACCTCAGCTTCCAATATAAAAAAGTTCATGAAGCTTAGTGCATCTTTTCTCATGTTTGTACATTCTATTTAAATTATAGAAAGCAAATAATATGCAAATGCACTGAATCATGACTTTAAAAAATACATGCTAAATTTTAGAATACATTTTTTACTCATGTTTTTATTACTCTGGCCTCTCAGACTTTTTCAGACTATCACTACCGTCTGTTCTAGTCATGTGTTTTGCCAGAAAATAAGTAAGCATAAGATATCTCCTAGTGAAGTGGCATATGAATGACAAGTCAGTCAGTCTTGGCTAATGTTCATATATGTGTGACACAATAACAGAGATCTGGGAAGATACAGTCATGTGTTACCTCTATGTTTTGTCCAGGAAAATATCCTTGCTCTCCCCCACCCAGCAATAGGAGGAGCCAATGCCCAATCCTGGCAGGTGCATACTGATGACATCACCCACCACTGGGTAATAAGGATGCTGACTTCCGAGACGTTACACCTCAGGTGTCAGGCCGAAGGGGCACACTCCGCTCCTTTGTGTCCCTTTGTGCATGAGGCAGCTTGGACAGAGAAATCATATTAATTTGTTAATTCTGTTTGTTTGGTTCAGTCCTGTAAAGTGGTAGAATGCCATCTGGTTTTAATTACTCAAATGTCTAGCTTTTGCTAGACTAGAGGTTAGAAAGGTCAGTGAGAAATGAAACTTTCTTTGTCCCTTTTTGAGTGATGGATTGTTAATGCTAGTTCAGAGGCATACTGCAGTTTTAAAAGATTAGGCTGAATGTTGTTTAGAAGGAGATAGAGTAGATTTAGATATTCTTGATAATTTAGATTTTGTCTTATAAGGAATTCTGATTTCTGCTTATTTTAAAATATGTTTTATTCTGTTTAATTAATAAGTTCTATTTCTATGTAAATATCTTTTCAATTCAGTGTTACATCTTTGTCTGACTTTTCAAGTGAGATTTGTCTGCAGTTTAAGAGGTCATCATCTGGTTTGAATTATCCACAGTCCTAGCTAGTTCTGTGTATGAAGCTAATAGGTGAAAGAGGTCAGGGAAAGTTAAGTCTTCTCCTTGATTGATTATAGCTAAGTGTAGGACTGGCCTTCTGAAAGTAATAACAAACCATGTCTGTGTGCCATTAAGTAAGATTGGCCCCTTAATGAATGCCAGAGTCCGGTTAGTATTTTAAGCTATAACTGGGAATCTGAGAATTTAATAATAATAATAAAATGCAGGATATAGGTGCCACATTGTCTAGTTTGAGAGGCCCCAGGTCATAGGTCAGTTTAGGAAATATCTCAAACCTATGTAACTGATATTTTTGAGTAAATGTGTAAAGATAATTAGTTCAAGACAGGGTAATCAATCTACCATCTGGTGAGAAAGGGGGGCTAGAGGGGTTTAGGAACAATATAAATGAGAGCAGAAGCAGCTTACATTAGAGAAGGAGCTGAGACGAGAGAGACAACAGACAGGAGAAGACAGGAGACGCAGGATCCAGAGAGCTCAGAAGGACAGGACACAGAGAGAGCTAGAGCTGATGTCCTACTTTGTTTGCTGGCAAATAAAGAAGACTTTTCTCTCATTCTGGTGTGTGGTGTTTAACTCCTGAAGTTCCACAGATTCTGCTAACAATAGTGGTAATTCCTGCAACATGCACAACTTTGAGGGCAACAAAAGTTAGAGATATGTATGTTTAGATTGTGCAGATTTTTCTTTTTTAAGGGATTAGGTTTTTAACTGCTATAAATGAATATTTTAGGGTTGATACTAGGAAAGCTAAACTTCCTGTCCTTGATATTGGGATTAACCACTGTGGAGCCTTCAAATTTTGTAGATACTGAGAGTGTTTAGTACAAGCTAGAATCATTTGTTAATTTATTTTATAGGCTGGGCGGGGATATATGCATAGGCACCCGGTATAAGAGGCTTGGACAGGCTAAGCCTCCCCTGCTGTGCTCTGAGCATCCTCACAGCAAGAGCTGCAGTGAAAGCCCTCTAGCCTTGTGTAACCAATTGTAGAAATTGGTTTATGGTTTGTTTACCTTACTGCTGGGAGAGCAGGGGGAGGGGGGGGGAGTTGGCTGGAGGTGTCCTGGGTTGCCAGGGAGATATTTAAGGAGGATGACTTCCTGACCTGCACTGAGAACAGATAGCAGCAGAATCGGACAACCAGGCAACAAAGGTAGAAAAGATCATTTTATTTTCATTATAGTGTTTGGAATATGTCCACTTTGAGAATCAGGTGCTCAACATTAAAATTTTATATTTATTTATTTATTTACTTATTTATGGCATTTTATCCCACATTAAACATGAATTAGGGTGTTTTGTGGCTCTACATGAGAATTGTGGTATTATGATCCCTTGTTTCATATTGTTGACGGTCTGCATTTTCCGTATGGGTGGTATATTGGTGTATTAGGTTCTGCCCAGTGTAATATTTATGGTACAGTAAGGTTCTGAGTGTGTTTTTGCACAAAGTTGTGCATAGTGTTTTGCAGTTGAGCAATTGTGCTTAGAATATGCTTTGAGCAACCACTTTATTCTTTGACATATGATACATATCTAATATCTAAATTTAATAAAAGGTATTAATTGTGACTTTTATTTTTATTTAACCCCTAACCCCGCCCCCTTTAGCCTCCCCAAACAGTTGGGCCACCGACCGCCTATGGATATATGATAAGGATAGTTTTTAAAGGCTTTTTGAAGTTAATTTGAATCAAAATTCTGTTTTTTGTGATTTGATACAATGTAATTCTCTTTTTTCAAGACCTATTGAAACCATTATTTGTCACTGACCATATAATAGGAATTTTATAGATTCTAATGTAAATTTTTAGAGTTTTTCATTATCCTCCTAGAACAATTGCTACAAAAAAGTTCTCACCCAGTTCTGTGTATTTATTTTAATGTCGATCAGTATGTAACAAAAGAGATTTACTTGAGGACTCACAGATAGGTTTTGCTTTTATCACTGAAACATGGCTTACTGATAGGGTTTCACTTGCTTTAAATTAACTTTGCCTTCCAGGATGCAAGATTTTAAGCGTCCCTAGGATGGGAAAGAAAGATGAAGGTTTGGCTTTAACTTGTAAAAGTTTTTTTTTTTATGTCTCTATTATTGACTCATTGTGTATTAATGGCTTGGAAATGCTTTATTCTAAACTTTTAGATTCATCTTCCTCTGGGTCGGTAGGTTTTTATTTAGTCTATAGATCCCCATGTCCTTGGAAAGAAGTGAGGCAGCCATTTATTGATTTTTTTTCTCTCACAATACATTACGTATTCAGATTCTTCAGTGTTGTTAGAAAACATAAATCTTCATTTAGAGGATAGTTGCAATAAGAAGGTTATTGATTTTCAATCAATAATGTATTCTCACTCTTTTCTATTGCCTGCTCCTCAATCTGCACATGAAAAGGGACATTCACTGGACAGTCTAGGCACCTATAAAGGTCCCTTAGTATAGTTAGAAGTTACATATTTAATATGAAAAAAAGTCCCATGGACTGATCATTATTTAGCAGAATGTATTCTCTTTTTTTTCCATGTCTCTTTCCTCACCAGCTACTGTTACTACAAAAGTCAGATAGAGGACTGATCATTCTGTGTTTGGAAGGCCAGTTTTTAACCAGGTTTTTTTTTTTTTTAATTACATTTGTACCCCGCGCTTTCCCACTCATGGCAGGCTCAATGCGGCAGGCAATGGAGGGTTAAGTGACTTGCCCAGAGTCACAAGGAGCTGCCTGTGCCGGGAATCGAACTCAGTTCCTCAGTTCCCCAGGACCAAAGTCCACCACCCTAACCACTAGGCCACTCCTTAATTGTCTAGATACATGGCATAGTATTCTCTCCTCAACAATTGATAAATTGTCTACTTTGATTTATAAAGTAAGGCCAATTACTCATTGGGCACCATAGTGCAGTACAGAATTAGCAGAGTTGAAGAAATCTTGTCGTAAATTGGAACACATTTAAAGGAAATCTCATGCTAGCGATGCTAAACTGCAATGGAAGTCTGCATTTACAAAATTCAAGATAGCTAATCAATCAGCTAAACAGAAATTCTATTCTTCACAAATAGATGGTAATTCAGATCAAAGAAAATTAACAACTGTTTCTTCAGAACATAATAGCATATAGAGTTTACATTCCTCAGCTGATGACTTACCTCAGTACTTTTCTGATAAGATTGAAAAAATTAGGTTGTCTATTTGTCACCCAGCGTTTGCAGAGGGTTTCCTGCCAAATGCCATTTGCTGAAGAGCAAACCGAAGCCACAAGGTACTGTTTGCCGAAATGCAGCCAAAACCACCATCCACCGCTTACCGAAGTGTAAGCTGAAATCTGAATACTGCTTGTCAAAATACAAGCCAAATCCACAGTCCAACACTTATTTATTTATTGCATTTGTATCCTGCATTTTCCTGCCTATAGATAGGTTCAATGTAGCTTACGTGGAACAATGGGGGCATTTATAAGGTATCGAGGTCAGACTATTTTCCTGGGTCGCTTGGGCTGCTAGGTCCTCTTAACAGGTCCTTTTCTCACTCAGGGTGAAATGGTTCTACATCAATCACCACTCGTTCAGGTCACCCCAGGTAAGTCTAGGGCTTCTGTTTAGCCCTGAGAGCCAATAGGTCCAACTCCCCCTTCTCCTGGGCTTTTAAATCAGTCCAAACTCTTGGTTAGTCCAAGTATGCAAATACGCATGCAGATCACTATTCCAGTCAATGTTATTTCTTCCACAGATTCTTCTCATGCTATTAATCCACTCCCCCACCTTTCAGGACTGGGTTACTCCCACGTAGTCTGTACCCTGGACTACAACCATGAATGGGAATGGACTACACCCAGGTGGTTTTCCTATGTTTGGCTGGAGACACTCTCCCTTGCCTGGGGGATCTATTTCCCAGTGACAGGACGTACACCCCATCACACTATTCCACCTAAGTTAGACGTAATTGATTCTACAGAGGGGCATCTTTTTGAGGTGTGTCCAGTGGATAGATATTGGCTATTACTATTTATAAGGTTAAGTCTCTGTTAAAAAGGATGTCTAAATCTTCTTGTCTGTTAGATAGTTGTCCTGCATATCTAATGGAAGACCCACCATTTCAAATAGTCAACTAGCTCATGTTAATTCAAAATAGTCTTTCAGGAAGGGCATTTTTTTTTCTGATTGTTTAGAATCATTAGGCTAGTCTCAATATGTTGAGGGCAAAACACATTCTGGTGGACATCTGCTTGATCTTGTTTTTTTAGATCACTCTTATCCATCTGGCACTTGTATTTTTTAGAAACATGAAATAGACCCTTGGTCTGATCATGTTTTAATTCAATTTAAACTTTCTATAGCATCTTCTCCTCTAAGGGAACAGAAGGGCAAATTAATGAGGAGAGGGCGCTATGAGCTAGTAGATTTAAGAAAAATGTTAGAAACTAAACTAGCAAAAAATAGTTCTATTAAGGATGCAAGTAGTCTGTTTGAAAATTGGAATAATAGTGTTAAAGAAACGTTAGATGAAATTGTCCCTTTTGAATCGCGTGAAGTATTGCGAACAAATCATGTACTGTAGTATAATGATCAGCTGAGAATGAAAAAGCGTCAGCTTAGATGAGCAGAGAGAGCATGGAGGAAATGTCCTTGTCGCCCCACTTTAGAAGAGTATAATCTTCAGCTGCACTCTTATTCTACTCTTAGAACAGATGTTCAAAAATCTTATTATAATAAAAGAATAGCTGAAGCCCCTTCATCACCAAAAGAATTGTTTCCAATGGTAAGGTCATTAGCATTAGTTCCTAGTCAGCATTTGATCCTCTCTCCACAGGAATTTGCTATTGGTTTTCATCAGAAAGTCGACAAGATTGTTTCTCAGTTTGAAAATAATCCCCTTCCCGTTGAAATCTATAATCAAAGGAAGTGATGATAAACTGTGGTCTAAATTTGCTATAATATCAAAATCACAATTAGAAAAAATAATGATGACTGTCAATAATTCCGTTTGCAAATTAGATTATCTTCATCCATCTGTTGTGAAAACATTAAAAGCCCCGTTTGTACCTTTGTATACTCAAATGGTTAATGCATCTTTACAGGAGGGCATTATGCAATTGGTTTTGAAATTGGCAGCTGTGAAGCCTTTGCTTAAAAATTCAAAACTCAATCAGACACACATTGACAATTATCGTCCAATTTCTTCATTACCTTTTTCTGCAAAATTGATTGAACGTGCTATGTTTCAACAACTTGATGAATTTTTACAGCAGCATGAAATTTAGATCAACATCAATTTGAGTTCCGAAAGGACCATGATTAATATCATTGTTAGACAGTGTCAGGCCAGGTTTTGATAAGGGTACTAATTTTTCTTAGTTACCCTGGATATTTCTGCAGCTTTTGATACCATTGATCATTCTATTTTGTTGAATCGATTACAATCGATTGGATTATCCGGCTTTGTATTAAGCTGGTTTAAATCTTTTTTGAAAGACAGGAAGTTCTGTGTGTTTGAAGGAACAGAAAAAACGGAGTCTCTGTCTGACAGGTGTTCCACAAGGCTCCTGTCTTTCAGTGGTGTTATTTAATCTTTTTATTTTACCTTTATCTACATTGTTGAGATGTTTGAGGGTGCAATACAAGTTGTATGCTGATGACATACAGTGGGGGAAATAAGTATTTGATCCCTTGCTGATTTTGTAAGTTTGCCCACTGACAAAGACATGAGCAGCCCATAATTGAAGGGTAGGTTATTGGTAACAGTGAGAGATAGCACATCACAAATTAAATCCGGAAAATCACATTGTGGAAAGTATATGAATTTATTTGCATTCTGCAGAGGGAAATAAGTATTTAATCCCTCTGGCAAACAAGACCTAATACTTGGTGGCAAAACCCTTGTTGGCAAGCACAGCGGTCAGACGTCTTCTGTAGTTGATGATGAGGTTTGCACACATGTCAGGAGGAATTTTGGTCCACTCCTCTTTGCAGATCATCTCTAAATCATTAAGAGTTCTGGGCTGTCGCTTGGCAACTCGCATCTTCAGCTCCCTCCATAAGTTTTCAATGGGATTAAGGTCTGGTGACTGGCTAGGCCACTCCATGACCCTAATGTGCTTCTTCCTGAGCCACTCCTTTGTTGCCTTGGCTGTATGTTTTGGGTCATTGTCGTGCTGGAAGACCCAGCCACGACCCATTTTTAAGGCCCTGGCGGAGGGAAGGAGGTTGTCACTCAGAATTGTACGGTACATGGCCCCATCCATTCTCCCATTGATGCGGTGAAGTAGTCCTGTGCCCTTAGCAGAGAAACACCCCCAAAACATAACATTTCCACCCATGCTTGACAGGGGACGGTGTTCTTTGGGTCATAGGCAGCATTTCTCTTCCTCCAAACACGGCGAGTTGAGTTCATGCCAAAGAGCTCAATTTTTGTCTCATCTGACCACAGCACCTTCTCCCAATCACTCTCGGCATCATCCAGGTGTTCACTGGCAAACTTCAGATGGGCCGTCACATGTGCCTTCCGGAGCAGGGGGACCTTGCGGGCACTGCAGGATTGCAATCCGTTATGTCGTAATGTGTTACCAATGGTTTTCGTGGTGACAGTGGTCCCAGCTGCCTTGAGATCATTGACAAGTTCCCCCCTTGTAGTTGTAGGCTGATTTCTAACCTTCCTCATGATCAAGGATACCCCACGAGGTGAGATTTTGCGTGGAGCCCCAGATCTTTGTCGATTGACAGTCATTTTGTACTTCTTTCATTTTCTTACTATGGCACCAACAGTTGTCTCCTTCTCGCCCAGCGTCTTACTGATGGTTTTGTAGCCCATTCCAGCCTTGTGCAGGTGTATGATCTTGTCCCTGACATCCTTAGACAGCTCCTTGCTCTTGGCCATTTTGTAGAGGTTAGAGTCTGACTGATTCACTGAGTCTGTGGACAGGTGTCTTTCATACAGGTGACCATTGCCGACAGCTGTCTGTCATGCAGGTAACGAGTTGATTTGGAGCATCTACCTGGTCTGTAGGGGCCAGATCTCTTACTGGTTGGTGGGGGATCAAATACTTATTTCCCTCTGCAGAATGCAAATAAATTCATATACTTTCCACAATGTGATTTTCCGGATTTAATTTGTGATGTGCTATCTCTCACTGTTACCAATAACCTACCCTTCAATTATGGGCTGCTCATGTCTTTGTCAGTGGGCAAACTTACAAAATCAGCAAGGGATCAAATACTTATTTCCACCACTGTATAGTTTGTACTGCCTGCCAAGAACTCTTTTGAAGATACTTTTATTAAACTGAGATTTTACCTTTCAAAAATATTGCAATGGCTGGAGGGAAATCATTTGAAACTGAGCATTTCAAAGATTCTTTTCCTCTCTGGTACAAAAGGGGTAAATTGTTCTAAGATTTTTAACATTGACTCTGCTAATATCCCTATTGTCCATCAGATTAGAAATTTGGGGGTGTAACTTGACACTACATTATCTATGAAAAACCAGGTTGGAAACATAATAGCAAAGGTATATTATAAATCAAGAATTGTACAGCGTATTAGATCCACTGGCTTCTGTCAAAAACTTTTGTAAAATTGTTCAGTCTGTAGTTTGCTAATGGGGATTACCGGTAAACATGCTGAAGGCGCTACAAGTAGTTCAGAACGCTATAGCCCGGAGTGATTAAAGGAGGCTCTCGTTATGATCATGTTACTCCAATTTTGAAATCACTACATTGGCTCCCTGTAAAATTTTGAATTGAAAATTATTGCTAGTTTTCAAAATATTGAATGGTAATATTTCACCAACTCTTAGTGCCACTCTAAGATGTTATCAACCTACTCGCTCTCTGAGATCATCTCAGAAACAGCTACTTGATGTGCCTTCATTTCATCAGGTTTATTTAGAAGAATGCAGATCATCTATTTTCTACATCAAAGGTCTGAAATTATGGAATGCTTTGCCCATTGAACTTTGTTCAATACAAAATATGAACCAGTTTAAAAAAGCATTGAAAACTTATTTCTTCAGGCTTTTGGTTCCTCTGATGTATAAATTATTTTAATACCATGTACATTTTAATCTGCTGTATGTTTGAATTGTAGAGTTTTTTTGTATAGTTTGTTGTGGAAAGAAATCATTTTTATTGCTTTGGGTTTTTTTTTAATATTTTGTATGTGATTTGTTCCCCGCTTAGACTTTTAAAGATATAGCAGATTATAAATAAAAGATTTATTATTATTATTTTCGATCTTCGTTCGGAGGTATTATTTTAACACCACTTATTAAAGGGGCATCACAAGATGCAAGTCTTCCAGCGAGCTACAGACCAGTAACAAGCATACCATTAGTTGCTAAACTTGCTGAAGCTTATGTAGCTGAATTTTCAGACTTTTTGGTGGTTTGATTGTTTACATCCTTTACAGTTTGGACTTAGACCACATCACTCAATAGAATCAGTATTATTAGCCATTGTTTCTGAGCTAAAGATGTTATTTGCATAAGAGAAACCCACTATCCTTTTGCAGTTTGATTTTACTGCAGCAATTGACACTGTAGATTATGACATCCTTCTGATCCAATTAAATTCATTAGGGATTGCAGGTAATGTTCTGGATGAAAGAATTTTTGACTTCTAGATATTATAGGGTAAAAATGGTAGATCAAATTTCAGTTAGTTGGACTCCACCTTGTGGAGTGCCTCAGGGCTCTCCATTATCATTTATCCCATTCAATATGTATATATTTTCCTTTTGCTGGCATCAAATTTGTCCCATATACAGATGATATGTTTTTACTGATACCAGTACCAGATATATTACAGCAGCCTTTAGGCGAGATTTAGTCTTGCATAGGAAAATTGGAGGCACTTAGCTAAGCTGCTCTGGTTAGATCGCATAAGGCAAAATATACCTTCAGAACTGTTTCTCTCTGATGGACTTAACGAAGGAAAACATCTCTAAAATACTTGGTGCTTATTTGGACACTTACTTATCCTTAAAGTGTCACATAGATACAGTTATTAAATCTACACTGCCAGAAAAATTTGCTCCTTTTTTGAAAGAAAACACTTTTAATTTTAGTTCAGGCATTGATTCTGTTGAAACTAGACTATTGCAATGGTTTAAATTGTCTTCTTTTGGGTAATTTGGAATATAGATTACTGGTGATACAGAACACTTCAGCTAGGATGATTATGGAACAAAAGAGGTCAGATAATGTAACATCTACGTTGAGAGAATTCCACTGGCTGCCTATTAAGGCTCATGTTCTTTTTAAATTAGTATGTTCGGTTCATAAGATGTTTAGAGGTGCATTCCTGGCATATTTATTTTCTTTTCCCCATCTTCATCCCAAGCTATACAGTCTTGCCTTATTTATTATCCTTCTTTTGTGAAAGTTATACATTAAAAAAATGGTGTCATTCTCTTTTCCTTATCAAGCAGTTTCAACATGGTGCTCTCTACCTATGAAACATAGGAGAATTTCTTCATATTTGCTAATCCGTAAGCGTTTAAAAGCACATCTGTTTGAAAAACTTTTAGGCTGTTTCTTTTATATTTTTTATTCTGTGATTCTGTAAGATTGTATTTGGATCTTATGTTATCTGCTTTGAACCTGTATATTGGATTTGGCGGAATATAAGTACTATTACAATTACCTCTTGCCCCAAGTTACTCTTACTTCAGTTACAGAGGATGGTCCTTGTACAAAGCTTTTCAGGTATAGGACATCAGCTCCAATCAGCTGAGATTATTAGTAATCCAGTGTTGAAGTTTCTCTCATATGTAGGAATGTCAATCGATTGTAAAATAGTAGGAGAATATTTTTATTTTATTTTTTATTTTTGTTACATTTGTACCCCGCGCTTTCCCACTCATGGCAGGCTCAATGACTCTCCCCCACATAAGTTGGTTTAAGATCCAAAAAGATTTTATTAGGTTGTTTAGAAAATTTATGTATGCTAGGTTAATTGCTCTTGGTTGCCTTAATAGTTCTTACCATGAACTAAAGTCAAGCAGCGACAAACTTTTTATAATGTTTGCTTAATGCTGGAGAATTTGTACATTACTAGAAAATTTCTAAAAGTTGAAAAGGTGACTATGATTAATGTATATGTGATTGTATACATATATATTGAGATGATAGAAAAGGCAAATGAAGTAGGCCTAACTAGAGGAAGGACACTAGAATTTTACTTTTAAAAGGAAGACAATCATAAAATGAGGAAAAAGATTAGAAAAAAAACCTGAAGGGAACACTTGCAAAGGTTAAGAGCTTCTATCAAGCATAGACAATACCATCTTGGAACCGCAAAAAAGAGATGTATTCCATTAACTAAAAAATAAATAAATTAAAAATGGAAGGACGGACAAGACCACCAGTATGGTTAAAAGGAGCAGTGAAAGAGGCTATTGCACCACAGGCACAGCTTGGAGTAAGCATGGATGGCTGTGCATCCCTCCCCCCCAAAAAAAAAAAAAAATTACAGTAATACCTTGGTTTTCGTTGACTTCGGTTATCGTCGGTTTCGGTTTTCGTCGATTATTTTCGCGAAAACGTTGTCTCAGATTTCGTCGGCATGCCCACATGACCTCGCTGCTAATTTTGCAAAAACAAAGGGTGACCCACGCGTTCTCCTGCTAGTGGTGATTGTAAAGTGAAGCCCTTACTGGTGTACCATTCACAAACTCCTAGAGTGTTTAGCAGAAACAATGTGATTAAAAGTAAACTGTGTGTGATGTGGAGGGCAAACAAGAAAGCATGGGTCACGAGGCCAATTTTCATTGAGTGGATGAATGAAGTGTTTGGCCCGAGTGTGAAAAAATACATCCAGGATAATCAGTTGCCCCTCAAGTGCCTCCTGGTAACGGACAATGCTCCTGCACATACTCCAGGTTTGGAAGACACATTGTTGGAGGAGTTCAGTTTTATCACAGTGAAGTTCTTGCCCCCTAATACCACACCACTCATCCAGCCCATGGACCAGAATGTCAAGAAACTGTACACAAAAGCAATGTTTCAAAGGTGCTTTGAGATGACATCAGATACAGAATTGTCCTTAAGAGAGTTCTGGAAAAAACATTTATTAATTGGATTTACATTGATTCATATGGAAATAATTGCCTCGGTTTTCATCGGTTTCGGATTTCGCCAATTGTTTTTGGACAGATTATCGACGAAAACCGAGGTATTACTGTACTGTGGATATAAATGCTAAATTGGTCCTCATACCCCCAGTGCCAATACTTCATTATCTTTTGGACCCCCAAAGCAAGCAGTCAAAATACACCAATGCACTATAGATAAAAATATCTTTCAAAATATTAAAATCCAAATGAACACAGAAGAAAGCAAAAGCACTGTCAAGTTAGATGCAAAGCACTCATCAGGCAGGCAAAAAAGAGAATTTGAAAATAAGCTTTCTGTAGAGGCAAAAAAATTCAGAAGTACCTGAAAAAGGTTTTATATTATTAAGCAAGAAGCCTGCTAGACCATCAAATGATCAAGGGATACGCGAACTTTCCTCAACCTCCACTTCCCTAATTGCAAAGGCATAAAATACAAAGCGCTGCACGCATCAACCTTCTCTTATATGAGCACGCAATTCTGGAATACACTACCACGCAACCTGAAAACGATCTACAAACTAACCAACTTCCGCAAATTATTGAAGACTCATCTCTTTGATAAAATTTATTGAAAGGATCAAAACACATGAAGTCCACACACACTGTCAGTAATGCATCAATACACTCTCTTGGAATTTTCATCCCCCTTTAATATTACCACATCTATAGCTTTACTTACAGAAAAATGTTATACCGAATGATCTCCTACTATTGTTTTGTTGCCCTAGCAGTTTCCAGTTGTCTCTTTCCATTGTTCCATTGTTCTTTTCCCTCAACAATACTCTGACTTTGTCTTCGCATAACTCCTCACAATGTAATCCATAACCGAGTTGTAACAAATTGTATTTCCATCATTTACAATGTATTGTAAGCCACACTGAACCTGCAAATAGGTGGGAAAATGTGGGATACAAATGCAATACATAAATAAATAAATAAATACTCAGGGAGGACAAGGCTATAGCCAACACTAAATTAATTTTTTTTTATTCATTCTTTGCTGAGGAAGATCTAAGGGAGATATCTGGGCTGGAAATGGAATTTAGCAGTGACGAGTGACCTGGAAGACGTAATATGGCAAATTGACAAACTAAAGAGCAAATCAGCTGAACTGGATGGTATGCACCTCAGAGTACTGAAAAAAATAAAATTAACTACAGACAAAATGATACAGTAATCTGCGACATTTTGTTTTGGAAGGCGTGAATAAACATGTGAATAAAGATTAACTAGTTTTACTTATAGTCTGTCGAGGATTCATTTGAGACATGGTATGGAGTCAGTCCTCGGATGCAGAAAAATTAATTCTTCTTGTGCCTCTTGATATTTCCTCTGCTTTCAATCAAATAAAGTCATTTGACACTTACCAGCATCCCAAACCTGTTGTATATCACTGCATCGGCACATCTCCCTATTAGAAGCCAGGCAATCTGATGTAAAAGATGTTTTGATCTCTCTGTCTTGTCTCCTTCAATTCAGGAGAACCCCTTTCACTCAGCAATTCAGTTTGCATGTTTTTTAAGCTAAACATCTCCTTTATATTAAGGCCTCAAGTAGCCTGAGAAGTAAGGTCTTTATTTGCTTCTCTTTGCAGAATTAACTGGAATTGGTTTAAGTCTTTTTTGTCTAATTGTTTTTGTGTTAACCTTAGTAGGGAGCAACCTAACTGGAAGTCTGGTGTACCCCAGAGTGTCAGCTCTATCTGCTGCTGTATTTAATTTGTACATGACATCTAGTTGTCAAGTCTTGTCATGGCCTGCAGTCTTGTCTGTATGCAGATAATATCCAGTTCTATTTTCCTGTAAGTGGTTTTGTTGATGATGTTTTGCATTTCCTTGTTATATGTTTGCGGATGGTGCAGTGTTGAATGAAAGCTAATCGTCTTAGATTAAATCTTACTAAGACTCAAATGAAGTTTTTGTCATGTAATAATTCGACTGAAGGAAAATCTTCTGTTGTGTGTGTTATTCCTACCAGAATTCTGCACCAAAAAAAAAAAAAGAAAATCAAAATTCTATGCAAAATTTGCAAATTCTGCAAGTTTGTCATAATTTACAGAGTATTACAGCCCCCCCCCTGCACATAGATACCATCCATATTTTTCCATCCCCCTCCCCACATCCATAGCATCCACCTTTTTTCCAGCCCCTCTCCCTGCACCCAAAGCATCATCTTTTTTCCAGGCCCTCCCTGTACCCACACCATCCATAGGTATTTCCCAGGCCCTCCCTGCACCCACACATAGCATCCATCTTTTTTCCAGCCCCTCCCCTGTATCCACACCATCCATAGGTTTTTCCAGCCCCCCCCCCCCCCACTATCCATAGATTTTATTTCCAGCCCCCCCCCCCCCCCCCACTCACATACCATTCATAGTTTTAGGTTTAACAATTTTTAGTAATGACAGAGCATAGAAAAACAGTGAACACGAGGCAAAAAAAAAACAACTTTAAGAAGCAAAGAATAACAGCACAAGGAGCCTCGAGGTAACAGAACCTGTCATCAAAGGTTTTGCAGACACACCCCAACCACACCCCTCAGTCGCTAACATAGAACCAGAAAAAACTCTGGGGTCCGCAGCCTTTATTCTTAGAACCGCAGGCCCCTGTGAAAAAAGGACTGTAGAACACTCCACCCCACTGATTCTCAATACCCCCCCCCCCCCCACAAACACAATATCCATTTACAGCACAGTCCTCCCAAAACAGATTGAGGAAAAAAAAAAAGCACCGTTCCCTTAGTTACAAAGAAACTCAAAGTATGTGGACAGGCAGTCCACACCAAGAGAAATAATTTCTTCATCACAGAACCTAGTGGCACCCTTGCACCCCATGAAACCAGCTGGTGCACCTGATTACACCAGTGCCACACCAAAGGAGCCTCCACTGAAGTCCAATATTGAAGAATACATTTTTGGGCAACTAGGCTCAATTTACAAAACAGAAGGCTTTGTCCCTTAGATCCAACCCTATAAGCCCCTTGTACATTCAAAAGCAATTCCTCCTCCGAAACAAGAGCAGCCCCACCCAGACTAGAGACCATGTACTGAACAGCTGACCAAAATTGTTGAATCTTGGGACAGGCCCATAAAGAATGCCCCAAAGTACCAGCAGCTCCACTACATTTTAAATAGAGAGGCGACTGCGCTCCACGTGCATGAAACAGCTGTACATGTGAGAAGTAAGTGTGATACACCACTCTAAAGTAACATTCCTGAAGCCAAGCTCCTGTAACCAAATGCTGGCGAGCCCCAATAGTAGCCTGAGGGTCCCATGAATCCAAACCATGCCCCAACTCCACCTTCCAGCGATCTCGAAGACCCGACAAATCCTTCCCCAACCATCGCGAACAAAGAGTTCTATGTAGTCTGGAGATAAGACATCCCCCCTTTGAGAAATGGACCAAAAGAACTCCCTCAAAACTCCCTCAAAGTAGCATCCATCCCCTGGCTCAGCGTTGTGGTAGGCAGAGAAAGTACATAACGACACAATTGACAATAACCAAGGCAGTTGCCCCACTGAATCCCAACTCTTTGCTGAAGGTCCTCAAAAGGCAACAGTGTCACTTCTAGGGTCAAAGCCTGTTCTAAATGAAGAAGACTATAGGTCTCCCAGACCCAATATACAGGATTATCCAGTCCAATGTGGATAGAATGGCGAGTAGAAAAATAACTGTAGGATCCCACCTCAGAAAACCAACCAAAGCCCACCATGCCTCCCAAAGGTGCCCAAAAGAAGAGATCTCTTGAAATATGATGAAAGCTGAGCAGTCGGACAATGCAGCAGAGTAAGACAATCATACGGGCAAAACATTGGTGTAAACTGCGACTGCCCCAAAAGCCAATCCCCCACATGACGCAGTAGGAAAGCCTGATTGTAAAGCTTGTAGTCGAGCAGCCTGGCTCCAGTTCCCTAAAAGAAATTGCCAACAAACCTTCAGTTTCTTACCCACCCAACAGAATCTAATAAAAAGACCCTAGAGCTGGGGGGGAAGTGACGTCATCGGAGAGCATGGCTGCCTAACTTCTGTGCTCCTGAGTACCCGAGGCGAAAATAGCGCTACCCGGCACTTACAATAAGCGAGGAGGGCAAAGAAAACGTTGCCACTCAAGAACGAAGAGCGGAGGAGGCCAGAAACGTCCATGCAAAAACGCTCAACGCCGCTAAACTTGTCTAAATTCGCCTATAAGAAAGGCGCGACGAAATCCAATATGGCGGCCCGAGAGAACGAAGAAATGGCGGAGGGAACAGATGCAGAACTGCAACCTTCAGGAGACATGTTCACATCGCAGACCCAGGGAGAGCTGGAGGGGGCCGGATTGCCGGAGCTATGCGCTTGGATCCAGGAAATCCGATCGGATCTAAAGGCAATGAGGTCAGAGCTGGCGACGCTGGGGGCTGACTTGAGAGGGGAAATAGCTGAGCTCGGACACCGGGTGGAAGAGGCGGAAGGCCGAATTGATGACCACTCGGAGTCCCTGGGCTCCCTCGAGCGGCAGATCGCGGATGAGCGAATAGGTCAGCAACTTCTTTCTGAAAAACTGGAGGACCTGGAAAATAGGAGTAGGCGCCATAACATCCGTATTCGCGGCTTACCAGAGATTTCAAAGTATCAAAATAGCGAGCAAGTGGTCCAGCAAATCGCCAGCGCTCTTTTAGCGAACACGGAGGACCCGATCCCACCAGAAAAAATAAACTTGGACAGAGCGCATCGGGCCCTGGGGGCTAATAGGAAGAACTTACCAAAGGATATTATAGCATGCTTCCAGGACTTCAAAGTGAAAGAGCGTATTATGGCAGCGGCAAGACAAATAAAAGACTATAAGTGGGACACCAATAGGGTGGAAATATACCAGGACTTGGCGGCTGCCACCCTGAAGAGACGGGCTGATTTGAAGCCGGTAACGGCAAAGCTGCGAGAACTGGATATTCGCTATCGATGGAGATATCCGTTTGGGTTGGCGTTCTACAAGGATGGGAAACAGCACATGGTCAAAACCCTGGCAGAGGCGCAGAGGATACTGCAGGGAGACTACCAGATGGATACACCCTCTGCAGCGGAGCGCCCATCGCTGGCAGCGGATCCCAGGACCCACCCCAGATGGCAAAGAGTGGGTCAGAGTCGCCTTCAGCGCCAGAAGTCAGCGGGACGCCTCACTTGACTTTGCACGGCAGCAATGGGAGATAAGATCCCATTTGTTTAACAGGTTACGCCCTTGAGGCGAGTCTACCAGGTGCCATGGACTTGGCAGCGGCAAGTTGGCCCGGTTGAAAGTTAATGTTGGTTATAAGGTGCAGCAGGGAACTATAGAATCTTGGTTTAAATGGGGGGTAGGATAACAGTTTAGTTAAAGGTATTAATAGTTAAAAATGTGAAGGGGTACTAATGAGTCACAAACCCCCCGTGTTGCACCATCCAGAGTATGGTACAGGTGCTATGGTTTGGGGGGAGGAGGAAGGGAAGGAGCTGAAGAGGGTAGGGGTGGGGGAGGGGAAAAGGTTAGGAGGGATGGGTGGCTATTATTGAGGTATGCTAAAATGATGCTTATAACTGGAGAAGTTTTCTGCCTATACAATGTTTAAATGTGTGACTATAAATGTGCGGGGCTTGAATACTCCGCAAAAACGGAAGCAGGTATTTAGGGAAATGCGACGCCAGCAAGCTGATGTAATGTTTCTCCAGGAAACCCACCTTAGAAAGGTCCATGAATATTTAATGAATCATAAGCAGTACCCATATATAAGATGTGCATCAGCCACAGAGGTTCAGAAAAAGAGGGGAGTTTTGATAGCTCTCTCCCGGTCCCTACCCTGGCAGGTGCACACAACAGTCAGGGAAAAAGCTGGTAGATATATATTGCTGGTGGTCTCCCTTGATAAGGAATATTACACCCTGGTGTGTGCATATGCACCCAATGAGAACCAGAGGATATTTATGCAGGAATTGGAGAGGATTTTACAAAAGCATGTTAAAGGACATTTGGTGATAGGGGGCGACATGAACTTGACACTTGACCCGAAGCTAGATAACTCGGGGGGGTGGCAAAATACGCACAGGGAGATAGAGTAGCCTTCCAGTCCTGGCTGGCAAGATGGGGGTTGACTGACTTATGGAGGGACATGCATGGGACTGAAAAAGATTTTACCCACTATGCCCCCCTCCACAAATCCTATTCGAGAATTGATTACTGGCTGGGCGATGCGATGGTGAGGAGGCAGGTCGAAAGGGTATCCTATCGAGCCCTGTAGTTGGTCGGATCACTCTCTGGTGGTGCTAACGCTGAGGATGGGAAGAAGGCCCAAAGGCCGTCCCCATTGGAGGCTAAATGAAGCTTTACTCCTAGAGCCACAGAATATAGCTGAATTGGAAAAATACATAAAGGAATATATAGAGCTGAATGATAATGAAGAAGCACATCCGACCAGTATTTGGGAGGGAATGAAAGCGGTTTTAAGGGGTCAGATTATTGCATGGCAGGCACACATTGCTAGGGTTCACAAGGGGAAGGAGGACACAGTTAGAAATAACATGGAGGCCAGTGAGAGAAAGCATAAAGAGGATCCGTCCGACACGCAAAAATTGCAGGAGGTGCAGCAATTCAGAGCACAGCTTAATGATTTGCAGATGACAGAGATAGCAGGGCAGCTTCAGCGGGTTCAGCAGGAGCATTTTGAATTTGGAAATAGGGCCGGCCGGCTACTGGCAAATAAATTGAAAAAGCAAGCCCAAAGAAATTATGTATCAGGGGTATATAATTCATCAGGACAGTTAGTAACCCGCACAGAAGAGATACAGGAAGTGTTTCGGGATTGTTATGGCCAACTTTATAAATCGGACCTGAGGGGCACGAGGGAGGAGATTGCACAATACCTACAGGAGATGCGAATCCCAGGCCTTTCGGAGAAGGAGGTGGAGGATCTGTCCTCCCCCATAACGCTGAAGGAGATAGAAAGAGCAATTGCAAGTTTGCCTAACAATAAGGCGCCGGGACCTGATGAGTTCCCAGCGAGCTTCTATAAGCTGTTTACTAAGTGGATAGCGCCACTGCTGTTAAAGGCAATCACTGCATTTGACAACATGGGGGAAATGCCTTACTCTTGGAGGGGGGCAGAGGTAGTTTTGATACAGAAGCCGGACAAGGATCCCCTATGTTGTGGATCATATAGACCCATTTCCCTTTTAAATATGGACTATAAAATTTTTACTAAAATTCTGGCCGCGAGGCTGCAGAGGGTACTCCCAAGGGTGGTTCATGAGGATCAGGCGGGTTTCATAGAGGGCAGGCAGACGTTCGATAATATTAGGTGCCTGCTCCATGTAATTCAGCAAGCTGATGATGAACCAGAGTCGGTACTACTCCTCTTGGTGGATGCTGAAAAAGCGTTCGACCGGGTGGAGTGGCCTTTTCTTTTTGGGGTCATGAAGCAGATAGGACTGGAGGGGAGAATTTTAAAATGGTTCAGCTTGCTCTATACTAATCCCCTGGCAATTATAAAGATAAATGGGGCTTACTCGGAGCCGATAGGTCTGGGTAGAGGGACGAGGCAGGGGTGTGCGGTATTGCCCCTGTTGTTTGCACTATCTATTGAACCCCTAGCACAGAGGATTAGAGAACACGAGAGTATACGGGGTGTGGTTAGAGGTAAGAGGGAGCACAAGATTATGCTGTTTGCGGATGATGTATTGTTGACCTTGGCGCAACCTAAACAATCGCTACAGCAGGTTACAGAAGTGATCTTGCAGTATGGGGAGCTCTCGAGCTTTAAAATTAATACCACTAAATCTGAAATACTTAACCTTACGGTACCGCAGAGGGAGGCCCAGGAGTTGCAGAAATTATACCCATTTAAATGGGCAACACGGACAATAAGGTATCTTGGGGTTATGATTACCCCAAGAATAGAGCTTTTATATCAGGAAAACTTCCCTAAGAAAGTCAAGGAGCTTTTTGGAGAACTGGATAGGTGGGAGGGCCTTACGGTTTCATGGTTGGGCAGAATACATGCGGTAAAAATGATGCTCTTGCCGAAGCTGCTGTATTTATTTATGGCTCTTCCAATTCCCATCCCGCGTACCTTTTTCCAACAGTTAACCAAAAAAGATTTTTGCATATATCTGGAGGAAGCGGCCACCCAGGGTGCGTAGAAGTGTAATGTATCAAAGGCCGAACAAAGGCGGCATGGGGGTCCCAAATTTTTTTCTCTACTACCAGGCAGCGCAACTGCGGGTGTGCGCTGAATGGTACCCGACTAATACTAAAAAGTGGCTTCACTGGGAGCGAGCATGGATGGGAACTAGATACACAGGGGACGCACTCTGGAAACCGAGAAAGGAACTCTTAGCGATAACTGAGAGGGTCCCGTTGGGTTTGAGCCACATCTTACATACCTGGCTTCAATTAAGAAAACGGGCTTTCCCGGAAAGAAAATATTTCCTACAGATGGCAATACAAGATGCGCCAGGGTTCCCCTTGGGGAGGGAGGAGAAGATATTCCAGATATGGGCTAAGCGGGGTCTGTATCAACTGGGACAGATTTGGGTCAATGGGGAAATGCGGTCATTTGAGGAATTGCAAGATGAGTATGGTTTGGAGGAGAGGGATTTAGTTTATTATAATTGTCTCAGAAATTATATACTCAAAAGAGCTAGGGATGAACTGGAGTTGGCGGAGACGGAGGTGGAAAAAGCAATGAGACAAGGAGGGGGTAGGGGTGGCATAACACGGATATACAGAGCTCTGCTTATGCTTACGTCCCCACAGGGTTTCTATACCAGGAGGTGGGAGGAGGAACTCCAGGTTAACTATACGGAAGAGTGGTGGACACATAGCTATAGACACTTATTGAAGCCCTCCATTGCCCAGCCTCTGGCAGAG
This sequence comes from Microcaecilia unicolor, assembly GCF_901765095.1. Taxonomy (NCBI): domain Eukaryota; kingdom Metazoa; phylum Chordata; class Amphibia; order Gymnophiona; family Siphonopidae; genus Microcaecilia; species Microcaecilia unicolor. The sequence continues at coordinate 54,291,062 of NC_044038.1, forward strand.
AATGGGTATAAAATCTTATACTGGTGGTATTATACCCCAGTTAGACTACAGAAGTTCTGCCCACAAATGTCGACAAATTGCTGGAGGGACTGTGGAGGGAGAGGCACATTCTGGCATATATGGTGGGAATGCCCAAAGGTTCAAAAGTACTGGACGAAGATTCTGGACAGGGTGAAGGACATGACTGAGATTAGCTATCCAAAAACGGCAGAGAATTGTCTTCTGCATGTAAGACCTGGAAAGAGCCCCATACATAGTCATAAGCTGGTCATCCATGTCTTTGGAGCAGCGAAATTGGCGCTCGCTCGGGCTTGGAAGCAGCAGGAGACCCCAGCCATGCAGGTGGTGATGGGCAGGCTACATTACCTATATCAAATGTCAAAATTGACAGCATTGCGAAAAGGTCAGCTTCAAAAGTTTCAAAAAATATGGGATGCGTATGAACAATGGAAAGGAGTGAGATGAGCCAGGATGATATACACCCGAGTGGGGGGGGGGGGGGGGGGGAAGAATTGAAGTGGAAAGGAAATGAACATCTGAGCTATATGATCTTTTTTGTTTGTATGTAGTTGATGTAATAATTTTACCAGAAGCTTGTAACAGTTGAGGTTGTTTATTTTTGAAAACCAATAAACAAATATCAAAAAAAAAAAAAAGACCCTAGAGCTTACGGAGATCACGTTGCAACAAATGAAGGGGTAAAATTTGCAAGAGGAAGAGCAATTTAGGAAAAATAACCATGTGAGCAAACTAATACATCCCATCAAAGACAAAGGAAGATCCTTCCAGCCCTCCAAAAGCCTTTGTGTTTTCTCAAGCAACAGGGGAACACTGGAGTCGTTGGATGTATGACTAACTGAACCCCCAAGTATCAAAAGAACTGAGCTGCCCACTTCAATAGGAAACCCAAACCCCAAAAAGTCTTGAAAGCCACAGTAGAAGGTAGCGCCTCTGAATTAGCGAGGTTCAACTGGGAGCCAACAAAATCCCCCATATTCCTGGAACAAGTAAGAGTGCCAGAAGCAACTGACCAGGTTGGGTAAGGTACACCAAGAAGTCATCAGCAAAAGCTGCTCCTTGATATTTAAGGCACCCATCTGAATACCATGAATGTCCAGAGTCTGATAAATATCCCGTATCAGCAGGTCCAGGGTACATATGAAAAGCAATGGCGATAACGGGCTACCTTGCAAAGAACTCATATTAACAGCTTCAGAGTGAGGATTATAAGTTTTATTAAGAGCAGGATCCCACGCCATATTAAAAATCACCCCCAATGATAAGAGATATAGAGTGTCAAGGCAGCAATGAGTGGGCCAAATTTTTATAAAAATAGCGATCGTACTGATTAGGAGCATATACCGAACACACAACAAACTCTCGATGGGCCACAGTTATCTGACAGATCACATAATGACCATCTAGATCTACCTCCACTATCTGAGCAGCATCCACTATTCCTTTCCATATCAACACCACCACCCCACCGTGCTTCCCTTGAGCTGCAGCAGACAGACACTCCATTTAACATGTTCCACACTAGAAAGGCTCCTGCAGAAGAGCAAAACCTGTCTTAACTCTCTGAAACTGCAGTAGTACTTTGGTCCACTTTACAGAAGAATTAATTCCTACATTCCAAGTAAAAATCCGCAGATCACGGATCAGTGATTACACCAGCCACAAAAAAAATCATGATCCCTGCTCCTAGGCAGAGACCATAGCAGCCACCAGCCTCTCCCCTAAAGGGAACACCCCAAAGATCATATGCTAAGACAGTAAACAATCCTAATACTCCTCTCCTCCCCCCACCCCATACCCAACCTCCCCAAACCCCTAGAACAGGCCCCATAAGTGGGTCCAACCCATACCCAACCTCCCTAAACCCCTAGAACAGGCCCCATAAGCGGGTCTGACACATGTAACTTCCACCATCCTCTCAAACCCTGCCAACAGAACAACAAAATCAACATAAAATCAACCATACACCCCACAGCAAACTTGAAAGTAAAAAAATACTAGCAATCTCTCAACTTTCAGAACACAAACACGCAACCTCTAAGCCCATACACCATCAATTACTCACAGTCTAGGGTGAGCAGTAACAAGAAAATACATGTCGCAGGTGGGTCCATCAAAGTGAAAAATTTAGCAAGAAACTACAAGTAAAGTTACCCACACACGCATGCATCAATTCAAGCCTCCCAAACCCACATTTAACCAGCCACATGGTACACTCCCCTCCCCAAGAATCTAACAACCCCAGACAACCATAGATCAAATGCACCACCAACTACTCTCAGTTGAATTCAAGCATCCCGACCCAAAAAGAAGACCAAGGGATCAAGTCTCTAGATGGGAATCCAGCAGTCCAGAGCCATCCTCCAAGGCTCCAGTCGAGAAGGGGTACCAATTCCTATAGGGAATGTCCAGCTGATCCAGGCAGCCATATTCACACAGCTCGGGGACTCCGGCTGCTCCATGCAGGAACAAGAAGAGGCCAACAGGTCCAGCAACATGCAAGTCCACCTCAAACTAGAAAGGATACTCCAACCCAAGCAACCACAGCCAACCGGCCAGATCTAGAAGAGTGATCAACTCCCTCACCTATCCAAGGTCGAAGGGGACTCCTGAGGATGCTGTGTCAAAAAGCTGCATCTGACCACCATAGGTAACTCAAAGCTGAGCAGGATACAAGAGAGCAAACTTGATTTTCAAACAGCTGGGAATAGAGCGGTGCAAAGCTGCACCTCTTGGCAAACACTCCCGCCGAATAGTCTTGAAAACACAAAAAATTTTTATTTTTATGTCAATTTCTCCGCTCTCAGGGCCTTCAGGATCACCACTTTGTATGCACAGTTTAATAGTTTAAGGATCACCCCCCTGGGCCTACCATTAGCCTGCTGCAGGGAGCACAAGCAATATGCCCGTTCAAAGTGGAGGCGTCCCTCTGCACTCTTTTAGCTGACACTGCACAACGGCTCCGCTGCCAATCGAGTAGCGCTAGTTCACGAGAGGTTCATACCATGTTAAGTGCAAAAAACACCAACAGGCGCATCAGTGGAGGTCGATTTTGGTGACAGGTGACGAGAGAGCTTGCTTTAGCATCCTCTCCGCATTAGGCGTCACGTGACCTCCACCTTCCATAGTTTTTTCCAGCCCTGCAGCAACACGTCATCCACCTGCACTCACGAGTGAGCTACGATGAGGAGGAGATGTAGCAAGAATATCTCTTTGTCGCAGGAAAGAACCCTACTCTTTCCTGCCCGCTGCAGCTGCTCTGGGCTGGTACCACCACTTCTTCCAAATGGCCACCGAAGACTTCCTGCGGCAGCCTCATGAGATTACTACTTGAAGTCTTGGTGTCCATTTTGAAGAAGCAACAGTCCAGAGCAGCTGCAGCAGGCAAGAAAGAATGGGGTTCTTTCCTGCCCCCCCAAAAGGCCCACTAGACCACCAGGAGTGTTAAGATAGGCCAAGGGAGGCTCGGGGGCAGCGGGCTGGCCATCCAGTCACCGTTCCTGCAGTAGATTCTGCAGGAAAATGGCAAATCTTGCTCAGCTGGGGAATTCTGCGGAAAATTTGCAGAATTACAGCAGGAATACTGTGTTATTACAATTCCAATTGTTTTTGACTGTAGATATCTTGGAATTATGGTGGATTCTTCCCTCTCGTTCAAGTTACAGATAAAGAGTATAATCCAAAAAGCTTTCTATAAATTGAGATTAATTAGGTGTTTGAAGGATTTATTATCTGATGTTAATTTTAAAACTGTTTTACAAGCTACGATCACTCCTATGTTGGATTACTGTAACTCTTTATATCTTGGTCTTCCTAGTTATATGTTACATGTCTTGCAGCTTGATCAAAATGCCTCTGCCCACCTTGTGGCTGGAGTGTCCAGGTTTGATCATATGCTTGTTTTGAAGAACTTACAGTGGCTCCCCATACCATGGCGTGTTAAATTTAAAGTGCCAGTTATGTCTAGTAGCCCAATAGAAATGATAAGCAGTAGTAGTATTTAGGCACAAGCTGTACCACAGAATTGTTAGGGAGAGATAGAGATTAAGTGTGCCAGTGTTTAAATCTTGAAGTGGAACCTGTGCAGTGTGCCAGATACAACTCTGGCCACCTTGCTGGTCCCAGGTCTTTATCTGCTGACATGTACTATGTGGAGTGGCCTAGGGGTTAGAGCACCGGTCTTGCAATCCAGAGGTGGCCGGTTCAAATCTCACCGCTGCTCCTTGTGATCTTGGACAAGTCACTTAACCCTCCATTGCCTCAGGTACAAACTTAGATTGTGAGCCTGGGACAGAGAAATATCCAGTGTACCTGAATGTAACTCACCTTGAGCTACTACTGAAAAAGGTGTGAGCAAAATCTAAATAAATAAATATGTTACTATGTAAGCTCTATAGCTTTGAGTTGTGCTCACGCCTAACTGCATATGTGTGTATATGCCCAGTTATGCTAGTATTCTGTAAAGGAAAGTAAGCACCTACTTTCTTTTACAGAACAGGTACCTAAATATCTAGGTGCACAGTTATAGAATTGCCCTGTAGGACAACAGTAAGATTCCTCCATGCAGAATTTCAAAAAACAAAATTCCAAAGGTATTTATGCCAGCAATTTGTCTATTGATAAGGCAAGAAATAAAAAGCTGCAGCTAAAAGACTGAAAACAAATAATTGAATAAGGTGTTAGACACTTACGTCCAGAATGTCCATACGCTGCCGTAGGCTGTAGTTCATGGAGTAGAACTGGGCACTCAAATACTGTGAGACCTGTAGGCATTGAAGAAAAGAGTTGGCCTACTAACAAGACAAAACATTGTTTCACACAAAGAAGAGATGCCAGTAGCAAAAGATCACAGAGTGACCACAATAGTACCACTTTCCATCTACATCTCATTTCCACTTCTGCCTGTCTTCCTTCTACCCCGCACAGTTCTATTCATGCATCTCAATCCTGGTTGGCAGCAATCCTTGCTACTCCAAAATCAACATCAAACTGCTCTGCTAATGCACTTCCAATCCCGACTTACTATGTTTAGCGCAATGGGCTGAGAATCACTGGGTTCAATTCTTACTACGGCTTCTTGTGACCCTGGGCAAGTCACTTAACCTTCCACTGCCCCAGGTACAAACCTTAGATTGTGAGCCCTCTAGGGACAGAGAAAGTACATGTATGTAATTTTTTTTTGTTACATTTGTACCCCGTGCTTTCCCACTTATGGCAGGCTCAATGCGGCTTACATGGGGCAATGGAGGGTTAAGTGACTTGCCCAGAGTCACAAGGAGCTGCCTTTGCCTGAAGTGGGAATTGAACTCAGTTCCTCAGGACCAAAGTCCACCACCCTAACCACTAGGCCACTCCTCCACTTTGGTAATATTACAGAAAGGCCAAATAACAAGAATCGAATCAACATACCACAAACCACATAGAGGTTGCTTCTTTACAATTAAGCAGAATGCCTCTCTCCCAACTACCTCATCAGCCAGCATGCCTGGGCAGCACTAGAAATCCTCACCATCCCAAGGAATGTCTTGGCAGAATCAATCTCTCAACACCTCTTTAGTGCTGGCAGGAAATGCCTTTCCCTACTTCTCCTGGATTCAGCACATTACCTGCATTACATACCAGTCAGCACTAATGGATGAAAAACTTCAAATATACAGAGCTACAAACTGGGCCTTCAGGTCATCCCCCGATGGCTATATCTGCTCTAGTCTTTCTGGAGTGACTAGAGAATGGACTCACAGAAATTGGATCCGTCACTGTGACAGCCACCATGGCTCCGTGGCGCAGCTCTGTGAAGCATTCCAGATTGGATTTGTCCTCCAGATGCAGTAGAACTTTCACCAACTCAACACTCACCTGTGGATGCAGCAGAGAACACATCACATGCTACCTACTCCTCAGCTTCTGCCTCTTTCTTAAAATGTTGGTACTACCTCTCTTTCCAGATCCATGTTCTCTTGCTCTTTCACAGAAGAACAGCAAAAGAGTAGCGAGATCAACACGACACTTCCAAGACAGCGTAGGGGGAGTAATCAAAATGTTTTATTGAATAAAAGTTAAAAAGACTCGACAGGGAGCCGTGTTTCGGCGAGAAAACGCCTGCTTCAGGAGTCTGTTTGTTGTGTAAACCGATGAATGGAACACCATAAGTGAGGCAGCCAAATCAGATGAATGCGCTTAAAAAAACAAACAAAACTGGAACTGGAAACAACTGTAGTGTTTCTAAGTTAGCAGTGTTGAGGCAGCGCTGCTAACTTAGCGACACTGTGGGTTCCAGTTTTGTTTGTTTTTTTAAGCGCATTCATCTGATTTGGCTGCCTCACTTATGGTGTTCCATTCATCGGTTTACACAACAAACAGACTCCTGAAGCAGGCGTTTTCTCGCCAAAACACGGCTCCCTGTCGAGTCTTTTTAACTTTTATTCAATAAAACATTTTGATTACTCCCCCTACAGTGTCTTGGGAGTGTCGTGTTGATCTTGCTACTCTTTTGCTGTTCCTCTTTTTATCCACGTAGCGGATCTAGTTTCTCCACTTTTTGTTGGTTTTTTGCTTGCTCTTTCACAGGCATTTGCTACCAAAAGAGCACAAATCATATCAGCCTATGCAAGAATTCTGTCAATAAAAACCTATTACCACCTTCTCAGAACCTGTGGCATCTACTCCTGTCTGAGGATTATACTTGCAACTCACAATACTGCTACTGCTTCTATTGATCATTTCTACAGCACAACAGAGATATAGAACATCGTATAGAAACACACAGTAAGCAGTCTCTCCTCCATGGAGCTTACAACATAGTCGCACACAGACAAAATAAAAAAAGATTTTCAAGGTATTACATTATTACACTTTAACAAGTTTATGTATAAACAGTTTTTATTGATGGACATACTTCAATTCAAACATATTAAATGCTTACAATTTATATCCTTACCGATATTTCTATAACAGCAACATATCTTACCCATCACTTTTTTAACATTTGCTCCCTCCCCCCCCCCCCAGGAAAATGAAAAAACAACAACCTCTGGATTTGAGCTTCATACTTCCTATTGACACTCTCGTCAAACCTTATCCAGTTCTTAGTCGCTTGCACGAGGGGCTTATAACTTCATTATATCGATCCTAGCCTAAGTATAGCACTTCTGGCTTTATGAGATATATTTTGCAAATAATGAGTCCAAACATTAAGAAATTTCTTTCTTCTCCTCAAGTTATCATAGGCTTCCCTTGCCTCCCACAACATTAGCTCATGTAGCTTATTCCTCCATAGCCAAACAGAGGGTGGCTCTACCTGCATCCAATGTCTCAATATGCATTTTTTGCCCACTGCAAATGCCTTACATAAAAATACCTCCAGGTTTTTATCCGATATCCCATATGCATTGTTTTTGTTCAAGAGTACTCCTCTCCAAGAGGGGTGCACCTTTTGCCCCAATACTTGTTCTAAGTACCCCTGTATCGCTCTCCAAAATGTTTTTATTTTATCACACCTCCAAAATGCATGCAAAAATGTGTTCCTCTCTCTATGGCATTTAAGGCATTGGGGATCAGAGCTCCATCCTGCCCTTACAGCTTGGGATTGTGTTATATAGCCTCGATGAATAACCCTGAATTGACTCTCTTGCAACTCTGCCCCCCCCCCCCCACCTGCCCAGGTATGCTTTTGATTAGTTTCGCAAAATTTATTCCTTTCAGCTCATATCCCAAGTCTTTGCTCCATGTGTCTTTAAGCTTCTCATATGTTCTGGGGGGTCCGAGTGGGACTAGAGCTTTATGTAGGCTCGATATTGATACCTGTCCATGTGCGTCCCCTTCCAGGAATTCACGTATCTTCTGACCCAATTTTGTGCCCAGGGCTGCCTGATCTAAACTATGCCAGTAATGATGCAGTTGTCTGTATGTATAATAATCCTTCTGGGCCAATACCTGTCTCTGCTGCAGATCATGAAAGCTATGCAGGTTTCCCTCTTCATTCATTAAGTGTTCAAATAAAGTGATGCCCATTTCCGACCATCTAGCCATTATCCCTTTCTCTAACCTGGTGGGGAAGTCCCTATTCCCCTGTATTGGAAGTTGGTCGCTAACATTAGGGTCTTGTCTCCAGTTGTGCATAAGGAACTGCCAGACACGTCGCAATGGTTGCAACAGTATACTTCCTCTACAGGTAGTTGGCAAACTCTTTGTTTTTGCCTGCAGAAGAAAATTCAAATGCCATGGGTCAAAGAGCGCACGTTCCCAGTTAGTCAGCGTGTGTTGATGTGTATTAAGTGTCCAGTCCCTGATATGTCTCAAAAGGCACTACACTTTAACAAGTTTAAAGAGTAGTCAGCAGTTATTCCCAAGCCTCGGAAGGATGTGACGGATTATTCTTCCTAGAGTCCTATTTCTGTGTTGAACATGGATGCTAAAATTCTGGCATAGACGTTGTAGATGCTATGCCAACTCTGATCAGGTGGTATTTATCCCAAAAAGACAGACCTCTGATAACATCCATCGCACCACTGACTTGGATGTACTTGGCCAAATCTTGATATAAGACCTGTTGTTTATTGAGAATTGTACCGAAAAGGAGTTTGATCATGTCATTTTTGGATCGAACACTGGAGATATTTGGCTTTGAACATTATTTTATGGGTTGGATTAGGGAACTTTATAGTAATCCTAGAGCATGTGTTTGAGTGAATAGGGAAATTCTGCCATGTTTGACCTTGAGTGTGGGATCCGACAGGGATGTCCCCTTTTCCCTTTCCTTTTTGCTCTTATTATGGAATCCTTGGTGGTCAAACTTCGTGGGAATCATCAGATTCATGGACTGACTTTAGGTGAGCAGGAATTCAAGGTGGCTCTTTTTGCCAATAATGTTCTCCTGACATTTATGCACCAGACAAGAGAGATACCGTGTAGTCAAGTGTTGGGCTTTAAGATCAATCTTACCAAGACAGAAGCTATGGTACAGGAGCTTTCCCCTGAAGATTATCAGGCTCTTCAACAGTTGTATCCTCTTACCTGGGTAGAGAACGGCCTTAAGTATTTGAGGGTTTCTTTAATGAATAAGAGTGATGATCTGGCTAATGCAAATTATCTCCCTTTGATAAGAGAATTTAGAGTTGATCTGGACCATTGGGATACTATGGCCCTCTCCTGGTTTGGTAGAATAGCAACTGTGAAAATGAATGTTTTGCCCCAATTGCTTTATTTTAGGCCCTACCAGTGCCTCTTCCTGGAGCAGGTCCTGGCTTCTCTTCAACTGCGTATATTTAAAATGTATATGGAGCATCCCAGATTACCAAAAGCATTGTTATATGCAGCTTGGAAAAAAAAGGGGAAGTTTTGGTGTCCCACATCTAGAACTGTATTATAGGACCGCTCAAATTAAACCTTCTATAGAATGCTTTCAGGCTTTTTTGCATAAATTATGAGTGCCGACAGAGCAACTGATGGTTGGAGGGCCCTTGAATTTAGGCCAATTGATGTGGCATTCACCTAGGCAGACATCTGCCACTGGGCTTCAGTGCTTTTATCCTACGCACATTTTCTCACTGGGCTAAAATGGGTATGGTAAAAGATTTCCATCACACTAAATTTTCTCTGTTAGTGAATTATGATAGATTTCTTATATTTTCAGAACTCTCTCAATCATATCACTTGCAGCCCTGTGACTTTCTTGCCTTTTATCAACTACTTCACTTTTTTCTTCCCGGAAGTTGAAAGCAAAGTTACTTGATAATGAGACTTTCCTTGAGGGGGTCTCTATCATCACCTTTGAGATGCTTTGCCTCCTGCATTACTTCATCACTGGAGGTGGGAGCTTGAATTGAGTTCGAGATATGAAGATGCTAAATGGTCTTTCATGGCAACTGCATCAGTTAAAACCTCTACCACTGTGAACATTCAAGAGAATTGTACGAAAGTTCTTTATCGCTGGCACTTGACTCCGGTACTTCATTATATCTATGCAGCATTGCTGGCGTAACTGTGGCGAGCAAAGAACAATGGGTCATATCTGGTGGAATTGTCGAAAGGTAATTGTTTTTTGGAAATCTGTCCAAGCTGATATGCACCGCTGGCTTGGGCATTCGATTCCCTGGGATCCTGTAATTTTTCTCTTGAATAAGTCTCTCCCAGGAGCCAGGAAAGATAGTCGCCTGTTTGCTAAGCAGTACTTCAATGCTGCTCGTCTTGTCATTGCACAGGTCTGGAAGCAGTCCTGCTGCCCACCATTGATAAAATGGTATACTATGCTGTACTACATTTGTGAGATGGAGAGACTTTGTAGCTGATTAGAGATCGGCACTGTCATGAAACTCCTAGGCACCCGCCTGGGGCTACCCAGCGGTCACTTAGAGGGTCTATCCCCAGCATAGCTCAGGTCCGCCTGCACCTGCCGCTTGTGCTCTACACTAGCACCTTTCTCCCACCAACTGGGTCACAACCACCTCTGGGCAAGTCTCCCACTCTCAAATTATTCCCAGTAATTTCTAGGCTACTGGAGGCCACACTCCCAGTGGTCCCACAGTTCCCAGAAAGCACTCACAGACCCAACACACAAACCACCAGGATTCTTTGTCAGTCTAGACAAAGAAGCAATAAACTGAAAATTGTTTAATTTCTTAAAAAATGTTGAACTGTAAAACATAAAAAGTGCAATCAGAAAACTATAACAGGTAACTTAAATATGGATCAATAACAAAGCTAACTAAACATCTGTTTACTTTCTAAAAAGTACCTGGGAAGATCATGACACAGAGGCATATTTTCAAAGCACTTAGCCTTACAAAGTTCCATAGGTTTCTATGGAACTTTGGAAGGCTAAGTGCTTTGAAAATATGTATGATCGCTGCTCACAAGTTATCAAATGTAACTGTTTACAAAGCCTTAGCAAAGAGATCTGTCTCTCTCTTCTCCCAGGCTAAGACTGGGGCAAAAGCCATTACAATCCAAATGAAAATGAGCTCCTGAGTCAATCAGAGCCCAGAACAGCAACCTTTTAAAGCATACTGCAGACTGACTTTCCAAAAGGCTTAAAAAAAAGAAAAACAGCCTTGGGTCTGCAGCAATTTCAAAACATAAATATGCACCACCTGCTAGCCAAACTAAAGAAATACTCTTCAGGCTTAAACCCACTGTTTTGTCACAGGCGTTGCCTGTTTTTTTTTTTTTGGGGGGGGAGGGAAGGGTAGTCTTGTGGTGTGGTGGTTGGGGGGGGTTGGAAGAGGGTTCCTGTTTTGCTTTTGGGTGGGGGATTATTTATACATAAAAACAATTCAAAATTTCAGGGTACTGTATCTTTCCTTTGGGTTCTTGGTGTAGGATTTACATTAATTGCTGTCATATGTTTCTTGTTCTTTTTTGTATTTTGTTATATCCCATAATCTCAATAAGGTTATCCTTGCAAATTTAAAAAAAAAAAAAAAAAAAAGAGTAGGACCTAGACAGAGCCAATTGGAAGGAACGTCTTCTGGGCCATTGGACCCTCTCCTCTCTTCCCCAAGTTATCCCCCTACACGGTCTCTCCTCTCTCCATCATCTACATGTACCCCTTTTCTTTCTCTCAAGCACTCATGAGTGACCTCACCTTTACATTCCTTCCTCTCACCATAAGTACTTTGCATGGTCAGATTAGCTCTCATTTAACTAAATATGTTCATTTTGTAGACACAGTTCTCTGTAAAGTAACAGAGCATATGAAGGTAGATAAGGACTAGTTGGTCTACCTGTCTGCTCACTTATTCCTATCCATGCTGGAAAGATATATCCCAGCTGCCAGCTGAAGACACATGACTGCTTATAAGATATTACTTCTTATCCAACTTGGTTTGTATAGTCTTCCTCTGATTTTCTACCATCCTGGATAGATAAGCATCAACAAGCAGCAATATCAAATCTTAGCCAGAACCTCCTTGTGCAGGACATCTCCTCTCTTTGCAACCTCCACTTCTGGTAGATCAAACACCAATGCCTCATTTTACCTCTTTGGTCATTGCCTGGTTCTTTAGGATCAAGCCCTTCAAAACACCCAAGGTGGCCTCCAGTTTTTCCACATCTTCAGACCCTGTTAGGACTGAAAAACAAAACTGAGATTTAGATGAAATTACAGCCACACTCTCCCTCAGTGCGGCAATACTATGGCTTTGTAGCCAGATTGCATGCTTCTCCTTCTCTTGCAGGGTAGAATCCAAAGTTTACTGGTCAACTTCAGGGGCAACATTCACTATTTTTTTCAGCAGCATGTGCTCTCCTGTTGGGTGAATCATTTTTGCAAGTGAGCATCAGTGATGGGGGGTGTCCCGAGTTTATTTAGTATTTACTAACCTGCCCTTTGGAGACCGTCAAGGTGGCTTACAATCTAAAAATAAATGAGGGGGAGAAAAAGGGTTAAGAAGGGAAAAGGATGAAAGACAGGGAAACAAAGAAGGGTAATCATGGCAGAAATACAATTGCAATAGTAATGAGGGGGTGGGGTAAAGACAGTGGAGGTACGCCATAGCCAATAGCCCTCATGGACAGGAAGTATGATCAATCATAAGAGTCTTCAAAAAGATATGTCTTGAGGTCACTTTTAAATTTAAGTAGGGAAGATTGTGATCTTAGGAATTGAGGGACGGCATTCCACAGACATGGTCCTTGTACAGAAAATACAGTATCTCTGACATGTTCTTGTACTAGTATATGATAACTGGGAATGATAAGGAAATATTGCTGGGCAGATCTTAATGTTCTGTTGGGGCAGTGTAGAATTAGAAGTCGTGATAAATATGGAGGTTCATTGAATGAAAGTCATTTCTACCATAGTGCCACTGTTTACTGGCTGCTAGCACTAACATTTAAAAAGGAGATAGAGCACCTTTTAAATTAGAACGGGGGGGGGGGGGGGAGCCAACAGTTGCTTAGGACTGCATGGTTCAGAGTGAGGTATCCTTAAAGGATGCTATTATAACAGAACATTTAAGGAATTCCAATAGGGAAGTTTCAACAAAAGTGAAAGAAGATGGGTGTATTTAAGGGTAGAAAGGGCAAAGGTTGCAAATTACCCTGTCAAATTCTAAGCAGCTTGTAGGTGCAAGGATAAAACAAACTTTGAAGTGTCTGTATACAAATGGTAGAAGCCTAAAAAATTAAGATAGGAATGTTAGAGTATATAACACTAAATGAATAGGTAGATATAAAAAGATCTCAGAGACCTGGTAGAAGGAAGACAAATCAATTAGACAGTTATCAGGCTATAAATTATATCGAAGTGAGAGGGTGGATCAAATCTTAGAGGGGCGGGGGTTATGCTGTATGTTAAAGAGGGATTTGAGTCAAACAAAATAAAAATTCTGCATGACACAGACAGCAACGTGGAATCCTTAAGGATAGAAATTCCATGTGTGAAGGGAAAGAATATACATGTAGGGCTATACTACTGTCCGCCAGGCCAGGACAAAAAAACAGATAAAAGATATGTTAACATAAATTAGAAAAGCTAGCAACTTTAGCAACAGTATAATACTGAGTAATTTCAATTACCACGAAATTACTAATCAAAAAAGAAAATCTCATTCAATACAAGTAGTGAAAGAGGTACTGGATTACTAATACAACCAAATCTTAACTTTAAAAATATGGCAAAAAAAGACCTCAATAAAAGAGCCAAGTACACAGACTAGCAATGCCATGTGACCCTCTCATCATCATAGGTCAAAAAATCTAAACATCAAAAACTTAATAATGATAATTCAATCCAGTAAACCTCAATTCAACACTTAAATTGTAAAATGTCTATAGACTATAAACAGTGTCACCAGCCCAATATATTGTGCATTATAATAACCCCAATACTAAATGATTAAATGCTGCATCAGGGAGTACTAGGGATGTAAAATTCCTAGATGTAATAAATGACTGCTTCTTGGAGCAACTGGTCCAGGAACAAACAAGAGGGGGAGCAATTTTGGATCCAGTCCTTACTGGAATGCAGGACTTAGAGCAAGAGGTAACGATGTTGGGTCCCCTGGGAAACAGTGATCATAACATGATCAAATTTGACTAAATAACTGGAGTGCAATCAAAAAAGAAATCTACAGTAGAAATTTATTATGAATATTTATAGTTAATGAATTTATTGCACAGTAATACAATGAATTTGCTCTGAAAATTGCACATTGCACTCTGGAGTCTTGCCCGATGATAGAGAGTTGCAATAAGCCCACCCAATTAACGGTAAAGCTCTTTCTGGTACCCTGTATCATGAGCTCTTAAGTTTAGCCCCCAGATGTTGCCATTATTTATAACTAGGACTCCCTCCCCCGCAACAGATTGTTAACACCGTCTCCACAGCATCCCCGATAAACACAAAAAGCAAAAGTTACTCACCTGTTTTCTGAGGACAGCAAGCCAAGTATTCTCACAAGCTGGGTGACATCATCCGACGCAGCCCGGTGCAAACACTAACTAGCAAGATCAAGAAATTTCAAGTAGCATCCCACCGCACATGTGCTAGTGTCTTCCTGCCTGACGTGCGAGCACGGATTCCTCAATCCTTTTGATTAGTTAAAGAAGACAACTCCAAGGGGAGGTGGGTGGATATGTAAGAACACTTGACCTGCTGTCCTCGCAGAACACCTGCTACAGGTGAGTAAGTTTGCTTTCTCTGAGGAAAAGCAAGATGTCGTATTCTCACAGCTGGGAATCCCTAGCTAAGAGGCTCAACGAAAACAACAATGCTAGGACAACAGAGACTACAAACATCAACGCCTGTTATTCAATCAACCTGAAACAATTTGTGTACTAGTTGTGGAGGTGTAGCCCAGAACAGAAGAAAATTAGGAATAGGGGGAGCTGGATTCTGAACGCTGAACAAATTCTGCAGGACTGCTTGCCCGAACTGGTTGTCGTTGGGTATCCTGCTCAAGGCAGTAATGAGATGTGAACGTGTGGACTGATGTCGTCACAGCTTTGCAAATCTCCTCTATGGAGGCTGATCTCAAGTGGGCTACCAATGTAGCCATGGCTCCGACATGAGCCTTGACATGTTCCTCTAGAGCAAGTCCAGCCTGGACATAAGAGATGCAATCTGCTAGCTAATTAGAAACTGTGTGAGTGCCAATGGCTACCCATATCCTGTTTGGGTCAAAAGAAACAAAAAGCTGGGTGGACTATCTATGGGGCTGTAGTCCACTCTAGACAGAAGACTAAGGCTGCGGGACACTGGATTTTAAATCTGGGAGTCTCTGTGATGTCTACCGCCATTTTGTCAGTGCCTAGTGCTGGAAAACTGTTGTAAAGTTGCACTTCATTTTTCTACTGTCTTGGATTGTTAAAAATTGTTTTCCCCTGAAGCAGCTTGGATTAGCAAAACAGGGAACTCCTGTCAGGACTGAAGTGATATTTTTGGATTATACCAAGATAAGTACTGTGGAGTAATATGTATGTGGATAATCGAGAACGGTGTATAATTTTCAAGTCATATTCTGTATTAGTAAGTGTTATTGCTATATAAGGACTGTTTTGGTCCATATATTGTGGAGTTTTTTTATGACTGATTATTGTGAGCAACTATATACTGAAGGCTTGCCTTACGAATATGTGTGTTTCCTTTTGTTCACCGAGGTCTTTTTTCTCCACTTTTTAATATTTGGGCGATCCTTTTGATACAGATTATTTATGTAGAATTTGCTGTTTTCTAGTGTGGTTAGAAGATTCCTTGTGTAAGTGAAGGTCGGAAAATAGTCCAATCTCCACAGATGTTTGGAGGATAACACCAAAACAAAGTGGGAACCAGATCTGCCTCGGCCAGTAATGCTCAATTAGGATCATAGTTCCCCAGTCTTGCTTGACTTTCAGCAAAGTCTTCTCTATGGGGGTCTTTTACTAAAGCTTAGCTCTAGTTATCTGCAGCAGGGCCCATTTTATTCCTAAGCTTTAGTAATAGACCCCCTATGAGAGGTATTGGAGGATAAACATATAGAAGACTATGAAAAAAACTGTGTGTTTTAAGTCTGTAAAATGTTTTGGATATTTTCCTGTTTTAAATATGTCTGAAGTGTATTTCTCCTGTTTGTCCAGCAGATGGTGCATATTTATACTTAAAGCTGTTACAGAGGACTTCTTTTTCTTTAGTTGGCACACAGATAATAGGAAGTGCCTGTGGTGATGTAACCAGTTTTTATTTTAAGACTGTTCTGGGCTCTGATTGGCCTGGAGTTTTGAAATTACCCAGCAGATGCTGGCTGCTGCTTCTGTTTCAGACCAGGAGAAAAAGAGAGAGATCTCTTTGCTGAAGCTCTATGAACAGATATATGTCCTGATCTCCCCAGATACTTTCTAGGAAGAATGCAAGTGTTTATTTAGTGTTATAATTGATCCATATTTCAGTTACCTATTACTGTTTGCCAATTGCACTATTTTGAATATTTTTTAAGAGTATAAACATAATTGTTTGTTTGCCCTGTTTGTCTGGACTGATAAAGAATCCTGGTGGTTTGTGTGTTGGGTCTGTGAGTGCTTTCTGGGAACTGTGAGACCACTGGGAGTGTGGTTCGAGTAACCTAGAAATCACTGGGAATAACTGGAGAGCAGGAGACTAGCCCAGAGGCAGTTGTGACCCAATCAGTGGGAGAAGGGTGCTAGTGTAGAGTACAAGCAGCAGGTGCAGGCGGACCTGAGCTGTGCTGGAGATAGACCCTCTACGTGGCGGCAGGGTAACCCCATTCAGGTGGCTAGGTGTTTCATAACGAAGACCCTCCCCCAATGTAGGAAAAAGGCATTGGACACTAGTCTGCTGTTCGATCTAAGCCTGGAGCAGAACTGAGGAACTTTGTTGTTGAAATGAGTGACAACAAGATCCAACAAGTGGGTGCCCTCTCCCAAGTGATCAGCCCCACTCTCAGATGATCTTGCGGACTAGGTCCATACTGAGACAACCACTCATGTAGTTGCAAAACCCTGCTCAATCTGTCCACCAAGCAGTTGTCCTTTCCTGGGAGGTTATGTGGCTTAGGGGTCCATCCTGTGAAGGAAGACCTACTGCCACATCCCCACTGCTTCCTGACACAAGGGATAGGATCCCGTACACCCCTGCTTCTTTACATAAAATATTGCAATCTGGTTGTCCATTTGGATGAGAATAATTTAGCTGTGCAGCCACTCTGAAAGCATTTACAGCGTTCCAAATGCCCAGAGCTCAAGATTGATCGATTATGGATGTCTGTTTCCAGAGCAGAGACAGTCCGTTGGGAATGAAACCCATTTACATGAGCTCCCAATCCTAGGCTGGAAGCATCCATTGTTAACACCTTCTGAGGTGGTGGAATTTGGAATGGTAGTCCCACAGTCAAATTCATCAGAATTGTCCACAAAAGAAGGGCATGAATGTGGATGACATCCACTAGTTTTCTGGCTGCTTGAGACCACTGAGAAGCTAGGGTCCACTGGCTTCTCTTAAGTGGAAACGTGCCATGGGAGTGACATGCACTGTTGAGGCCATATGGCCCATCAATCTCAACATTTGCCAAGCTGTGTGGCCTGCTTGCTGCTTCGGACTTGTGAAGCGAGCGTTAAGGTCTCTGCTCTTGCATGTGGAAGAAAAACCTGAGCCTGCAATGTATCTAGCAGGACTCCTATGTATTCCAATCACTGGACTTGGAGAAAGTGAGACAGGGTAGTTTATGATGAGATCTAGTAACTCCAACATCTGAATAGTTAGGCACATTGACTTTGACACTCCCTCCTATGATGTGCTCTTAACAGTCAATCATCCAGAGAGGGAAAACACATACACTCCCAGAATGTGTAGATGCACTGCTATTACTGCTAGACATTTGGTGAATACCCTGGGGGCGGACAGAAGACCAAATGGCAGCACGCGATACTGGTGTTTCCCTATTCGAAATTCGAGATACTTCCTGTGACTCGGAAATATCAAAATGTGGGTATAGGCATCCTTTAAGTCCAGAGAGCATAGTGGCATGGGTTTGACTGCATTGGCCTATAGCAGGGCGGAGATTTCCTCAGCAAGTACCTGCTTGTGCTGAGAGCCGAGTGAAGGACACTCTCACTGAGCAAGTTGGTGGTCCTTGATGCCAAATCAAGGCTATTTGAAGAACCCACTGGGTTCTTGCTATGACTGGGGCATCGCCTAGAGCTTCTGAAGACAGGGTTGGTAAGGCTGAGAACATTGGGCCTGGGGCTGCTGGGCAGAGAGGGAAGGTGACGGGAACCTACGCCTTTGAGAGTAGTAGGTTCATTGTCTAGGCCCACTCAAAAAACCTCTGTGAGGAAGACCTCTCCTGAACCGCCAGTTCTAGGTCAGAGACATGCAGCCATGAGAGTCTATGCATCCCCACACCCACAGCAGAGAGTCTGGACACTTATCAAAAGAGTCATATGTGCCCCTGGCCAGATATTTCCTGCACTCCAGCTGCTAACTGGTCAACTGGCAAAGCTCTGCAGCCTGCTCCTGTGGGAGAGTATCCACAAGACTTAGTGTACTGCGACCAAAGACTGCAAGTAAAGCCTCGTGTACAACTGGATGAGGGCAATGAGCATCAAGGCCTGAAAATCTTTCCTCTCAAATGAATTTAGTGTCCTGGCTTCTCTACCTGGGGCACCTGGCATGAGTCCTGGAGCTCCTAGCTCGTTTGAGAGTGGAACTGATCAACAGAGAGTGCAGTAGCACTTAAGCTCTCTGAAATCTGGGAGCCTTTTGGATATGGTACATACCCCACACTCTGGAATGCACTGCCTGAAAGGCTCCGTTTAACACAAAACTATCTCTACTTCAGGAAGCAGGGGAAAGCTTGGCTCTTCAACCAGGCCTTTAATGGAAGAAGTAACTAATTTGTTAGTCTCACTCACACACACAAGGTGTGACTTGGGCTGCACATACTGCAGCAGGACATGTTTATCCACTCCTACCCTAGCTGAGATAATATTTAATCATCTCTCTGACCTCATGTACAACTTTCTTTAAATCAGTCACCTTCCTTTCTAACTCTTCTTACTCTCTTACCTATCTATATGTTACATCTTTGCTTTACCCTTCACTATCAATTAAAATGTTCTATTACGTATTGTGTTGACATTGTGTTATAATATGCCATACTTTGTATTGTTATTTGAATATTTTTACTGCTGTAATTGCCTATTGCTCGTGTGTGATCTATTCTTACTGTACACCACCTTGAGTGAAGTCCTTCAAAAAGGCGGTAAATAAATCCTAATTTAAATAAATAAATAAAATATCCACCTTCTTAGGTGCAACCTGCACTGAGAGGAGAGATTTCCAGTTCATCAGTGCATCTTTAAGGATAGGGTACAATGGTACAGTGACCCCTTCCTTAGGAGGAGACTCCGTCCAGGATAGTCAACATCCCTGGGCTCTTCCTCCATTTCTAACTTAAATGAGCTAGCAGAAGCCATCTCCCTGATAAAACTGGTGATAAAGACTCTCAGGTGGAGATTTACGTTTCTCTTGAGGTGAGGAGGGATCAGAAGGTATCCCATAAGACTCCTCCTCCAAGAAGTGACGTGGGTCCTCCTCTGAATCCCATAAGCGTTCCCATTCAGACTCTTCACTGTACTCAGGGTGTACTAAATGAGTCTGTGCCTGCCTCAACTCAGTGGATTCATATCCATGCACCGAAGAGCACCAAGGTACAGCCCTACTCTCTGACTCCGGTGAACCTTCCTCTCCCAACATCGAGAGCAGTACTGTATGCGTTGAGGTCAAGATCGACATCCCTCGAAATGCCGGCATCAAGGATCTCTGCACTGGCATGGAAGGAGCCTCAGCAAGAATCTGGGTCTGAGCCACAGTTGGTGCAAGTGCTCTCGATGCCTGAACAGTGGTTTGCAACTGCAGCCTCTTCGCCAGCTCTTCCCGAGCATGCCTCAAAACTGCTCATCAAAGGAAGGCATCAGCAAAGGTGTGTGTGGGACTGGTAGCAGGGACCGGGCTGTTGAGAGACTTGCACACCGTCATCTCTTCCAAACGCAGGGGGAGGGGGAAGAGAGGACTCCTCCTGGTGCTTCTCAGGTAACAGTGATGACAACGCCCCAGCACCATGCATTGAGGAGGACCAATGCTTATATGATTCTTGGGCTTCCCCCCATGCACAGCATCACTGTGCTTCAGTGCTGACGAGCATGACATCAAACTTGTACATGTCCTCGGTGTCACATCTGACACTGACTGGTCCCAGGGCCTACTCAGCATCCGATGTCAAGAGGTGGAGACCTCCTCAGTGCCAGTGCACTCCCAGTGGATGCTGAAGTCTTGGCAGACATCAAGGTTGATGTTTCTGGTGCCGGTGTCAATGTATTGGCCCTTCAGGAGCTACAAAGCTTCTCCTATTAAACCTGCCACACCCTCTGAGAACTCAAATGCATTTGCAAACAGAGAGAACGAGAGTTAGGCTCATGGTAAGGTCCAAGGCACCCGACGCACTAGTTGTGCGGATCCATCATGGAATCACCTGATTACATTGGATGCACTTTTTTAATCCACTGAGGGGTCTTCTTGGACATTGAGAAAAAATCTGTGGCCAAATTTAACTCCTCAATTTTTAACCAGAAAAAGGGGCAGTGTTCAAATTGAGGTCGGGGCTCCAACCTAAACCGGACTAACAATACACACACAAAAAAACCCTAAAAGAAACTAAAGGGGAACTGAAGAAAAAGTAGAAATAAAAGAAAAAATATCCAAATGGACTGGAAAAAACCCACTGTGAGAACACGATGATGTGTCCTCCCTGCTCCACAGAAAAAAAAAAAAAATCAAGACTGAAGGACATGCACGTTGAGTGGGAAGGCATCAGCACATGTGTGGTGGGATGCTACTAAAAAGTTCTTGATCTCACTAGTCAGCGTCCACACCGGGCTCCATCCAAAGTGTCTATGATGGCCTGCTTGTCCTTGGAACAAGGAAATTGACCCAGCACACCCCATAAGAGATGGATGAAAATAGGACAACTGGGTATATACACAGGAATCTACTAGATTCCACAAAATCTTCAAATTGTTCCTATTCAAACAAACCCTGAAAAAGAACAACTATATCTCAAACAACTAATAATAATATCTGAATTGGTTATTACTCTATTTACCATTAACCTTCTCTTTGCTTATGTACAATTTCTCATTCATAATAGATTTTCTAAATGTTAAACATTCATAGCTATCCCAGTACGTTTATGATACTGTATTGTAAAATTGAATTCTTACAGCAAATTACTTTCTTATGCATTATTCTTTGTTATGTATCCTATACTGTTTATTGTAAGCCACATTGAACTCAAACGTCTTTGGGATAATATGAGATATAAATGTCACAAATAAATAAAATAAATACATGCTGAAAATTCTTCAACCAGGAATAATAGGCAACCTGAAGGTCTGAGCAACACACTAGAACTCACTAGCTGGATATAAAGAGTATCCAGCTAGTGAGTTCTAGTTCTCCCTGTCACCTGCTGATATTTGCTCATACAGTTTAAATATCCTCTCTTAAATGCCATTGGTGTTATATAAAGACCAATGGCATTTAAGAGAGGATATTTAAACTGTATGCGCAAATATCAGCAGGTGACAGGGAGACAGACAGACTAGACATATAGCTGATAGCACAAAAAGATGTATTATACAGTGAAGACCACTGGGGTTGGACTTCCGGTGACGTCACGAACCGCAATGGCGGTCTGAACGCGCAGCTCCCGAATACCAGCCCAAATAACAGCTAAAAAGAAGAGCAATTAGAGCCTGAAACGGAAGGTGTGTAGTAAAACAGACAGCGGACGACACGCGCTCCTGAAGATGGCGAACTCGAAGCCCAAAACGGCGGACTTAACTGCCTTCGCTTATCGGGACCGAGACCACGTGGCGGACAAGCAGGCAGGCGATCAGCCGAGTCAAGGGGCCTCCCTAAGCCCGCGGCCTACAAGTGCTCAAGGCGCACACAAAGAAACACAGGAAAACGAGCTGGCACCAGATAAATGGGAACAGCTGAGTACATGGTTGTTGGATATTAAAAAGGACATTAAAGAGATGCGGCGTGATTTTGCGCAATTGAGCGCAGACTTAAGAGAGGAGATCAAAGAGCTGGGGAACCGAGTTAGCGAAACTGAAGTGGGCCTTGAGGAACATGCAGATACGATAACGGGGATAGAGCAGCAAATGGTTGAGCAACAAGCAAACATGAGATTTCTCACGGACAAGGTGGAAGACCTTGAAAATAGAAGCCGGCGAGCTAATATCCGAGTGCGGGGCCTGCTGGAGCTACCAGAATTTATCAACTGCGAAAAAGCAGTGCAGGATATAGCGGCTCATCTGCTCTCTACCCCGGAGCACATAGTGGCACCCGAAACAATTAAACTAGAGCGTGCACACAGGGCACTGGGTCCGAGAAAGGCTAATGTGCCTAAAGACATTGTGGCTTGTTTTTCAGAGTTTAAAGTGAAAGAGGATGTCATGCGCCAAGCAAGGGCAGCTAGTCCTATAATATGGGAGACATATCCCATTGAATTATTTCAAGATCTAGCGGCTACTACATTGAAAAGGAGAGGAGCGCTGCGACCATTAACGGAAAAGCTCCGAGATGAAGGAATCAAATATAAGTGGCAGCATCCTTTTGCCCTAGTGTTTTATAAAGAGGGAAAGCAACGCCGAGTGGTCACGCTTGAAGAGGCCCAGGAGTTTTTGGGGCAGAACAAGGAGACATCAGCGACCACAGCACATCAAACTAATGGACCTCCGAAAAAGAACAAGCAGAGATGGCAGAGAGTCTCAGAGGGGCGAGGACGGCTGAGAAGACAAGCATCAGATCAACGGCTTGCGTCAGGGAAAGGCACATGAAAACACCTTGCACATTGGAATTAAATTTCTACCCAGAGAGACTGGCCAAATTTTGAGCATGAGACAGCGGGAGCGGTGCCTGCAAACTACTAAGGGCCCGAGCGCCTAAATGGGCTGGTATAGAAGATGGAAACGGAAGTCCACAATTTTTCTTAGCATTCCTTCAAAGAAGAAGGGGGCATGCTATTTCAGGTTATTGGGGAAAGAGGGAGGGGGGAGGGGGGATAGGGATAAGGGGAAACGGTGGTGGATATACAATGGTCTGATTGCATGGAATCGGGCGATAAAGTGTTTAAATGTGTAACATTCAATGTGAGGGGCCTTAACTCGCCTATGAAGCGCCAGCTAGCATTTAAAGAAATGATACGCTTGCGAGCAGATATAGTGCTTCTACAGAAGACACACCTGAAAAAGTGTCACGAGGCTGGTGGGTCATAGGCGATACCCTACAATCTTATTTTCATCATGTATAGATAATTCTAAACAGAGAGGGGTATTAATAGCATTGTCAGATTCATATCCCTGGCAGGTTCAACATACAGTAACTGATAAAGAAGGCAGATTCTTGCTGATAAAAGTTTCATTATATAATACTCAGTACACCATTGTTAATATATATGCCCCGAACTCCGGGCAGAAACAGTTTATAGAAAAAGTGGAATTACAATTACAAAAGCACCAACAAGGTCGACTCCTCCTGGGGGGAGACTTTAATGTCACGATTCATCCCCCGTTAGATAACTCTGCAGGCCAAGCTGTATATGCTAAATTAGATAGGAAAGGATTAAAGAGTTTCCTGGCCAGATGGGGACTGACAGATTTATGGAGGGCAAAACACGGACAGAAAAGAGACTATACATACTATTCTGCTAAATATAGGTCATATTCTAGAATAGATGGATGGATGGGAGATGTGGATGTGGCTAATACCATAAGCAAGATTAATATAGAACCACGCACCTGGTCGGATCATGCTCCAGTGGTAATAGAACTACATATAGGAATTAGACAGGTGGGCATGCGATACTGGAGGTTAAATGAGGCAATCCTAATGGATACTAAAAATATCCCAGTGATAGAAAAATATATTGAGGAATATCTTAAACTTAATGATGTGGGGGAGATTCGCTCAGAATATTTGTGGGAAGGTCTGAAAGCGGTCCTTAGAGGACAACTAATAGCACTAGGAGCACACATAACCAGAACACGAGTGGAGCAAGAAGAGAGTATTAGGACAGAATTATCAAAGCTAGAACAAACACACAAAGAGAACCCCACAGACATTGGGGGACAGATAAAATTAAACGAGCTGAGAAACAAACTTCAGGAGTTACAGCTGGCAGAAGTGGCCGCTAAACTACAAATGACACAACAAGAACACTTTGAGTTTGGGAATAAGGCGGGTAGACTGCTAGCTTGTAAATTGAAAAAGCTAGCACAACGTAATCATATAGGGGGCATACAAACAGCTGATGGGAACTTTGTCACACAGATGGAACAGGTTCAAGAGGAGTTTTTGAATTACTATACAAATTTATATGAACCAGAACAAGTCCCAGAGGTAGATGAAATAGAGCAGTATTTGCAAGAGGCGGATCTCCCGCGGGTGGAGAGAGGAGGACTCGAGCGGATGTCAGCCCCCATCTCACTAGAGGAGATAATGTGGGCAATAACAGATATGGCAAATGGTAAAGCCCCAAGTCCAGATGGATTTCCCACTAGGTTCTACAAGATGTATAGTACGCAACTGGCCCCAGTCCTATTGAAAGTATTTAATGATTTATCTGAGTCACAGGAATTACCCTCTACATGGAGATTAGCAGCAATAACCTTACTATTGAAGCCAGGGAAAAACCCCCGGCTTTGTAGTTCATATAGGCCAATCTCGCTTTTGAATGTAGATTACAAGATATTTACAAAGATATTGGCCTGCAGACTACAAAAACAGATTCCAGGTATAGTTCATGAGGATCAGGCGGGATTTATAGCGGGGCGACAGACGTTTGACAATACCAGATGCCTGATGCACGTTATCCAGCAGGTGAGAGACGACCAGACCCCGGCAGTATTGCTTTCAATCGATGCAGAAAAAGCATTTGATAGAGTGGACTGGTCGTTCCTGTTCCAAGTATTGCAGTGGGTAGGGATAGAGGGGAAGTTTCTGAGCTGGTTACAGTTACTATATCAAGGTCCACTAGCAACTTTAAAAATTAATGGGTCTTATACAAGAACATTTAAGCTACAACGTGGGACCAGACAAGGATGTGCGATATCTCCACTTCTTTTCGCTTTGTCCCTGGAGCCGCTGGCCTGCATGCTTAGGAAGGATGGGGAGGTGAAAGGAGTGGTGAGAGGATGGAGAGAACACAAACTTATGCTGTTTGCCGATGATATATTGCTCACAATTGTGAAACCAGAAACTTCTATAAAAAGGGTAATAGAACACCTCACGCACTATGGGAAACTATCAGGGTTTAAGCCGAACTTGGAAAAATCCACCTTTTTGAATCTCACAGTGCCCCCCAAAGAATTAGAGGTCCTTAGGACTGAGTTTCCCTTTGTATGGGCGAAAAAGGCTATTAAATATTTGGGCATACAGATAACCTCACAACTAGAGGGGCTATATGCAGCTAACTTCCCCCAGAAAGCAGAAGAACTTTTTCAGGAGTTAGACAGATGGGAAGGACTTAATATATCGTGGCAGGGGCGCATACATGCTATCAAAATGATGCTGCTTCCGAAATTGCTGTACTTATTTATGGCAATTCCGATCCCAATTCCCGCAAGCTTTTTTACAAAGCTTAATCGCAAAATGTTTGCATATATCTGGAGGAAACGCCCACCACGAGTAAGGCGATCTATGATGTTTCAAACATGGGAGAGAGGAGGTATGGGAGTCCCTAACTTCTACCTATATTACCAAGCAGCCCAGATTCGGGTCTTGGCAGAGTGGTCACCTGGGACATCTAAGAAATGGCTTCATTGGGAAAGAGCATGGTTGGGCAGGCGAGAAATAGAAGATATTTTATGGATACCAAAAGAGGAACTGGTGCCCACAATAAGAGCAATGCCTATTGGACTGAGACATCCTCTATGGACTTGGTATCAATTGAGGAGACGTCTGTTTCCGGAAAGAGTGTATTATCGGCAAACAGCAATACGTTGGGCAAAAGGGTTTTCACTGGGGAGATTGGAGAAGATTTTTGACAAATGGGCCCAAGCAGGGTTGCGCACACTAGGGCAAACATGGAAAGATGGAGAAATGATTGGCTTTGCAGACCTTCAGGAGGAATATGGTTTGATAGAGAGAGATCTTACCTATTATTGCAATCTGCGTAGCTTCATTAAGAAGAAAGCGCAGGATGAATTAGACCTAGCTGAAACAGATCTAGAACTTGCGATCACTAGAGGAGGAGGTAAAGGGGGGGATAACACGTATATACCTGGCTTTGCTGGGACAGACTGATCCTCAGGTACTATATCAAAAGAGATGGGAAGAGATACTACAGACTACCTATTCCACAATGGTTTGGAAGAGTAATTATAAATATTTACTTAAGTCATCCATAGCACAAACGGTGAATGAAAATGGTTTTAAGATGTTTTATGGGTGGTATTACACACCAGACCGACTACAGAGGATGTTCCCGGAAACATCAGGGCAATGTTGGCGGGAGTGTGGCTATAGAGGCACATTCTTTCACATTTGGTGGTCATGTGGGAAAATAAAAGAATACTGGAACGAGATATTGCAGCTGGTTGATACAGTTATACAAAGACAATACCCATGGAAGGCAGAACACTGCCTTCTACATTTTAAACCAGCTGAGATATCTGGCTGGCAACACAGACTGGCGACTCAATATTTTGTGGCAGCAAGGCTTGGACTAGCCCGGGCATGGAAACAGGTGCAACCACCAACATTACAAATAGCAACTGGGAGAGTTGAACACTTATACCAAATGTCAAAGTTGACAGCCATGCGAAGAGGGTCCATGCGGATTTTCAACAAAATATGGACACTTTATGAACAGTATAAAGAACAATCAAACACACCACTGGGATAGGGAGGGAGGGGAGGGAAGGTTAAAGTTGGAGATAAATAAGCTTGATGTAGAAGAAATATGTTATTGAGCAACCGATTGTTGGTTGTTTTGTATTTGAGCAATCTTTAATAAAATATGTATTAAAAAAAAAAAAAAAAGACCACTGGGGTTCAAAACTTCCTTCCTACCTTCAATGCAGTCCCGGATATAGACAGGAGCCTTTGTCTTTTTCAATTCTTTGTCCTCTGACATGTCATATGGCACCAGCTCATCATCACTGGAAGTCAAGAGAGAATTCATATGGATAGTCCTCACTAAAAGAAGTCCACAAACAGCAATCCCCAGGCAGCCGACATCTGTTCAAATGTCACACCCTTTGCACGTCACACCATCAGGACCATGAGGTAAGGGGCAAAAGCTCAATATTTCTACTCCTCCCCTCATATCAGATTTATCCCTGGAGTCCTAGTAAGTATGGGAAAATTAGGTTCTTACCTTGGTAATTTTCTTTCCTTTAGTTATAGCAGATGAATCCATTACGTATGGGTTGTGTCCATCAACAAGCAGGGGGAGATAGAGAGCACTGAAAAACCACAGTGTCTCATGGCCAGCTAGCTCCATCTGCCTCTTTAGTATTTGAAGCTTCCAAAGCAGTATAACAGACCACAATGGGAATAACATGAACTTTCCTCACAGCAAAAGCTGGCCCCGTAACAGGGGCATTAACTCAAAGGAGGGAATGAACTCATCCTCCTGTAATAGAACAGAAATCCTGAAGACTGTTTTCCAACTTTCTCCCAAGGAAGGAACAAATCTACAGGAAAAACTGAATATCAAACAGAGTCAAACAATCAATCAGACAGGGAGGGCTCATGGATTCATCTGCTATGACTAAAGGAAAGAAAATTACCAAGGTAAGAACCTAATTTTCCTTTCCTTGTCATCAAGCAGATGAATCCATTACATAGAACGAGAGGACATGAAATGAGATTGAAGGGGGGCAGACTCAAGAAAAATGTCAGGAAGTATTTTTTCAAGGAGAGAGTAGTGGATGCTTGGAATGCCCTCCCGCGGGAGGTGGTGGAGATGAAAATGGTAACGGAATTCAAACATGCGTGGAATAAACATAAAGGAATCCTGTTCAGAAGGAATGGATCCTCAGGAGCTTAGCCGAGATTGGGTGGCAGAGCTGGTAGTGAGAGGCGGGGATAGTGCTGGGCAGGCTTATACGGTCTGTGCCAGAGCCGGTGGTAGGAGGTGAGGCTGGTGGTTGGGAGGCGAGGATAGTGCTGGGCAGACTTATACGGTCTGTGCCAGAACCGGTGGTGGGAGGAGGGGCTGGTGGTTGGGGGAGCAGGGATAGTGATGGGCAGACTTATAAGGTCTGTGCCCTGAAAAAGACAGGTGCAAATCAAGGTAAGGTATGCACAAAAAGTGGCATATATGAGTTTATCTTGTTGGGCAGACTGGATGGACCGTGCAGGTCTTTTTCTGCCGTCATCTACTATGTTACTATGTAACAAAGCAATCCCTAGATAGGGTGGGAACAAGTCACACCACGCGCTAGCACTTGTGCTCCAAAACGCGCATCCCTCCTGGCAGCCACATCCAGCCTGTAATGTCGGGCAAATGAGAGCTTAGAAGCCCAAGTTGCTGCACTGCAAATCTCATGAAGAGAGAGTGCTCCAGTTTCAGCCCAAGAGGAAGAAATCGCTCTTGTAGAGTGCGCTTTAAACGCTACAGGCAGAGGCCAGCCAGCCAACAGATAAGCTGAAAAGATAGCTTCTTTGAGCCAGCGGGCAATAGTGGCTTTAGACGCTGGAGACCCTCTGCGAGGACCTGAAAGCCAAACAAAAGATGATCAGAGGTCCTGAAAGAGTTTGTAATTCGCAGATACTGCAACAGAGTCCTGCGCACATCCAAAAGGTGCAACTGCCCAAAAGATTCTGGAAACTCCTCCCTAGAAAAGGAAGGAAAAAAAACAGGCTGGTTTAGGTGAAACGCTGAAACCACCTTAGGCATGAAGGAAGGCACAGTACGTACCATTACCCCGGACTCTGAAAATTGCAGAAATGGGTCTCGACAGGACAGTGCCTGGAGCTCAGACACCCGTCTCACCGAAGTGATGGCCACCAAAATGACGGCCTTTAGAGTCAGATCCTTCTCTGAAGCTCGCCGTAGCGGCTCAAAAGGAGAACACTGTAGAGCCTTTAAAACCAGCCCCAGGTTCCAAGCTGAACAAGGTGCCCGCACGGGAGGACGGAGCCGAAGCACCCCTCTAAGAAACCGTGCAATGTCTGGATGTGCAGCTAAAGACATGCCTTCAACCTTGCCACGAAGGGAGGCCAATGCTGCCGCTTGCACCCGCAGGGAATTATAGGCTAAGCCTTTTTGTACACCATCCTGCAAAAAGTCCAGAATCGGCGAGACAGGAGCCCGCATGGGTGTGATCGCTTTTGAAACACACCAAGCCTCAAACTGGCGCCAAATCCTGGCATAAGCCACGGAAGTGGACTGCTTGCGGGCCTGCAGGAAGAGTGGAAATTACATTATTGGAATAGCCTTTGTCTCTCAATTGCGCCCTCTCAATAGCCATGCCGTAAGACCAAAGCGGCAGGCATCCTCCATGGTCACCGGTCCCTGCGACAACAGGTTCGGTACCAGAGGCAACGGCAAGGGAGCCTCCACCAGCATCCACCAGAGGTCTGCATACCAGGCCTCCTGGGCCAATCCGGGGCGATGAGAACCACTTCTCCTGGATGAAGCCGGATCCGCAGGAGCACTCGCCCTATCAAGGGCCACGGAGGGAACACATACAGGAGGCCCAGAGGCTAGGGTTGAGCCAAGGCATCCAACCCCGCCGAGCGAGGATCTCTCCATCTGCTGAAAAAGCACGGGACTTTGGCATTTGCGCTTGAGGCCATAAGATCCGCTGCGGGCGCCCCCCCATTTGGCACAGATCTGCAGGAATACTTCATCTGCAAATTCCCACTCCGTTGGATCGATTTGATGCCTGCTTAGATAATCGGCTTGCACATTGCTCTGACCTGCAATATGAGCTGCTGATAGATACTGCAGATATAGCTCGGCCCAGTGGCTAATCTGTTCGGCTTGCGCGGCTAGTGCTCTGCACTGCATACCGCCCTGTCGATTTATGTAGGCCACTGCTGTCGTGTTGTCCAACAGAACTCTGACAGCCAATCCCTCCAGGGTCCCTTGAAAGGCCAGAAGCGCCTGGAACACCGCTTTCAACTCTAGGCGGTTGATGGACCACTCCGACTCGTCAGGTGTCCAGAGACCCTGGGCATGCTTTCCCCGGCAATGTGCGCCCCAGCCCTGCAGGCTGGCATCTGTTACCACTAGGCACCAATCGGGGACCGCCAGTGGCATTCCTCGCCGCAGCATGCTGTCTGAGAGCCACCACTCCATACTGAGCCGGGCTGCAGGGAGCCATGTGAGTCTGCATTGATAGTCCTGAGATACTGGATACCCCGTTGAAGCAGGGAATACTGCAGAGGCCTCAGGTGCGCTCTCGCCCAGGGCACCACTTCCAAGGTGGCCATCATCAAATCCAACAGCTGGACAATGTCCCAAGCTCGCGGGCGAGGCATTCTCAGGAGCAGACAGCCCTGATTCTGAAGCTTGCACCGCCTTTGCTCGGGTAGGAATACTTATCCCGAGGCTGTGTCGAACCGGGCCCCCAAATATTCTAGAGATTGCGAGGGGGTCAGGTGACTTTTGGCTAAGTTGACGACCCAGCCCAGAGATTGAAGTACTAATACCACTCTGGCTGTTGCTTGATGACTCTCTGTTGCAGAGTCCGCTCTGATGAGTCAGTCGTCTAGGTACGGGTGAACCCGGATACCCTCTCGCCGGAGAAAAGCAGCTACTACCACCATTACCTTGGAAAAGGTGCGGGGAGCTGTGGCGAGGCCAAAAGACAAGGCCCGAAACTGGAAATGTTTTCCCATCACTGCAAACCGCAGAAATTTCTGGTGTGGGGGCCAAATTGGTATGTGCAAGTAAGCTTCTTTCAGGTTCAGAGACGTGAGAAACTCTCCTGGCTGAACCGCCGCAATGACGGAGCGCAGGGTTTCCATGTGAAAATGCCGAACTCTTAGGGACTTGTTTACTTCTTTTAAGTCCAGAATAGGCCGAAAAGACCCACCTTTTCGCGGCACCACAAAGTAAATGGAGTAACGGCCAGAGCCGTGCTCGGTGGGAGGCACCGGGGACACCACCCCTAAACGAATCAAGCCTTGCAAGGTCTCCTCTACCGCTGCCCGCTTGACGGCAGAGCCGCATCGGGACTCCACAAACACGTCTCTTACCGGGGCATTGAATTCTATTTGATAGCCATCTCTGATCAGGTCTGGAATCCACTGATCCGAGGAAATCTTGACCCACTCCTCGAGAAAGAGGGAAGGTCATCCTCCTATTGCAGGAAACGAGGAGGGGGCCGGCGCACCATCATTGAGAGGGTCGCCCATGAACTCCAGGCCTTGAGCCCGTCGCTGCAGAGCGCTTGTCCGAGCGAAAGGAGTTCTTCTGCTGAAGTAAACCCAGCAGAACGCCCCAGGCAGTACCTTCTAGCTTCACGGAAGCGAGGTCTATAACAGGAGGGAACCGCCTGACCCTTGGAGCGAGGCCGAGGCCTATCCTCGGGTAAGCGCTGGGGTTTGGCATCCCCCAGGCCCTTCACAATTTTCTCCAACTCCTCACCAAACAGGAGAAGGCCTTGAAAGGGCAACTTCACCAACCTTTGCTTAGAGGCCATGTCCGCCTCCCAATGCCGTAGCCAAAGGAGACGGCGAGCCGTCACTGCTACTGCCATCTGTTTAGCCGAAGCTCTGACCACATCATAAAGGGCATCAGCCAAAAAGGACAAGGCCGACTCCATACACGGAGCCACCTCAGAAAAGGGCTCCGCTCCATCACTGGGCTGCTCCACTGCCTGTTGCAACCATGCCAGACAGGCTCTAGCAGCATAGCAGCTGCATGCAGACGCCCGAATAGTAAGACCTGAAATTTCAAAAGACCGTTTCAGCGCTGCTTCCAGACTTCGGTCTTGCATATCCTTCAGGGCAACTCCTCCCTCAACAGGGAGGGTAGTCCTTTTTGTCACAGCCGTGACCAGGGCATCCACTTTAGGCACAGCAAAGCGAGCCAAATGTTCCTCACTTTGAGGGTATAATTGCCCCATTGCCCTGGCAACTTTCAAAGGTCCCTCGGGGTCAGTCTATTGAGCTGAAATAAGCTCTTGGATGGAGTCATGCAAAGGAAAGGCTCGAGCAGGCTTTTTGGTACTTGCCATCCTCGGATTTCCAGAGGAGGCTACGCCACTCCCAGGATCTTCAATAGAGAGGACCTGTAAGGCATCAGAAATAAGCGCTGGCAGCTCATCACGGTGAAAAATCCTCACCGCGGAAGAATCATCCGGATCCAGTGGCACTCCTGCACCTTCTTCTGGCTCCTCTGGCCCTGTGGAAGAGCTCTTTTTAGCATGTATGCCTTATGCAGCAATAAAACAAATTCAGGGGAGAAAAACTCACCCTGATCTTCCGATTCCAGTCCGGGGCTAGAAGCTCTTTGGCTAGCCTCAATCCGAGGACCCCCTCTGGATTCAATGCCCTCCGCCTCAGTGGGGGTCGCGCCATGCGGCGCCTCCAAAATGGCGCCCGCTGCCAGCTCCACCGAGTGGAAAGAATCATCGCTCGTCATGCTCGGGCCAGCTCTGATGCCTGAAGAGCACGATTTACAGATCCCCGCTGATGATCTGCGCTTGCCACACTTGGAACAGCACTTTACAACCTCCGCAGCCATCGCCGAAAACGGCGGAAAATTCAAAATGGCGAGTTCGCGCCAAAAATGTCCCGATCGCGGGCCCTCCCTTGAGGAGCTAGAAAACACTCTTACCTCGCTGGACCAAGTATCAGAGCTCCGGTCACACTGTAGAATCAGAAGAAAACCTCTTTTCTGAGGTCGCAGTGCCAAAGCATGACACAACTTTTTTTTTTTTTTTTTTAATGCTGTGAGGAAAGTAGAGGCAACAGCAAAAGAGGCAATCAAATCAACTTCAGAGGTACAGAAGAGTGGGAAAGGCTGGGAAAGGCGAACCAATGTGCCTGAATCCACTAAGGAAAGTGTGGGAAAAGGCAGGGAAAAGCCAACTAATATGCCTACATCCACATGGGAGGATGGGTAAGGCAGGGAAAGGGCTAACCTATGTGCCTTTAAAGTGAAGCTGCAATAGCCTCCACACCCCTGCTTCCACTGGCAAAGCACAGGCAGAATTTGGAAGGAGCTGAAAAAGCTGCAACCACCCTGCTGGGAAGATAGAGAATACTGAAGAGGCAGATGGAGCTAGCTGGCCATGAGGCACTATGGTTTTTCAGTGTTCTCTATCTCCCCCTGCTGGTTGAAGGACACAACCCATACGTAATGGATTCATCTGCTTGATGACAAGGAAAATACCATTTCAACAGGTTGTAGTGCATGAGCATTTAAGCTAAAGCATCTGAAAAAGAGATCTGTGTGGTCTCAAAACTCAAATGACCCACCTCTTAGGCTGTTCCTTGAAAAAGATCTCACACCAAGTCTCTATTTTTATTTTTTTAAGAAATCAGTACATCTACTTGATGCCTTTTCAGGAGTAGTTGAAGGTGAGTTATATTCAAGTACAGTAGGTATACCTCTGGATGGTTTACAGTCTGAGTTTGTACCTGAGGCAATAGAGGGTTAAGTGACATGCCCAAGGAGTAGGCTATTCCTCCACTCTATCAAACCTCTTCCCCTTTAGTACAGAATTACTGGTTAGTTTTACTCACATTACCTTCCCTCCTAGTAATAGGACTTGATAATACAGTAACTTTCCATGTCATAAAATGCAATTCACCCAAGAGCCACATTAAATGCTGATCTCAAGAAGTAGCCTTACTAGTTTGTGAGCACTTTCAAGGCTGTTCTCTTACCCATAAGAAGCAGATGCCTAACAATAAGCAAACTACAGGTTCTTTATACAGCAATGGGTCAACACAGAACAGGGCATCATCAGCATTCTCCCCGATTTTTAATCATACAATCAATGCATTATGAAAGAAACAAAGGAAATAGCCAGAAACCGATGGCAGTAAGAACAGAACTGGCATAACTTTCTCCCCACCCCCATTTCAAGCCTTGTTTCAGTTGAGAGAGCACCAGTGAAAGTCCAACTCTCTAGCTCTCCCTTTGGCTTCCCACCCATTAAAACATAAGCTATGCACTAGTTGTTGCTCAGACGTTTTATTTTAGTATGTACCTGTCAAGCTCAGAGTCTGACTCCAGGTCCTGTGCTGTAGGGCGGACCTCCATATCCACTGGAGATGCTGCACCTGAAGTATGACACAGCCTGCTGTCTGTCCTATAGTGAGTGACAAGAATGACACACAAACCAAGAGTAAAAGTCTGGGAGGGTCTTGGGATTTTGCTTTTCCACTTGTAGAACAATCAATTCTTCTACAGGAAACATCAATGCAGATAAGTCTTTGCAGTATAATAAGGTTACTGTCCTTGGGCTGATGTTCAAAGAAAAGATGGAAAAGACATGTAGAATAATGAGCATGTTCAATATGAATAAGGTGGCTGTTGCTTTGGCTAGCAATACTGCAGAGGCAGCATTCACAACAACAGGTGGCATACTACAGTGCTGTGTGAGGAAGTGTCTCAAGGGAGCACCTAATTGAGGGGGTCCCAAGTCTGATGTAAAAGAATAGGAGCTAAAGGAAGGGGGGAGTTAGGAAGGAGCTTGCCACAATTGACAGGGTAAAAACAGAACCAAGTTAAAATGCAAGATCCGTATGGGGTTAACTGCTGAAGAACTGGGTTTCCAGCATTTAAGTGCGAGCTAACAGGGATGAAGGAAGCTGCTTACCCGTTTTTTGGAGGTTGGGGGTTAACTGTCTGGACTGCGGGTGTCAAAAGTGAAAGCAGTTCTCTGCTCTGCTCATCTTCTTCATACTATGATCCCAGAACAAACAATAGTTACATTTAAGCATCTCAGAAGAGCTCCATTATAGAACACATTGACCTTGATATTCAATGTGATTCATGCAGTTACTTTCAAAAGTATGCTCAAATCTCTTTATTAAAGCATACCAAATAAACATTTGGCCAGTATATCACTGTTTCTTTGATGCACTGGTCCCATAAGCCAACACAGCAAGAGATGAAACTTATACATTTTCCCCATTTTATGAACCCCCTCCCTCCCTGACTATCTCTGGCAGTCATCCCCAACACACCATCAGAGACCACATGGAATGAAATAAACTAAAATTTAGAACAAGGCTTTGAATCTCTGCTTCACAAAACTGGATGCAGACTTCCCAACCCCCTATGAATTGTGCATATCAAGCAGAACTCTGGGCACTCCAGTTTCTCCATCTGTATCAGACTGTGAAGAGCGCTCTGCCAACTATAAAAAGACAATGACACTGGCCCCTTCTACATCAAGAGAATCCCCTTCTGCCCCAGTAGATATGCTTACTAACAAAACTTTTAACCCCTCTCCCCTTAAATCCTAGTCTCCATGGGTCATCTTACAAGATCCCATGCAAGATCAAGCTTAATCATCTATCTGACTACCCGCCTCCAGTATGTCTGGACCTTCATACAATTATTCCTAAATTTGCAGGCATTCCCTGAACATACACCCTAGAGCACTGTGGACCCCTAAACATTTAACACACTGATCCGAAATCGCAGTCTGCCTGAAATGCATTACTAGGCGCAACATATGGTCTCAGGATTGTCTTACAGTGCGTTTCCATCAGATGAGTATTAATCAACACCTGAGGTGCTCTAGCAATTCCAGTAACAATATCACTACTCCACTGGAACTCCAACTCCCTATTCAACTTCTCTTCTATGACGTTGTCTCTTGGCTCCCTGTTCTACCCTTCCAAAGCCCACCTGCAACACTTTCATGCTTATCCAAATTAAAGCTTCACCTGTTTTTTGCCATTTGTGGGACACAGACTGTAGAAATCTGTCTGGTATCGGCCTCGGTTCCCCAATCTTGGATTTGGCTAATCTTCCTTCTGTCTTTTGCCATTTGCATAACACAAAGCACAGAAGTCTGACTGGCACTGGCCTCAGTTCCCACTACTCTTGTCCAAGATAACACCTCAACAGCCATATTGTGTTTCCATTCTCTTTCTATTTAGGCATCTCCTGTGTCTATCTCATGCATCTTTTAATTCACTCACTGTTTTGTTTTTTTAACAACTTTTTATTGTTAACCATTCAAAATACATTGACATCTAAACAAAGTCATATAGCTATTACACAGTTAATCCCCCCATTCCCCAACCTTGTATATTCCCTCCCCCTAGACCGTTGGTGATTGATCTTGCGCTTGTAATTGTTCATATAGCGTCCATATTTTCGTGAAGGTCAACATAGTCCCTCTTCGTAGTGCCGTTAGCTTTGACATTTGGTAAAGGAAATCCACTTTCTGCGTCACCATCTGCAATGTTGGCATTTCCACTTGTTTCCACGCCCTGGCTAATGCAATTTTGGCCGCTGCAAAGTATTGGGTCGCTAGTCTATGTTGCCAGCTAGGGATTGATATCGGCCGGAAGTGGAGTAGGCATTGTTCTGCCATATTTGGGTAAGGCTTTTGGATTACTTTATTGACCAATTCCACCACTTTCACCCAGTATACTTTTGCTTTCGGGCATTCCCACCATATATGAAGGAATGTGCCCCTTTGACCACACTCCCGCCAGCATTGTCCCATCAGTCCCGGATATATTTTTTGTAGTTTAACGGGGATGTAGTACCACCAATACAACATTTTTTTTTTTTTTTTATTTATCTTTTTATTAAAGTTAACAATTTTCAGAGCATACATTAACGCGTATTGACTGTATATGCCATACATTATGCAGTACCAATAAAAAAAAAAAAGAAAAAAAAAACATAAAACCCCCCTGAACTCCCCCCTCCCACCCCTCTCAGGAACACATCATCAAAAGGTTACACATTGTTTTGCCACCAAAATCACCAAATATACTCCTCATTCTGTAAGCCCTCGCCACTCTACATAAGTGGACCAGGTTTTAAGAAATCTCATCATTCCTCCTCTTCGCATGGCAGTCAATTTATCCATCATACAGCAATAGTCCACCTTAGTGAGCACTTGGTCCACAGTGGGTAGTGTCTGTTGTTTCCAGTACTTTGCAATTAAAGTCCTGGCTGCTGTAACAATGTATCGTAAAAGTGCTGAGCAGGAGCCTTTACTCTCTTTTGCAACTAAATTTAACAGACATATGTCAGCATCAAACTTTATCACCAGCCCCATCCCGCTCTGCAGTCTGGACTGTAAGTCCTGCCAGAACTGCTGTATCATTGGGCAATCCCACCAGATATGCCAAAATGTACCTTCTGCCCCGCACCTACGCCAGCAGAGTGCCGATCCATTTTTAAAAATGCGGAAAAGTCGGCTCGGGGTCATATACCATTGATACAACATCTTATACCCATTTTCCAATAAAGGAGTAGCTACTGAAAATGCCAATAAACGTTTAAATATTCTTTTCCAGACCTGTGGATCATATGTGGCACCCAGTGTCGTCTCCCACTTCTTAATGTATTTGCCCAGTGGTTGGGTCTTATGCAACAGAGCTCTGTAAATGCGGGATATCCCCCCTTTACCTTCCCCTGATCTGATAGCTAACTCAAGCTCTGTGTCTGCAAGGGATAAGTCCTCTCTCGCTTTTCTCTGTATAAAGTCTCTAATCTGCATGTACGAGAAGTAGTCTTTGTCCCCTAACCCAAATTCCTCCTGGAGTGTGTGAAATGAATGACATTTCCCATCTTCCCATATTTGGCCCAGTAAGCGCAACGAGGCTGCAGACCAATGTCTATATACCCCATCTGTCCGACCTGGAGTGAAGTCGGTTGCAAAAATGATAGGGGTCATCACATGATATTTACGCCCAGGGAACCATGCCGCTCTACATCTAACCCATTCCCCCAGGATCACCCCCATCGGACCCCGTATTTCCGAAATAAGGTCTCGTATGAGCGGCAAGGGGAGCCACGCTACTGCCCATATTGGCACCCCTTTTAAGCCCCATTGCGCATCGTAGGTCCACCGCTTATTCGGGCCTCTCTGTACTGTGGATAGCATCTGAAATAGGGCAGCTCTATAATATAGGCTAAAGTTGGGCACTCCCATACCCCCATCTTTCCGTAGTTGAAAGAGGACACTACGAGCCACTCGAGGAGGTCTTCTACGCCAGATAAAGGCGAACACTTTCTTATGAAGAGTGTGAAAAAATGTGTATGGTATATGAACTGGCACTGCCATAAACAGATACAGGAGTTTGGGGAGCAGTGTCATCTTAACCGCTGCTATTCTACCCATCCATGACATGTGTAACCCTCCCCATCTGTCCAATTCTTGCAAAAGTTCGCGTAGTTTAGGTAAAAAGTTCTCTCGAAATAGGTCCCCAGTGTCTGGCGTTAAATTAACCCCCAAGTATCTAATATACTGAGGCGACCAGAGAAGATGGAAGGAGGTTTGTAGCTGTTCCTGTAGCTCATTCGAGCACTGTATGGGCATGATCTCAGACTTCTGCATATTAATTTTGAGACCAGCCACCTGACCATATCCCTGAATTATCTGCATTACAGCTTGCAACGATATCTCAGGTTGCGACAGTGTCAGCAGTATATCATCTGCATAAAGCAGTAGTTTGGTTTCATGCCTCCCAATTCTAATGCCTTGTACTGTAACTTCTGCTCGGATCAAGATTGCTAGTGGTTCCATGGCTAGTGCGAACAGTAATGGGGAGAGGGCACATCCCTGTCTTGTACCTCTAAACAATTCAAAAGGCTCTGTTGTCGTGTCATTAATTCGCAGCCGACTCATCGGCCGTTGGTAGAGCGCCGTGACCCAGCTTAAGTATTGCCCGCCAATTCCAACCTTCCGTAGCAGTTCAAACAGGAAGGGCCACAGCACTCTATCAAACGCCTTCTCGGCATCCAGTGACACAAACACTGCCGGATGTCCCAATTGTTTAATTCTATCCAATAGATATTGTGCTCGCCTAGTATTGTCAAAGGTCTGTCTATTTGCTATGAACCCGGCTTGGTCCTCGTGAACCAGATATGGGAGTACTTTCTGCAGCCGGGCAGCCAAGATGGTGGTCAATATTTTATAGTCAGTCCCCAGCAGGGAAATAGGCCTATATGAGCCACAACTTTGCGGATCTTTATGTGGCTTTAATAATAAAACCACCTCAGCTAGGCGCCAAGATCTTGGGAGCCCGGTGTCAGCCTGTATAGTATTAAATACTCTAAGTAGAATTGGTGCCAATAACGAGTTAAAACATTTATAGAATCGGTTATTATACCCATCTGCTCCTGGAGCTTTTCCACTAGGCAGACCCTTGATTGCTGATGTCACCTCTTCTAGCTCTATGGGGGCAGATAGCATCTCATAATCATTCCCCCTAAGAGTTGGCATATCTATGTTACTCAGATAGGCCCGAATGGCCTCCTCCTCCATCCCCTCCTCTGGGCTATAGAGTCTCTGATAGTATTCCACAAAGAGTCTCTTAATCTCTGCCGGTTGATCCCAAAGCCGCCCATCCTCTGTTCTCACTCTACTAATGACATTCCTTTGCCTTAACTGTCTTAATTTATATGCTAGTAATTTACTAGCTTTGTTATTGAATTCATAGAATTCCTGTTGTGTCTTCTGCATCTGCTCTTTAATAACTTTGAGGTCCAAGTCCAGCAATTGCACCCTAGCTCTGTGCAGTTCCTCTTGCTGGCTCGGGGAGGCCTGATTCTGTTTGGCCAATGGGTCTAACCAATGTATTGTTTGTCTCAGGATTGTTTCTTTTTCCTTATGGTCTTTCTGAATAAAGGCTTGTATAGAGATCAAGGACCCCCTAATCACTACCTTCAGGCTTTCCCATAAAATCTCTGGTGCTATGCCCGGAGTATCATTAAATTGCAAAAACTCCCTGATCTCTCCTGCGATTTTCTGAACAGTTTTTGGATCGTCTAATACTCTATCGGGGAGCTGCCACCTCACCTGTCTATCTTTTACTGGGAATCCCCGGAGTGTTATAGAGAGAGGGGCGTGATCCGACCATGTTCTTGTATGTATTTCTGAAGATTCCACTTGCATAGTCACACCCGCGCTCCCCATCCACATATCTATTCTTGAATAGGAATCATGGGGAGCCGAGAAGCATGTATAGTCCCTCTCTCCCCCATGTAACACCCTCCACATATCCACCAGGCCCCATTGATTTAAGAACTGAAGCAAGTTATCCCGATCTGATTGTGCATAATTCGCTGTCCCACTAGAGTTGTCTAAAGAGGGGTCCATCGTCAAATTAAAGTCCCCTCCCAGCAAAAGCTCCCCTTGCACACTGCGTGACAGCTGAGCGCTCAGTGTCTCAAAAAAGGCTCCTTGCGCGTGGTTCGGGGCATAAATGTTAACTAAGGTGTAGGTATGACCCCCGAGGCTCCCCACCACAATCACAAACCTGCCCCCCACATCTCTCTTGACCATTTGTATTTCCCATTGGTGCCCTTGTTTAAATAGTATCCCCACACCCGCTGTTTTTGCTGGTTGCCTATTAGATGCCAGGAATTGGTGAGGGTATCTAGAGTGCTGTAGCAGATGTTCGTGTCGGGGTAACAGGTGTGTTTCCTGTATAAAGAGCACTTCTGCCTTCACCCTTTGTGCCTCTCGAAAAAGCCTCCTACGTTTTAGAGGAGAGTTAAGACCTCGTACATTAAATGATAAGCATGTAAACCCAATCATGGTGGGGCCTTATCTATAAGTCTATCAGCCTTCCTCCTGATCCGTTGCAACTTATCTAAACCATGTGTAGTGATATCAGTTTCCTGAGAGAACCCCGAAACCCATCCCCCTCCCTCCTCCCTTCCCCTCTCCTTCTTTAACCGATGGGAAAACTGTATCCCACCTCCAAAATTGTGAGAACGGTGACTACCCATTCGCCAGTAGATATCCCAGTGTCCCATATCCTTGTTTATAACTACATTCTTATCTCCCTTACTTTCCCCATACATATCAACTCGTGAGCACACACATCACATCAACCAAACCTTGAGCCTCAATGTTCATAATACAGCAGTCAAGTTATATTAAATCGTGCTGATGTCAGCTGCTTCTCAGAGTGTTGTCTAGTGAGGCGTCCCTTGCCTCTCGCCACTCGCGTCCAGCGTTGTCTTATCGGGCGTGCATCCCCTTCCACTCTGGTCTGTTCCTCCGGGGGCCTCCGGGGTGCCTCTACTTCTGGCCATTTATCCCGAGCTTCCTCCGCAGTAGTAACCCTGTGCCATTTTCCATCTTGGTTATATGTCAAAGCAAAAGGGTGCTGCCATCTGTAAGGTATTCCTTTATCTCGCAAGTATCTGGTATAGTTCCGCAGCTCCGCCCGTCGTTTTAAAGTGGCAGGGGCAAGGTCTTGATATATTTCAATAGGGAGGGATTCCCAATGCACCACTTCCAATTTCCGTGCCTTACGGAGGATAGCTTCCTTTGTTTTGTATTCCGTGAAGCATGCAATAATGTCCCGGGGCACGTTAGCTTTCGTGCGTGCCAGCATTCTATGCGCTCTGTCTATTTTGATCATGGAGGGCGTCATTTCTTGCCCCTCTTCTGATAGCAGCATACTCGCAATTTGCTGTATGGTCTGTTCGCAGTTCACATATTCAGCTTGCTCCGGTATGCCTCTGAAACGTAAATTAGCTCTCCTCCCTCGATTTTCTAGGTCTTCCACCTTCTCACTCAGGGACCTGCACATGGCCTGTTGCGCTTCCAGCGTCAGTTCGACGGAGCTCAGGGCTTCCTGCTGGCTCTCCATTTGTTCATCCAGCTCCTCCACGCGGTGTCCCATCTCGGAGACCTCGCCCCGGAGCTCAGCTGCTAGGGTCGCGAAATCTTCGCGGACCCCTTTAATATCCGCTCGAATCACCTCCAGCAGTGCCCAGAAGTCTTTTGCAGAGAGTTCCCCCTCCACCGCAATATCTACTGGAGATCTATCGCGTCGGGCCTTGTCTGCTTTCCCGCTTTCTTCCGTGGGCGCCATCTTGTCCACCATCTGCAGCGGCCGGTAAGAAAAGTCTTTTAAAGATTTGCGGGGTCCAGACGCCTCTTTGCCTGCCATCCCCGTGCTCCGCAGCTCCTCTAATGCTCACTAAGTCCGATCGTGTGCTCCGATTTCGCCACCTGTAGTTATATATTATTGATCTTCGTTACTGGCGTGTGGAGCTGTTCTCTCACACAGCCATCGCTCAGCGTGACGTCACCGCTCCCCCCCAATACAACATTTTAAACCCATTTTCATTTACTGATTGTGCTAAAGAAGATCTGAGCAAGTATTTATAATTCTTCACCCACACTTCCCTAGGATAAGAGTATTGCAGCGCCTTTTCCCATCTCGCATGATATAATATCTGAGGGTCTGTATGGCCCAATAGGGCTAGATAGATACGAGTAATACTACCCTTTCCACCCCCCTTGCATATTGCTAATTCTAGGGCTGTTTCAGCTAGCTCTAACTCTTCTTGCGCGCGCCTCTTAACAAAGTTCCGAAGGCAGCAGTAGTAGGCCAGATCCCTTTCTTCCAATCCATACTCCTCTTACAGATTTGCAAAGCTAACCCACTCTCCCTCCTTCCAAACCTGTCCCAATGTACGCAATCCCGCTTTAGCCCATGTGTCAAATACCTTCTCTGACCCTCCCATTGGGAATCCCTTCGCCCATCTGATCGCTGATTATCTATAATAGTTCCTCTCCAGAAACATTTGTTTTCTAATCTGATACCATGTCATAAGCGGGTGTTTCAAAGCTAGAGGCATCTGTTTTATGATATGTGCTAGTTCTCCCCCTGGTATCCATAGTATATCTTCAATCTCACGCAAATGTAGCCACGCCCTCTCCCAATGCAGACATTTCTTTGAGGCCCCGGGGGTCCACTCCGCCAATACTCTTAGTTGGGCTGCTTGATAATAAAGGAAAAAAATTGGGAACTCCCATGCCTCCTCGCTTATAGGGTTGGTACATCATCGCTCGTCGCACCCTCGGTGGGCGCTTCCTCCAGACATACGCAAAGATTTTGCGATTTAGCTTTACAAAGAAGGA
Organism: Microcaecilia unicolor; assembly: GCF_901765095.1. NCBI lineage: Eukaryota > Metazoa > Chordata > Amphibia > Gymnophiona > Siphonopidae > Microcaecilia > Microcaecilia unicolor. The sequence goes on from NC_044038.1 coordinate 54,334,139, forward strand.
GGCCGGGATTGGGAGAGGTAGCGCCAGAAAGAGATATAGTAATTTGGGAAGCAGCATCATCTTAACAGCGTGTATGCGGCCCTTCCAAGAGATATTAAGGCCTTCCCAGCCATCAAGTTCTTTAAATAACTCCTCTGTCTTACCAGGGAAATTAGCAAGAAAAAGATCCTCCACCTTTGGTGTTATCTGTATGCCCAGATACCTAATGGATTTTTGCGCCCAAACAAATGGGAAAGCTGCACGAAAACCCGGCAGATCTCCTGGTGCTACTGTAAGATTAAGAAATACAGATTTGGCTAGATTTGGTTTAAACCCGGATAATTGTCCATAGTGTGTCATATGTTCTATTACCCTAGTTACTGAAATTTCAGGTTGTGCTAACATCAATAAAATATCATCAGCAAAAAGCATAAGTTTATGTTCTCGCCACCCTCTCACTATCCCTCTAACCTCCTTATCTTTCCTCACCAGACAGGCCAGTGGCTCTATATATAAAGCAAAAAGGAGCGGAGATACCGCACATCCCTGCCGGGTCCCTCGCCCCAGGTTAAACATTTTAGTATATGCTCCATTAATTTTTAATGTGGCTAAAGGGCCTTTGTATAGGAGTTGGAGCCAGCCTAAGTATCTCCCTGTAATACCTACTCGCCGTAACACCGCAAATAAAAATGTCCAGTTCACGCGATCAAACGCTCTCAGCATCAATTGAAAGCAGGACCGCTGGTGTCTGATCATCTCTCACTTGTTGGATCACATGTATTAGACATCTAATATTATCGAATGTTTGACGTCCAGTTATAAATCCCGCCTGATCTGCGTGTATTATGTGCGGCATTTGTTCTTGTAATCTACGGGCTAATATTTTTGTAAAGATTTTATAATCCACATTGAGGAGTGAGATCGGCCTATAGGAGCTACAGAGCTGGGGATCTTTCCCTGGTTTTGCTATTAGAGTCACTCCTGCTAATCTCCACGAAGGAGGGAGTTCCTGGGCACCTTCTAGCGCATTAAATAGTTGTAACAGCACTGGAGCCAGGTGTTTCGCAAACAATTTGTAAAATTTTGTGGGAAATCCATCAGGGCCTGGAGCCTTGCCATTCGTGAGGTCCGCTATCGCCCAGTTGACATCCTCGAGCGTTATGGGGGCAGATAGAGATTCAGATTCTCTGCGTCCTATTTGGGGAATATCCACTTCCTGTAGATATTGCTCGATTACTGCTGTTTCTGATGTCTGTTCTGCCTCATACAGTGTCTTATAATAATCTAGAAAGGTTTCCTGAATTTGCTCTGTCTGAATTCCCCCAATGTAGTTACGCTGAGCCTGCTTTTTAAGCTTATTAGCCAGCAACCTACCCGCCTTGTCTCCAAATTCAAAGTGTTCTTGCTGCACCTTTTGTAATTGTGTGGCTAGGTCTGCTAATTGAAGTTCGTTAAGCTTTAATCTCAACTGGTGCAGTTTCCCCAGCCCTTTAGTGTCCGCTGGCTTCTCTTTATGCTCCTGCTCTATTCTCCGCAATTCCTCCCTAAGGTTATTCTCCTGTTCTGTGCGGGTTTTAGTAATGTGGGCCCGCAACGCAATCAAGTGCCCACGAATCACAACTTTAAGACCCTCCCACAGACTGGCCGGATGGATTTCTCCCACATCATTGTATTCAAGATATTCTACAATATATTTTTCTATCACTGGAACATTCTTCGTGTCATGTAGGATAGCCTCATCCAGTCTCCAATATCTGGGGCCTATAAATTTGGAACCAGCTCGAATTACTAATATCACTGGAGAGTGGTCAGACCATGTTCGTGGTTCAATAGATAGCTTCTGTACTTTATTTGCCAGTGCCCCATCACCCAGCCAGCAGTCTATTGTAGAATAGGAGTGATATTTGGATGAATAGTATGTGTAGTCTTTCTTAGGCCCCTGATTCGCCCTCCATAGATCTATCAGTCCCCATCGGGTCATAAAGCCTTTTAACAATTTCCTATCAGCTTTAGCATATGGAGCTTGGCCCGTGGAATTGTCTAGTGGCGGGTGTATAGTCACATTGAAGTCTCCCCCTACTAGCAATAGACCCTGTTGATGTCGCTGCAAAGCCTGCTCTATCTGCTCTATATGTGGGCCTTGTCCCTGATTTGGGGCATATACGTTAAGTATAGTGTATTGGACATTGTATAGGGAGACCACCATCAATAGAAACCTACCCTCTTTGTCAGTTATATTCTTTAGCACCTGCCAAGGGTGTGTCCCAGCTAATGCTATCATCACCCCTCTCTTTTTTGGGGTGGCTGCACAAGATGAGAAACACATTATAGGGTAGCACTTATGATATACTAACTTCTCATAGCATTTTTTAAGATGTGTCTCTTGTAAGAGAAATAAATCCGCTTTTAGGCGCTGCATCTCTTTAAACATTAATTTGCGTTTCATAGGCGAATTAAGCCCCCTCACATTCATAGTTACACATGTGATCACTTTATCTGCCATTTCTAATCATACATGATGTGATACAACCACCACTTAGTCTCCCCCCCTCCTCCCTATCCCCTTCCCCCCTCCCCACCCAACCTTAAACCATAACCAACATGTCCCTCTCACCCGATGGGACATGTCTTTGGAGTTATGACTCAATGTCCCGACATCTTCGCCAGCTTGCTGAATATGTCTGGCCCTCTAACTGATAGTCAAAGTAATCCTCTCATCGTTTCCGCTATACATCCAAACAGGAAAAGTTGCAATCTTTGTAATCCATAGGGAAACTCTAGCTCACGTGGCCTTTTCCACTATAGTTGTATGTCCTGATATTTGCCGTCTCAGGCGTCCACGCCCCTGGGAGACCACTGCCATTTGGATTTATGGCTCTTTGATGGGTCCTTTGGTGTTTGTGATCGACCTGTTTCCGCCGATGACTCCGGATCCATATATTCTTGGGCCTCATCGATCGATGTTACTCTTCGCTGTTTGCCTTCCCGATAGAATACTAGGGCAAACGGGTGCTGCCATTTATATTTAATGCCATCTGCTCACAGGCGTTCTGTCAGCGGGCGTAATGCTTTTCTGCGCTTAAGTGTTGTAGCTGATATATCGTGAAATAATTCTATAGGGTATGTTTCCCAGATAATAGGCCCGTTCGCCCTCGCCTTATGCATGACCTCCTCTTTAGTCTTAAATTCTGTGAAACATGCCACAATATCCTTGGGCACATTAGCTTTACGCGAGCCCAACGCCCGGTGTGCTCGCTCTATTCGGATGGATTCGGGGGCCACAACCTGTTCCGGCGTGGATAGAAGGTAGGCTGCCAATGCCTGAACCACTTGCTCACTTTTATTATACTCCAGTATTTCAGGGAGGCCCCTTATCCTAATGTTTGCCCGTCGGCTCCTGTTCTCAAGGTCTTCCACCTTGTCAGTGAGAAGCAATTGCCTCTCAATCGCATTTATAGAGTCCGCATGTTCCTCTAGGCCAGCCTCAGTCTCATTGACTCTGTTTCCCAGCTCTTTTATCTCTCCCCGCAGGTCTGCCCCCAACTGTGCAAATTCTCTGCGCATTTCTTTCATCTCCGATTTTATATCCTGGAACCATGTTCGCAGCTGGTCCCATTTATCAGGCTGCATGTCACCATCTCCTTCTTCGCCATTGTCTTTAGGGTCCGCCGGCGAGCATGGCCTCATGGCGCTCATGCTCGCGCCTTTTTCCGCGGCCTGTGTATCTGGCGCCTGTTCTCGCTGCCGAAACGCGAAGGCGTTTAGATTCATCGTTTTAAGCTTGGAATTCGACATCGTTAGGTCCGCGACCTTTCTTCTCGCTGCCAGTGCTTTTAAAATCCACCCGAGGGCTCAGACAGCAATATTTTTATCTCCTTTTTAAGCTGGCTATCGGGAGCTCCGCTTTCAAGCTGCCATTGCGGAGCGTGACGTCACTTCCTCCTTCACTCACTGTTTTTGACTCTGCCACCTCTCCTGGAAGGGTGTTCCAGGTGTCTACTACCCTCTCTGTGAAAAAGTATTTCCTGATGTTACTCCTAAGTCTACCTCCCTGCAACCTCCATTCATGTCCTCTAGTTCTACCGCCCCTACATTTCTGGAAGAGGTTTGTTTGAATATTAATACCTTTCAAGTACTTAAATGTCTATCGTATCACCTCTTTCTCTAGCACATACATATTCAAGTCTTCCAGTCTCTTCTGCTAGGTCTTGTAGCACAAACCCTATATCGTTTTTCTGCCTTTCTCTGAACTGCCTTGAGTCTTTTCATGTACTTGAAGGAGATACAGCCTCCAAAACTGGATACAATACTCCACATGGGGCCTCACCAATGACTTGTACAGAGGCATCAACACCTTTCTTCTACTGATTATGCCTCTCTCTATGCAGCCTAGCATTCGTAAGGTAACAGCCACCGCCTTGTAACACTGCTTCACCACCTTGAGATCCTCAGACACTATCACCCCAAGGTCTCTTACCCCCTAGCATACACTGATTTCTACACCCCAAGTGCAACATTTTGCACTTCTTCGCATTAAATTTCAACTGCCAAACATTCGACCATTCTTCTAATTTTTGTAGCTCTCTTCTCATGTTGTCCACTCACTCCAGGGAGTCCACTCTGTTGCAAATCTTGGTGTCATCTGAAAAATGATGATGGACACACTATCTCCATTTGTGAGCACAAGATCTAGAGTCACCCCTCCCCTCGTGGGTTCTGTCACCATTTGTCTCAGCAGTGCACTTTGAAAAGCATCCATAATCTTTCTACTTCTTCCTGATTCTGCAGATGGGACCTTCCAATCCACATTCGACAGGCTGAAATCCCCCAGCAACAGCACCTCCCCCTTCATTCCTGTGCTTTGCTACACTGCACACCTTTAAAAGCTAAGTCATGTTCTACTACCCCTTTCTCTAGCAGACAACAAAGATGTTATGCCAAAAATGTTGCAGCAACGGCTGGTGAGGAAGTTGCTCATTACAGTTAGGTGCATATCAGAGCTTAGAGAAACTCACAGAATCTTACTTGAAACTTAAGGCATGAGCCATCAAGACTGATGCAGGAACTGATGCCCTCTGCTACGATCATTCCAAGCCGTCGAACCTGGAGCAGATTACTGTCTAGGTGGCACTGCACCCCTGCCATCAAGTAGCTTAGGAGTTCTGAAAGCACAGAAGTGGAGCATAAGATCAGCTGTCCAGCTGAATACAGAACAAAGGTATTCTCATCTGCCACTGCTCATATGCTGCAGCCAGAACAGAATCATAAAACTAAACAGATACAGAGCATCATACACAGAGAAACACATGCACACTGATGTACCTTGTTTAACAGAATGAAAAACTTTTCCTAGACCATTATGAAAATGTTATTGTTTTGTTTGGCATTTGTGAGATAGGTATATGATCTGATTAATAGATAAGGCAATAGGTAAAACCTTGCCGTTAGCGCTCAGGTTTCGGACCTGTATTAATTCAACCAACTCTCTGTATGCAGGTATGTCTTCAGCATTTGTTCAAATTAGGTATGATTTGCACAATCTATGGACCTCTCTCTACAGATCAGAGTATGGTCCTTACGTTTACTCTCATTAAATGCAGAAACATATACTTCAGAGTAGATTAGTCATTGACAATGCATATACAATGCCTAAAATTACACAGTATAAAACCCACCCAATACAAGACATTAAAAAAAAAAAAAAATTAAAACGTACAGCAATCTAAAAATGGTAAAACAATGTCATATTAGAAAGTCAACCCCCCTCATAAGGTGTGCTCAAATAGATAAAGCAGACCAAGACCATTTAGTCTGCCCAGATATACCACTCCACATGGCTAAGGATATAAGCAAACAGCCAGTCATAGAATCTTCACCATCTGTAGGATATCATTCATTACCCAAAGTTAATTTTTCTCTTCTTCCTATATTTGATCTAGGGTTGCCACGCACCATGTATCTGCAATAATCTGTGGCACTAAAAGGTGACCCAAAAATATCACCCGCACAAGACTATGTCCAAAAAAAGTGACTTCAAAAAATACTCTTGCTCTAGATCTCTTGACCACGTGCAAAAGTATTTAAATATAGTGAAAGAATATCATACATTAAATACCTTTGCATGTGGTCAAGAGATCTAGAGCAAGTAATTTTGGGGTTTATTTTTTATGTTAATGCTAGCTTTCTCTGTCCCCAAGAAGAACAAATCCAGAAGCCCCTGTAGACCCCACACTGGGGGACCTTCCCCATACTGAAACTGTCTCCAAGAATTCACCATATTTTTGGTTGAATGTGCTCTTAACTTCATTTACCATGGGCACATTATATCAAGCTTTAGGGTGACCACTTGTAGTTTTGTGAGCATGAATTACAACATGGTATTCATCATCAGGCATTGCTTCTAAAACTGTTTTAAAACTTTGAACATAGTTGTTATTGTCATGCAACAATTGTTGTAGATCATATAGTGTTATAATCTACACCAGGCATAATGACACAACGTTCAGCTTCAAGATTTTCACTGTCCATAAAATAGATTTGTAGAAATTCATGCCTTTCATTAGGTAATGGTAATAATGATCCTGCACTGTGATAAATCTGGCCCTCAACCTTGAAAGTAGGCATAAAACCACCTTCTTGATTTAATGTGCCCCAAATGAGGTCATGCATTGCAGCTGAAGTACAGCCATTGGATAAGTATTTTAGTGGTTCTGGAGGAGCATTTAGTAAAGGAAGCCTTACTTTACCTCCTGAATAACACATACAAGAGGGTTCTGCCTTAACATTTAGTGCACAACATGATTTGCAGACAATGTTCATCTTGTCAATGCTCAATTGAGGAGACTCTTCATATTCGTTCATTGAGTTGTAAGAAAAAACTGCCCCTTGTAAATTAAGAACATAAGAACAAAAGTATTGCCACACTGGGACAGACCAAAGGTCCATCAAGACCAGCATCCTGTTTCCAACAGTGGACAACCTGGGTTACAAGTACCCAGTACAATACATTTTATGCTGCTTATCCTAGAAATAAGCAGTGGATTTTCCCCAAGCCCATTTTAATAATGGCTTATGGACTTTTATTTTAGGAAGCTATTCAAACCCCATTAACTGCTTTTACTACATTCTCTGGCAAAGAATTCCAGAGTTTAATTACATGTTGAGTGAAGAAATATTTTCCCCGATTTGTTTTAAAATTTACTTCGCTAATAGTCTGCATGCCGGGTGTGTAGCTCTTCGGGGGCTGGAGGAGTTCGGACACAGACAAACAACACACGCGTCTACTTTATATATAGAGAGAGTTCCAGAAGAAGGGGAGGACAGAGAGAGGAAATGCAAGCAATCCCAAACTCTTTGAGTGCCTGAGGAAAAACAGGGGGGAGGGGGGAAGAAAAAGAGACACCTTTGGGTATCCCTTCAAGCATAGTCCAAAGAGGGATTCTGACACTTTAAGTCCCCCAGCTCAACTGAAAACTCAGTTTTCCAATGAGGCCAGGAGCAGGGCAGTCCAGAATGTCTGCACAGAATGTTTGTCAACCATCTGCTGAAGACAGAGCAGTACTGAAAGGTTCTGCCTGCCTACACAATGCCCTATGTAGGGCATAGCTCAAATTTGATTGGCTCTGTCTCCCATCTGCTGGTTGACAGACATAGAGGGGGATAATCGAACGCGGACGCCCATCTCCATGGGCGACTATCTCCGAGGACGGGTCCGCGAAGGGGCGGGACAGACCGTATTTTCGAAAAAGATGGGCGTCCATCTTTTGTTTCGATAATACGGTTGGTGCCGGGCAAATGCATCAAATTTGGGCGAATTTGAGCTGGGCCATATCGGTTTTCAGCGATAATGGAAACCGAAGCCACCCAGCTCAAAAACGAACAACTCCAAGGCATTTGGTCGTGGGAGGGGCCAGGATTCGTAGTGCACTGGTCCCCCTCACATGCCAGGACACCAACCAGGCACCCTAGGGGGCATTTAAAAAAAAAATTAAAATACCTCCCAAGTCCACAGCTCCCTTCCCTTGGGTGCTGAGCCCCCCAAAATCCCCCAAAACCCACTGCCCACAACTCTACACCACTACCATAGCACTTATGAAGGGGGGCACCTAGATGTGGGTACAGTGGGTTTGGGGGGCAGTTTGGAGGGCTCCCATTTAACAACACAAGTGTAACAGGTAAGGGGGGGGGGGCCTGGGTCCACCTGCCTGAAGTCCACTGCACCCACTAACAACTGCTCCAGGGACCTGCATACTGCTGTGATGGAGCTGGGTATGACATTTGAGGCTGGCATACAGGCTGGCAAAAAAAAGTTTTTAAAGTTCTTTTTTTTTTTGGTGGGAGGGGGTTAGTGACCACTGGGGGAGTCAGGGGAGGTCATCCCCAATTCCCTCCAGTGGTCATCTGGGCAGTTGGGGCACTTTTCGTGGACTTGTTCGTGAAAAAAAAGGGTAAAAAAAAATTTCGGCCCAAATTCTCGCTACTGCCGCCCTTCTTTTTTCCATTATCGGCCAAGAGCACCCAGCTCTCCTGGGCCGATAAACACGCTCCAGTCCCGCCTTCACCACGCCTCTGACACGCCCCCGTCAACTTTGTTCGTTCCCACGACAGACTGCAGTTGGAGGCGCCCAAAATCGACTTTCGATTATACCGATTTGGGCGCCCATGAGAGAAAGGCGCCCATCTCCCAATTTGGGTCGAAATATGGGCGTCTTTCTCTTTCGAAAATAAGCTGGACTACCTACCGGTTCTAGATTGCTATGGTAAATACAATAAGAAAACTCCATCTTGTAGCCAGGATATATCCTTAACAGTACAAACTAAAATAATTGGGCAAATTGGAATGGCCAGTTGGTCTTTACCTGCATCATCTAAATTTACTACGGTACTAAGCTGCCAAGTTATAAATTAAATGAAATAAATTCACAATCTCTTCTTCCCTTGCACAGAAACAGTATTGCTGTTCCAAAGATTCAACAGCAAAGAGGTAGCACAATACGGTTTTATTTGCTAAAATATATTATTCATCCAAGTTTTAGTAGATTTGAACCTCATTATATTAACATTGTGGTCAACTAAAGCCAGCACACTGGTTAGCTCAGGATTCAGTGTGCAACTGCAATAGACCCTAATGGTAAAACAATTATTACATTCCAGTAAGAGTATCATTTTTGTTTAATCAAAATGCTGCAAATATGTAGTAAAGGCAAAATGTACAAACGAGGTCTATCTACACTTAGAGCAGAATGCAGATATGTCCTATTCATCCTTACCTTGCTTGTGACTCTCTAGTTCTTCCTCCTTCAGATGACACAGACAGATAAGAATTGCCTTGCTTATGTACAGCTGCTGCTCAATGGGTGAGTGCTTCACTGCGCTGCTGCTGCCCCAAGTCTCCAGGAGTTCCTTCAGCACCTGCCCCACCGAACAGAGATTTCCAGGTTCAATACTTGTGGGCAGAGATTGCATCTAGCATGCATGGACACATATGCAAACTCTCCAGTACACAAAAGCTTGGTATCATTTTAAAATCAAACGGGGTCACAGAATGCAAAGGCGATCAGTACTGTGAGGAAATGGTATATTAGCAGCAAAGCGGTTTTGCTGTCCACAAAGGAAGGGATTCAGCAGAGCAAATCAGGCCCTGGGGCTGCAGAAAGAAAACAATGTGCCTCGGGATATAATAGTATAGCTGTGGAAGCAGGCTGACAAAGCAGTGGTGTTCTATACAGCCCAATGCCTGAATGAAATGGAAAGAAGTGCAAACTGAAGTCTATAAAGATATATAGTAGTTGCAATGACTTTGCAAAGGAGATGGGAGCTGAAGGAATACACAATTAGACTGAAGAAAGAACACATGAAGTAAGTGGTGGTTCCCATTTGGATTGTAATTTACTGTCAGCAGTGCTAACTTTACAGTCATGACTCCTGAGGAAGTAAGCAAAGCCTTGGTTAAAACTGGCTTACAGCAACTGGGGCAGCTATATTCTGCTGCACGGCTAAGTACCTTTCAGGATTTGCAAGCTGGTTATCTTATCCCACACACAGAGTTCTTTTTTCATTGACAAATGCGACATTTGCTACAGAGAAAAAAAGTTTTATACAAATGGCTTAATTGGGCTCCAACTCCTTTTGAGGAATTGTTGGACAGAGGCTTTAGGCAATATAAAATGATATCTAGTTTGTATGACATTTGAAGTATATTTCCAATTGGCAGAAAGATTTGGATTTCACACTTACTGACCAAGATCAATCCACAATCTAATACCTTTTGACTTTCCATCTCAGCGAATTTGGTGGAAAATGGAGTGAAATCCCTGTACAGATGATATAGGTCACTGGCCCAAATAGCCCAGTTTCTCCCTTCACGTGAGCATATGGGCAGGAGGGTATCTATATGCATATTTAGTGGGACTGTGCCCCTGTCAGGCATGTTTGCCTTCCCAACAGAGGCTAGACCTATCCTTTTTCTTTTACACCTGCCCCAAACTTTGACACCATCAGAGATAGTTAAAGTAATTTTGCCTTGCACAGTGGTGGTTGCCATGAGGTGGCGAAGTGATGGCAAACAAGCGCTCCCTACTCTTGCCCAGGAGGCTTATTATATGAGTAAGTTGACAGCTCAGAAACATGGCAGGGTACTCAAATTTGAAAAATTGTGGGTGCCCTTTCTGTCTTGGTAGCAGCTACCATAACCATACAGACTTTTTTGTTTTCATTTTTATTATTACCCATTAGGTTTCTTTATTCAGATTCAAACTGTTGGGTAGTCAGGACAACTAGACCATAGATAAAACTCACATTGCTTTCAAAGTTTTTTTTGCATTTTGAACCTGGATCTAATTTTTTCTGTTTATGAATGCCAGTAGTACCTTTGAGGATTGATATATCTACGCTTCAGCCTAGAGGGGAGTTGGGGGCAGGGGATTACATATACTTTTATATAATATGATTATATTATATACAGGTTTGTACAAAATTATATTACACACTTGTAATATGCAGGACAAAAATCAAGTCACATTGTTCTATCTTTCCACATGCCCCCAGGCCAACGATGGCCAGCATTTCGCTCAGTTGCTGCAGGGTCCCATACGGCGGGGCATTTTTCTATCGACAGCACTTCTGATCCTTAATGACTGTCGCATCAGGATCAGGAGTGCTGTCGATACATTGGCGATCAAGTGGCGCTTAAATGGCAACTCTGGCTGTTAAGAACTAAGCCCGGCGCTGGGCAAGCTTGTACCGTATTTGGCAAACCAGTTTAGGACTGGATGGAGGTTCAATGGAAACACCAGAAATTTGGAATGCGAGGACAGAGCCATGCAGACTTTTACGATCTGTGTCCCGCAAATGACAAGCTGGATTTGGATAGGCTGGAGTGGGCTTCAACAGCAACTTCAGTTATTGGAACCTATGGACAGGGACTGGGCAGACTTCTACAGTTTATGTCCCAGAAATGCCAAAAAGAGACAATGATCAAGTATTTTATATCACATTCATTGTTTGTATAATCATGACTTGATAACAAATGTGAATGTTGGGCAGACTGGATGGACCGTTCAGGTCTTTATCTGCCGCCATTCACTATGTTACTATGTTATTTCTTTTTTTATGTTGGATAGTGGACCAGCCACTTGCTCTACTGTTATTATTGGAGGTACCAACATGGCTTACTCATGGAAAAAAATTACACTGCAACATGGAGGGCAGTGAGGCAATTTCTAAGGAATGGGAACCCTTCTCGATGCTTTGATGTCATGTTTACTCAGCACTTTGATAAACAATTTGGTAGTATGAGCAGCAACAATGACCCAGGAAGGGGAGAATGGAAAAGGGGAGGGGCAGTGGTGTGGAGAGGAGGAGGATAGGTCTTAATGGAAGAAACAGGGCAATATGCGACTGTGATTATGTTATATAACTGGTATTGCAATGTAGTTGTAGAAAAGCATGTGATATAATATGATCTATATATATAAAAGGCAACCCCAACGTTCTGAAGCCTCCACGGAAGTTGAGGCGCCCGAGATATCCGGTGTGCCCTGGAGTGTCTGCACCGCCCTCGCGTCAAAACGTCATGACGCGTCAAAACGTCATGACGTCGAGGGCGGAGCTATTGACACTCGAGGGCCGAAACGGCCCACAGCGAACAAGGCAAGTAGCTTCGAGGGACGGAGGGAGGGCGAACAAGGCAAGTAGCTTTGAGGGACGGAGGGAGGGGGCCCCTTGCTAGCGCCCGTTTCATTCTGCTCAGAAACGGGCATTTTTTTCCTAGTTTTGAATAATTTGCCCAACACAAAAACAAAAATGATGAACATAAAACAGAAATGCTTATTTCAAATGTATGAGTAATATACAATCTACTTAACACAGAGTTATACAAACAAAAGCAACAATTTCCATATACCTGCATCAATAAAGGACGTCGACTACTGTCAAGGGCCAGGTATCCCAAAAGGCTTTGCAACACAGTGGTCTGTAATAGAGCACATAAAATTGTTACTGTACTTCAAAAGAGAATGAGATTGGTGGGGGTTTGGGAGTAAGAGAAAACAGCAGAGCTAGATGCTTCAGTTCATCATGCAAAAGACATGGCAAAAACCTTAAAATGCCATCTTTTCAAGAAAGCATAACAAGGTAGCACCTCTTGGCTTTAGGCATCAAGCTACAACACATCCACACTGCAGGGGAAGGCTTCTGTGAGGTCTTAGGTTCTTACCTTATATCCATACTGCAGAAGCAACATTTTCTGTGTCAGCACAAACTGTGCCTTCTTATTTTTCATCACCAAGTTCCCCAATAATCTGCAGAGGACAACAGCCCTAGAAAGTGACGTTAATAAATGAAGAATCTAGTCTAAATCTATTATTATAAACACAGAACCAAAAAATAGCATGCTGACTAGGGATAAATTTGGTCTTACCTACTCATTTTTCTTTCCTTGAGCTCAACCAGCCCAGTCCAAACCCGATAGGTTATACCCATCAACCAGCAGATTGAGACAGAGCCTAACAAGCTGGGTGAGCTTCAACCTATAAGAGGCATTGTGCAGATCTTGTAACAAAGCAGAGAATGAGATCAACCCCCCCCCCCCCCCCCCCACACACACACACACATCAAAAACACTGCAGAAGGAGGGATGCTGACCAGCACAGCACACCAGAAATAAGTACATAAGTACATAAGTAGTGCCATACTGGGAAAGACCAAAGGTCCATCTAGCCCAGCATCCTGTCACCGACAGTGGCCAATCCAGGTCAAGGGCACCTAGCACGCTCCCCAAACGTAAAAACATTCCAGACAAGTTATACCTAAAAATGCGGAATTTTTCCAAGTCCATTTAATAGCGGTCTATGGACTTGTCCTTTAGGAATCTATCTAACCCCTTTTTAAACTCCGTCAAGCTAACCGCCCGTACCACGTTCTCCGGCAACGAATTCCAGAGTCTAATTACACGTTGGGTGAAGAAAAATTTTCTCCGATTCGTTTTAAATTTACCACACTGTAGCTTCAACTCATGCCCTCTAGTCCTAGTATTTTTGGATAGCGTGAACAGTCGCTTCACATCCACCCGATCCATTCCACTCATTATTTTATACACTTCTATCATATCTCCCCTCAGCCGTCTCTTCTCCAAGCTGAAAAGCCCTAGTCTTCTCAGCCTCTCTTCATAGGAAAGTCGTCCCATCCCCACTATCATTTTCGTCGCCCTTCGCTGTACCTTTTCCAATTCTACTATATCTTTTTTGAGATACGGAGACCAGTACTGAACACAATACTCCAGGTGCGGTCGCACCATGGAGCGATACAACGGCATTATAACATCCGCACACCTGGACTCCATACCCTTCCTAATAACACCCAACATTCTATTCGCTTTCCTAGCCGCAGCAGCACACTGAGCAGAAGGTTTCAGCGTATCATCGATGACGACACCCAGATCCCTTTCTTGATCCGTAACTCCTAACGCGGAACCTTGCAAGACGTAGCTATAATTCGGGTTCCTCTTACCCACATGCATCACTTTGCACTTGTCAACATTGAACTTCATCTGCCACTTGCACGCCCATTCTCCCAGTCTCGCAAGGTCCTCCTGTAATCGTTCACATTCCTCCTGCGACTTGACGACCCTGAATAATTTTGTGTCATCGGCGAATTTAATTACCTCACTAGTTATTCCCATCTCTAGGAGCTGCCTTAAATTTTAACCATAGCACACCAGAAAGGGAGTGCTTCTGAACTTATTTGGCTGGACTCCAGGAAAGAAAATTAGCAGGCAAGACCAAATTTTTTCTTTTCATCCACCAGACCAGTCCAGAAATGATAGGATGTAGCAAAACAATCTCACCTGGTGTGGGAAGCTGAAACCCCAGTGGAAGTCTCATGAGGCCGCCGCTGGAAGTCTCAGCAGCCATGTTAAAAGAGCACAGAGGAGAGGATCAATGCTGCCCCAAAGAAGCCACTAGACCACCACGGTACCTCGAGGTATGTGACCGGAGGGCACCCTGTGCTCAGGAGAGGGAAGGCACTTCCAGGGGAATCCCACAGGATCTAGGTCCATCCCCACAGGATTCCCGCGGACCCGGATCCATCCCTGCTGGGTCACTGCAGACATGGAGGGGATCCCAGCGGGAATCCCGCTATCCCCGTTCCCGAGCAGCTCTCTACTCTAAAGGGGCTTGCTTGAGCTTACTCCTAAAGCATAACAAAAACTATTCACAAGGAAAACAGGGCCAAGCCTTTCTTCAGGCCTATCACAAAAACGCCTAGCACCCACCTGGGATTAATCTGTGGCCACCTGGAGCACTGCTCAGGTCTGCCGGCACCTGTGCACGTGCTCTACACTAATCAAATCAAATCAATTCTTGTATATCACTAATATCCCCTTTCCAGGATTCAGTGTGGTTTACATTCTAGCACACTCCTCCCACCAACTGGGTCCTGCTTACCTCTGGGCAAGTCTCCCACTCTCAAGTTATTACCTGGTGATTTCTAAGGACACTGGGGCCACACTCTCTCTTAGTCAGAGCAGGACAACTGAGATAATAAACTAATGGGTTTATTATCAGAAAAGCAGAACAGTGAACGATATAAATTAGATGGAAAAACAACAAGCAATAACAGGTAACTGAAACAAGGATTAACATTAAACTGTCTAAACACTTTGTTACTACCTGGGCAACACCTGGGTAGTTTCAAGAAAATGACTGCTCACAGGTCTTGAACAGGGCCTCAGGGCAGAGATGCTTACCCTCTGTACTCCCTTTCTGAGAGTGGGGAAAATCCAGTACCTCCTTGCTAGAGTTTGAACTCCAGGTTCAATCAGAGCCCAGAGAACCAACTTTGAAAGTATCTGACCAATGGCACTGCAGGTTACCTTCCTACAGGGCTTAAACTGAACAAGAAAACAGCCTTCTCTGCAACAGCTTTAAAACACAGAACAAACACCATCTGCTGGCCAAAGAAGAGAAATACAATGCATGAAAATATTAATGCAATTCACAGGCTTGAACCCCCCCCCCCCTATTTCACCACAAGGCCATCTTGTAAAAAGGACAACATCAGGGCAACCAAAGTTCAAAATGGATCCCTAGCCTTTTTTCCTGCACCAGGCCCCAAAGACTCTCCAGCCCCTCACATATGCAAAAACGGAGCAGTTTCTGGAATGCAACAATATGGAGATGACTTCCTCTGAATAGCCCTTGAGCCCCTCTCAAAGGCCAAAACCGCAGCCTTGACTGACCTCTAGAATCCTCTACTTACGTCCCTGTGCCCGATCGGCCGAACGCCTTTGGCTGAAATCCCATGCTGACTTCATACATTTCAAATTTTTGCTGACCTCCTTCCAGTCTGCTCTTTCACTTCCAAAAAGGACTACTACATCCAGTTGACAAACTCTCTTCGCTCAAACCCTCAGCATTTCTTTGCCACACTGAACCCTTCTCCCTCAGCATTTCTTTGCCACACTGAACTCTCTCCTCAAAGTGCCTTCACCTCCAACTCCTCCTTCACTTTCTCCCCAGACTCTGGCTGAGTACTTTCATGATAAGGTTCACAAGATTAAACTTGAATTATCAACCAAGTCACCTCCAATTCTCCTCCTTTAGTCCATTCTCTCAATCCTCCTTCAACTCCTGCCTCCGTTTCTTCCTTTTCTGCAATCACTGAAGCGGAAACTGCACATTTTCTTTCCTCCTCCAAACTGACCTGTTCCTCTGATCCTATTCCTACCCACCTACTTAGCACTCTCTTTCCTACTGTCATCCCTTCTATCTGTCATATCCTCAATTTTTCACTTTCCACTGCAACTGTTCCTGATGTCTTCAAACACACCACAGTTACAACGATCCTCAAAAAAACTTCACTGGACCCTATCTGTCCTTATAACTATCTCCCCATCTCCCTCCTCCCTTTCCTATCCAAGATACTGGAACGTGCTGTTCACTGCTTTTGTGTTGACTTTCTTTCATCTCAAGCTATTCTTGATCCACTTCAATCTGGCTTTCGCCCTCTTCATTGAATTGAAATAGCCCTTGCTAAAGTCTCCAATGACATGTTCCTGGCCAGATCCAAAGGTCTCTATTCTATCTTCTTCTTGATCTATTCGCTGCTTTTGACACTGTTGATCACCGCCTACTCCTCGATACGCTGTCCTCACTCGGATTTCAGGGCTCAGTTCTTTCTTGGTTTTCTTCTTCTCTCTCCCCCATCGCACTTTTAGTGTATACTCTGGCGGATCCTGCTCCACTTCTATCCTACTATCAGTTAGTATAACGCAGGGCTCTGTCTTGGGACCTCTTCTTTTTTCCAGCTATACTTCTTCCCATGGTTACTCTATGTGCTGTGATGAAAACAACTTATTTTTCACAACATTTGATGACCCAGCCAAGAGACTGTAAGAGCTGGACTGCTCAGACAGTGGCTTGAAACCCTACTCCAGTGAACTGGCTCTGATAAACCAATTGTCCAAGTAGGGATGAAATCAAATTCCCTCTCTGTGGAAAGCCTGGACTACCATGATCATTACTTTGGAAAACATCCTCAGAGCCATGGCTAGCCCAAAGGGGAGGGCTTGAAACTGAAATATCACCTGAGAATAGCAAATCTGGAGATACCTCTGGAGAGGTGGCCAGCTCAGGATATGCAAGTAGGCCTCTGAGATCCAACACTGTGAGGAATTCCCTGGTATGCACTGCGGTGATGACCGAGTGCAGGATCATTATCATGAAGTGCAACACCTTGAAAGACCAATTTACAGGACCCCTCTTTCTTTGGGGTCAGAAGGTACCTTACATGGAATAACAGCCCCAAAACTGGTCTCCTAGCATACACAATTTCTCCAGTGTGGCAAACCTGACTGCCTACTTTGCCAAGCCCCTTAGGGAGACTCCATAAATGCATCTCCTAAAGAGGAGAACACTAGCATATATCCACTCCTCACAACATCCAGCATCCATTGGTTGGAGGTTATGGAGAGAGAGAGAAGCCAGGATCCCTTCACAGGTGTCCCCTGTGGACAGGGAAGGGACCCAGACTCCTCTGGAAATTCCCAACAACCACCTGCAGCCAGTTGCAGATCCTATCTTTGGACCTCCCCACTTCACTGGGTGACTGGTTCTCCAACTGAGCCCAGGAACCTTCATCAGACCAGCCCTGCACATCCATCACCATCTGCTACAGAGTATACTGGATTTCTAGAGCTGCACACTGTCTCTCATAGGCCAAAGCTCGCAACTTGTTAGATTATGTTTCCATCTGCTGATTGATGGGCATAATCCATCAGTCTGGACTGATCTGGTGGACGAAAAGGAATAGGTACTTTGAAGATTACTCTGACAGCTGAACATATAAAATGCTATAAATAAGCCACATGAGGGAGTCATGAAAGTGTTGATTAGTAGATATTGTACAGAGTATATAAAAGAAATTCTGAGCCTCCCCCTTCTCATGCGCAGTCTAAAAATGGTAACTGATATGAGAACAGATTATATAGAAGCAGACTTTTTGGAAGCGGTTCAGAATAGCAAGGATCTAACTGAAGGAATATAGTTATATGAGATGCATTATAAAGTGTTGCATGTTTATACACACACCCAACTTGGACCAGTAAGGTGTGTCGTCTATTATCAAAATATAAAGTCTCTGAAGGTACTTATATACATTGTTGGTAGGAAAGCCCAATAATTATGGAATACTGGCGAAAGTTATGGGTCCGTTTAGAACAAATGTTACATCAATCTATACCTATAACAAAAGAAGGAAAAATTAGTTCTTACCTGATAATTTCCTTTCCATTAGTCTCAATTAGAGAGCTGCACGGGAACGGAGATAGCAGGAATCCCGCGGGCATGGACCCAGGTCCTGCGGGGTTCCCACTGTACTGCAGGCAAGCCAAGCTTTGCCTTCCCTCCCACGAGCCTCAGGGTGCCCTCACGAGCATACCTGAATACACCCTGATGGTCTAGTGGCTTCTTCAGGGCAGGAAAGATCCCCACTCTTTCCCGCCCACTGCCTCAAATCCTCTCACTGCCACCGTTTCTTTAAAATGGCTGCTGAGACTTCCGCAAAAGTCTTGAGAGGCCACCGCCTGAAGTCTCGACAACCATTTTAAAGAAACAGCAGCAGCGGGCAGGAAAGAGTGGGGATCTTTCTTGCCCCGAAGAGGCCACTAGACCACCAGGATGCACTGAGGTACGTTCAGGGGAGGGCACTCAAGGGTGGATGGGAGGTGGATGAATGGAGTCAAGCGTGGATGAGAGGGAGAGGTCTGTATAAAGGGTGGAGTGTGGGTGCAGGGAGGAAGGAAAAAATGGGTAAGGGGGACACAGCCATGGGGGGGGGGGGGAGAAGAGAAAAGGGCAACTAGAGTACATGAGATGGAAGGGATGGAGAAGAGAGGGGGACATGCTGCTCATGGATGTTTGCTTTTTTGGAAAAGTGTGTATCTTTTTTTAATTTTGTATTTAAGAGTAGAGAAGAAAATGATTTATGTTACTTTTACCTGTATTTTTACTGCTTATACAATCTGGCTTTCTGGTGGGGGGGGGGGGGGGGGGGGGAGGTCAAGGTAACTGCAGTGCGGTGCAGCAGAGGCTGGTTGGGCCAGGGCTGAGATGGAAGAGCACTTGCGGCAGGCTGGGTTACAGTCCTACTGGGACAGCTTAGATTTCTGATCAATCCAGAGACTTGTGGGTTATCTCCATCTACCAGCAGGTGGGGAACAGAGAGAATGCTAGAGATCTGCCATACATCCTCCTGTGCAGTAGCTTCACTTCCAGTATTCTATCTCAGCAGGTGGCTAGACATACTCTGTGCAGTTCTCTGTTGACCTGATCCCCCAGGTGAAGTTGGGTCGGGGGGGGGGGGGGTCTGGAGAGCACAGGATCTGATCTCTAGGGTAAACCTGGGGGTGCAAGGTCCCTCCCACCCCGCTCCCCCATTTCCTTGCTCGCACTGGTGTTACTGGTATTTCTGCCCCAAGGTTAAACAGAGGAGCCAAACACTTTCATGGAGCAAGATGTGTGGTGCCTTACTTTGGGATGAGCCGTTAGCACCATTTAGAGACTGTTGTGCCTCTGCAACTGACTTGAAGACTACACATTGTAAATGGCTCTTATTTTTCTTAGGGCCAGTTTCCTAAATCAAGGCTGCCCCCACCGAGATAGCAAAGCGCTGCTCCCAATGTGGGAGATGGTGCACAACTTGTTTCAGCGCCTCTTCCTCCAGCTCCCCTCTATCCGGACTTGGCACGCAAACTTCTCTGGCTTTGTCCGCAGGCAGAATGTTTGGAGAGCTCCGAGGAGGAGGAGAGTTCCCACTCCCAGGGATCTAGCAGGTTCTGAATGAGGAAATCTGCCTGAACATTCAGCTCCCCCACAAGGTTCTAGATTGATCTGGGAGATGACATGGTCTTTTAGACTGGAGGATGAATTAGAATCTGATAAAACTGCTTTTTTTGTGTGCAAGTCATAATTGCAAAATAAAATGCATTTTACTGCAATGGATGCATTCTGAGTCCCCAACTGTAATGTTGTGGAGAAATCAGATGAACACACACACTCTTGTGTATGGAACATTTTCAATTTTCCACCAGGGATTGTGAAGCGTAGAAACGTAGTAGTAGGGAGTGAAGATAACACTTCATTAACGTATGGACTCCTTTTCTTTATTCTCTTGTATGCGAATCATGCTTCTAATTGGTTTGAGGACTTAGGTCACTTCAGTTTTCCATTTTTTTTTCTCATTTTGAGGCCTGTTGTTTAATCAGTATGCCAGCCACATTCCTCAACCTACCTGATTTTATGTTTATATTTATTATAAAATTTGACATACTGCCTTTTCTAAAAGGAAAGTCAAAGCAGTTAACAATGTACTGTATTTATTTGGATTTTACTCACACCTTTTTCAGTAGTAGCTCAAGGTGAGTTACATTCGGTATTTATATATAAAAATTCCACATAAAATCTTGAGTATACAACAGAAGTACTTTATTAACAGGTGACCTGCTTTACCCTCTCTATTTGTACTACATAAAATCTTGAGAAATAGAACTCCAATTAAGATAGGAAAGGATACAATACATACAAGTAGGAAACATTAAAGAGAAAGAGAAAAGAAGTGGGTCAATATGGAGTGTGGAGACTCAATGCATACCTATAGAATCGGTGTTTAATTAGGGACAATCCCAAAAGCTATCTGGAAATAATAGTGTGATGAAACGCCTAGCCACCTGCCTGGGGCTAACCCTGCAGCCACCTTGAGGGTCTGTCTTCAGCACAGCTCAAGTCTGCCTGCATCTGCTGCTTGTGCTCTACACTACCACCACCCTCTACCCCACTGACTGGGTCTCACTTGCCTCTGGGCGAGTCTTCCACTCTCATGTTTTCCCCTAGTGATTTCTAGGTTACTGGGGCTACACAGTTCCCAGAAAACACTCACAGACCCAACACACAAACCACCAGTATTTTTTGTCAGGCCAAGATACTGAAAGGAGTTAATTGAAGAGAGTCAGTGGTGCAGCTGGTTTATTCACATGTCAAAAAAATCAGGAGGTGACAGAATGGGGCTTGAGCTAATATTAGAGTTGTAAGACAGTGAGTACTGCAGCATTGGAGATCTTATTCTGAAAATGAAAGACCAACGATTTGGCTGAAGAAAAGGCCCAAGTATGTTGTATAGGCCCGTGATGCGTCAGATCTACGAATGTCTGAAACAATTTCTTTGAAGGATTGTACTCACTCTGCTGCTCCCCAGTATCTCTCCACACTCGTCCTTCCCTACACCCCTTCCCGTGCACTCTGCTCCATGGATAAATCCTTCTTATCTGTTCCCTTCTCCACTACTGCCAACTCCAGACTTCGCGCCTTCTGTCTCGCTGCACCCTACGCCTGGAATAAACTTCCTGAGCCCCTACGTCTTGCCCCATCCTTGGCCACCTTTAAATCTAGACTGAAAGCCACCTCTTTAACATTGCTTTTGACTCGTAACCACTTGTAACCACTCGCCTCCACCTACCCTCCTCTCTTCCTTCCCGTTCACATTAATTGATTTGATTTGCTTACTTTATTTATTTTTTGTCTATTAGATTGTAAGCTCTTTGAGCAGGGACTGTCTTTCTTCTATGTTTGTGCAGCGCTGCGTACGCCTTGTAGCGCTATAGAAATGCTAAATAGTAGTAGATTTTGCAAATTATTAATAGCTTTAATGTAATCATTTCTTTTTGCCGTTTTAACTTCACTGTTATAAAAGTTTGCAAGATTTCTGAATTCACTATGTGCATTAGCATTTTTCTGGCTTTTCCTCCAGAGTTGCTCAGACTGCCATAGCTGGCGTTTTAATAGCAAAAGACTGTTATGAACCAGGGGACTAGGTTGCAAGGAAGCTGCAGTTGTGGTAAATGATGCATCAGAGGAATTGGGGCACTAGATAGGAATCCCAGCATACAGCATTCTTCTATTTAGCATAGCCAGAAAATTATCTGGCAGGAAAGAAAAAAAAAGTGGCTGACATGTAGTGGAGTCCCAAGAAATAAATCGAGAAGTACAGCTATGAACAGGTTGCTCACTTTTTGGTAGCTGGGTGAGAATAGGAATCACTAAGGAAGTGAGTAGTAATAAGTGATCAGTCCAGGGCAGGAGTAATATGTGTAGAATCACTTTGTAAAAGGACAAGATCTAGTGTGTGCCCTGCTGCATGTGTAGGGAAATCTACCAATTGGGAAAGGTGAATGTCATTCAGAAAAGAAAGGAATGCAGATGGTCTGGAGGAACAGATATCATCTACATGAATGTTGACATCACCCACAACAGTAAGATTTGGAAACCACGTAGAAGCATCTGCTAAGGTTTGAATGAATGCCTCCCAAAGCTGTTTAATGGGCGTTTGAGGAAGATAAATCTTAAGTGTACATGAACAAGGCATGGCTACTAAGAACTAAGTTTTCCGGATACAAGAAATCCGAGGATGGAAGTTAAATTGCCATAAGTAAGGAAGATAAACAAATTGTCACATCTCCACCTCTTTTCAACATTCTGGCAAAGTGGAATGCCTGAACATTGTAAGCCACATTGAGCCTGTAAATAGGTGGGAAAATGTGGGATACAAATGCAACAAATAAATAAATGTCACTAAATGGCACACATTGATGTAAATAGGTTTCCTTACCATCCCAGAGCCAAGTTTCTGTGAGACATAAAATGTCTAAACAGTCGGAAGAAAAAAGATCCTGTATCAAAGTTATCTTGGCGCTCATAAATCGACAATTAAGGAGACCAAATTGAAGGGAGGTTGGGTTAATAGTGGGAGCAGAACGCTCCCTATTGAACGTCTTAGTAATTGGGGGTTATAAAAGTGACTGTGGTGTACAAGCTATAAGACAGAAGCGACGCAAGGCAACACTGTAATGATTTACCTTAAAAGAAAAACGTTATCTACAGCCCCAGATTGTCGTAATGGGCGAGTCTTTCGGGTCAGACCAGAGAGTTTGGAAGGGCAGCATCATGATTGCTGAAAGGAAGCTTAGAGCAATTCAGGAAGTCGAGTATTATATGAAGGATTTCACCCCCCGAGTTGGCCCCAAGAAGCTCGCCCAAGGAGCAGGACCCGCTCCTTGGGCTTGTGCTGCCACAGTGTCATATGCCACCAGCAGTTTGAATATGTGGGTAACTTCTGAGGACATCCTTACGTGGTAGTCACATGACAGTAGCTCAAGAGTCCGCGAGGATTGGGGACTCAAGATAAAGTGCAGTAATGCAATGATCCTGTAGTAAAAACAAAGACAACACTACTCAAGAGTGGTAGACAAGTATCCAGACAGGAACAGCGGGTATCACTGAGAGGAAAGCTAGATAAGGTGAAAGTTGTAACATATTGTGGGGGGGGGGGAGGGATAAAAAAAAGGGGAAGATTCTAGTAATTGGATGTGATAATGTGTTTCTTATTCTGTTTGACTATGATATCACTTTAATATGTTTGTAAGGTTCTTTCAACAAAGATATTACATAAAATGTCGTAAATAAACATGGGAAGCAGCCCAACACAGATATAGACTCTATCCAGCAGCAAGAGTTACTACAGGGAGCGACATAAGTATGTCGGCTATGCAAGAGTTCAAAATTAACTCAATTCCATTCAGGAATTAGCAGCATACATAAAGTCAAACCCTCAACATATCAAGAAACTGGTTTTAAATTTGACTGTTAAGGAAAATAACTGTTTAATCTCTTACCCAGGTGCCATCTGAACAAATCCAGAAACTACAGCCTCCATCCAGCGGTCTGGAACAGATTCCACTAGCCTCCAGCACATCCTCTGCCAGATGCAGTCCAACTGGGTGAAAGCTGTCAAGCGAGGCAGCACCACGCTCAGAACCTCCTCTGCAGGGGGAAAGCAATAGATGATGTACCTTCCCAAGGAATGGACAGTTCCCAAAGCAGAGAGAAAACTCACAGAGTTACTCTCAAAGCATCTATATTCAGACACCACTGATAAAGATAACTTTTTCACTGACTTTAGTACAGCAACTCTGTTGGAGGTGTGTGGTGTTTGAGGCAATTTTTGTCATATATTTTACTGCGTTATTTTATATCAACTCGTTTGTTAAAGGTTTTTAAGAAATAATCTTGGCTACACTTTGGTCCTTGATCATTTCCACTGTTTGGTTGCTGCTCTTTTTCGCGGAGATTTGTCCCTCTTCTTTGCTTGCATAGAATATTGTTGCACATAAAGGTTTTAATAGAATTGCCAATGCCTCATACTTAAAGTACTGCAGTACAATGAGATATATACTTGTAAGTGACTAAGGCAGATGTGTTCAGGGAAGGGCTTGGGCGGAGTCACATATTTTACGTGCGTATTCTGTAAAATATGGGCTAACACATATGCAAGCTCTTGAGCTATTTCAATATAGGCATAATTTCAGCTAATATTTTGTAAAGACATGAGTGCCTACATGTCTTTATGAAATAGGTTATAAACAGGCACCTTCTCCACCACCAAACCTAGACAACCTGTTATAAAAATTACCCTATATGCCCTATTCACACCAACTTTTCAAGATATACTGGATCCAAGGAGATCCTGACAAGATATTTAAATTTTGGAGTTGCATGTACAGACCTTGCTGCCAACACTTATCAGGCATCACATTGATTTGTACCGAAGTAAAGCAACTCCTGGAGACTGGAGTTGAAAGGAACACAACCGTAATAAATTTAACAAGATTGAAAAGGTGTATGCCATAGGGTACACAAAATTTCCAAAAGGCATTTTACACAATCAGGGGGCTAGCTTTGACAAACAGTTGGAAAAAAGTCCATTTTGGCTCTTATGTTTCAACTGTTTTATTGACACCACAAACTTAGTACAACTCATTAGATGCAATGTTACATATCATAAAACACAAACAGTATCTGAACATCAAAGCACTGAAGCGATGCCAAACTTTTATTGATAGTCACCTCACTCAACCCCTCCAGCCCCCCTCCCAGCGCCTCCTTCCCCCATACTTCTATGCATTTACGGAGGCGTGTTGGTGGTTCACATATCAGGCGGATTCATTTGTCCAGTCTCTTGCCTCCACATGTCTGGAGTACCACCCTTCTCCACATCGTCCATTCTCCAGCAAATATAGTAACATAGTAGATGACGGCAGAAAAAGACCTGCACAGTCCATCCAGTCTGCCCAACAAGATAAACTCATATGGGTATCCTTACCTTGATTTGTACCTGCCTTTTTCAGGGCATAGACTGTACAAGTCTGCCCAGCAGTATTTCTCGCCTCCCAACCACCAGTCCCGCCTCCCATCACCGGCTCTGGCACAGACCGTATAAGTCTGCCCTCCACTATCCTCACCTCCCAACCACCAACCCCTCTTCCCCCACCACCCAATGAGGATCCAATCCTACTGCACAGGATTCCTTTATGCATATCCCCCTTGAACTAAGGGTACCAAGATCTATGTAAAGCTTCATTGCAGCAATGATTTTGTACAGAATCCTATTTCTCACTATTACTCAATAACCTCCATTCCTTCCACCCCCATTTTGGCTCTTATTGTAGCCCTCTCTCAAAATATAAAATTTCACTCAAAACCGTTCAAATGCTCTCTCTGCTGAAACTAGGTCACAGACAAATGGACAGATAATCTCCCCATAGTGCTTCTGAACCCAATCCTTGGGGCACACCCAGCCAGTCAGACTTTCAAGATACTCACAATGAACATGCATGACACAGATTTGTATTCCAAGGAGGCAGTGCATGCAAATTTCTCATGCATATTCATTGTGGATATCCTGAAAACCTGACTTGCTGGTTGTGCCCTGAGGACTGGGCTAAGAACCACTAAGAACCACTGCCATTAGGTATTGACCCCTTTCATAAATTATTCCTATGAAACTAGCCCTCTGAAAATACAAGGAAAGTGTAAAAGGATCACAAAGAAGAGACCCAAGAATAAAACCCAAACAGCTAAGACAAGCTGATTATTCTGAAAAATCCTACTAGCACTGCAGTTTTAAACAGTATCATTCTAGGATCTAGGATGTGATTGGAATGAATGTGCGTCTCCATTTAAATACATGAGCACAGGTGCAAGACTGTTAGCAGTATAGTGAAACATCTCTAGGGCCTCACATTCCCCTTTCCAAGCAGGTTGGGTGGTGTCAAATAGGACTTACCTCTGCGTCCCTGCAAGCAAACCTTCCCCAGCACCTGTGACACAAAGGAGATGGAACAGTTCTTCCCATCTGCTCAGGAAAAAAAAAAAAAAAAAGTCAGCGAACAAAAAAAAGTAAAAGTAGCACTACTAGAGTAGGGATAGTGAGGGAAGAAGGAACAACAACATATAAAACTGACTCTATCCAGTCTCACTTCAACAAAAGAACCTCACTAGAAATCACTGTTCTGGGTCTCCAATACCTCACTGCAGCAATGAGCACTTGGACTTTGGATACAAACACAGAATATGCCCACTTGCAGCATGTATATGTTTACCACAGTCCCCAACCCTAAACCTGCTAGTGAAATCATGTACAATGCTGTAAAAGATGTATTAAAGTTTACTAAACCAATAGCAAAAAAAACAACTTATGTTTCTGAGATGCAAAGATCGAATGGGAACTTTCATGGGCTTAGATAGGACCTGCAGGGGTAAAAACAGAAATTACACAGGTAAAAAGGCTGAATCTATGAAACAGATTTTCAGCCAGCTAAATATATGCTTATACTGCATATTTTCAGTCACAGTATAAAAAAAAAAAAAAAGAGAGAGTTCTGAGGGGACAGAATTTGATCTGGGAAGAAAACTAAACAAATATATTGAGGTTTCAAAAATGTGCATTCATACTTTATCCTATCATTTTTGTTGGCATATGTGAACGAACACACATTTTACTGTATGATAAACTTACACAAACAAAGCGGAGTTACTCATTGTCCCTCAAACTACAGAGCTCCACAGGAATGAGGAATGCGGGATTCCTGCAGCAATGTAGTCAAAATCTCTGGTGACTCCACAAGTCTCGGAATGTACGGAGAGAGGCCGCTGGAGCGCCAGACTGAGGCTCAGAATGCCCAGAGAGGCCGCTGGAGCTCCAGACTGAGGCTCAGAATGCCCAGAGAGGCCGCTGGAGCGCCAGACTGAGGCTCAGAATGCCCAGAGAGGCAGCTGGAGCGCCAGACTGAGGCTCAGAATGCCCAGAGAGGCAGCTGGAGCGCCAGACTGAGGCTCAGAATGCCCAGAGAGGCAGCTGGAGCACCAGACTGAGGCTCAGAATGCCCAGAGAGGCAGCTGGAGCGCCAGACTGAGGCTCAGAATGCCCAGAGAGGCAGCTGGAGTGCCAGACTGAGGCTCAGAATGCCCAGAGAGGCAGCTGGAGCACCAGACTGAGGCTTGGCACACTCTTTGGTTGAATAGTGAATACCATCCATAAAAAACATGGGAGGCTGTTGGGGTTGTAAGAAAACAGAGGGCTGCAAGCAAGAAAATAATGTCGACTCCAGTGGAAATGGAGGAGATTAACTGAGGGGATGGAATGGATTTTAACAGGTATGGGTGGGTATAGGTGAAATTTCTGTCCCCCGTGCAACTCTCTACCTCAGACCAGTCCAGATGCATGGGTAATACCCTACACTCCTGCCAGCAGATGGAGATTCAGAACTACTGATTCCATGCCCTTTTCCCTATAAGCAGACTTCTATAATAGTGCTTCCCAATCTTTTGTGGCTGTGACCCCATGATTGCAGCCAAATAAAGTTGAGTAACTTCCTGAAGGTGCATAATAATAATGCATCTCTGGAGAGCCCATCTAGATTGTAACCCCAAACACGGGTTTTATGGCCCCATTTGGGGCCCCAACCCATAGTTTGGGAAGCTCTGCTCTATAGTCAACCACTAGCTAGTAGTTTTCAGTCTCCAGCAGATGAGCTCCTGTACAGTCTGGACTAGCCTGGTAGGAGTAAGGGAGAATCATCCTTGGTCCCCATATATATAAGATTAAAAAATAAAATAAAAAAATCCAAGAATCCTTCATAGTGGTGTCTGGCAAAAAGGTTGTGCTATGTCTGGTTCTCTCCTTTATACCTAATGTGGTGTCTTCCTTCCATGTTAATTAGTCTATTTCACTTCTGGAGTCTGAGAAGGAAGGAGATACAGTGGAAGCATGATGACTGCATTAGTTGGATACTCAGAGAGCTTTACATTGTTATCAGAAGAGAAATGAGATTTGGCACTCTAACTAGTTCTTTGTACTGTTTGGGGGAGAGGAGATAGGACAGGAAAGGTGGCTTCTAAAGCCATGGTGGCTCAGTGGATTAAAGAAGGTATAGTGTCAATGTACACTATCCGAGGGCATTTGATGACCATTGCCCTGAAGGTGCATTCCACAAAAACACAAGTAGCGTCCTGGGTGAAGTACAGCCTGACCCTTGCAGGTTGTGGCTGCATTCTTTTTGAAATACTATAGGTTGGATGTGCAAGCGCATCAGGATGCTGCCTTCAGGGCTACTGGTTCCAATAGCTGGTTTGTCTGGCTCCCAAGCAATACCTAACAAGGTGGGTACTTTTCACTCATCTAAACTGATCTAGCGGGATGATGAGAAAGGAAAACTTAAATATTAAACTGCTAATTTCCATTTCATTCATTTTAAATATTTATATACCGCTTAGACCTAAGCAGTTTACAGATTCATTTTTACACATACTGGGACTGTTCTTAGTAGGCTCACAATCTAAGTAGTACATTGCACTACTGTTATACCTGGGGCAAAAGAGGGTTAAGTGACTTGAACAGGGTCATATGGAGTTGCAGAGGGAATTGAACCTGGTTCCCCGGGATCTCAACCCACTGCTGACCATCAGGCAGCAGCATGAATCAAACCCAGTTCCCTGGCTTCGCAACCCGCTCCTTGAGTTCATCTAGACCAGTCCAGAATCCACCAGTGTGTAAGCCTCTGTGGAACAGCAGTTCAAGGTGGAGTTTTGCACTTTAGGAGCTTCAGCTCTGGATGCTCAAGGCCACAGAATACTTGAAGGGAAAAAAAAAGGGATTTCAGAGTTTTAGTTTGTTCCATTGTTTTCTGGTCCCTAGTTCATGAGGGGAATAGTTGACTGGTACAGTGCTTTATTAAAAAAATATTAGTTGGAGATGGACTGCACAGGTCTCCTTATAGGGGAAAAGGTATGGAACTAGTACTTCTCAAGCTGCTGGAATAGAATAGGCATTATCCACATCTGGACCAGTCTGGAGGGACTCAAGGAAAGACAATCACAAGGTAAGACTTTTCTCCATGCATCCAAAATGCTCAGCCATGTCTTATCCAAGACTGAGATAAGTAAATAAATAGGAGATAAGAAACACTGTTTATTTAGATAGATTTTAACACTGAATTATGAAGGTATGTAACACATGTTGCAAATGACACGACTGTTCAAGTTTCAAACTTCTGCTAATTCAACCCCTTTTGTATTCCTTCCTCTGCAAGCTTGGCCTGCAAGCACTCAGATCAGCTGTCATGAGCATAAGTTTTGTTTCTCCCTTACTGCCTGTACATTGAGTGCAAAAGTTTTATTTTCCAGTAAATAGCAACTATTGTTATGCACTTCTTATAAATCACATGACATGGGCGGAATTTTGGGATACCCTACAACCAACAGCAAAAAGCAAAATTCTAAATTGAGAGACTGTGTAGGTAGACGAGAGACTTTGAATACCTGTGGACTGATAGTAGGATTATTGAGGTGGGGGGAGGGGGGTGGAGTCGGGGGGAGTTTAGGGGGGGAGGACGGGAAGGGATAGAGGGGTGGGATAGGTAGACATGTTGTAGTGCATCTTTGCTAACAGCATTGATTCAGGTGTTAATCCTTTAAAGAACTATGCATACTGGTACACTGTTTATTAACCTGTCTGCAATAAAAATGATTGAAACATATAAATCACATGACAAGGAGAAACACATGAGGAACTGAAGCTATGCGGCTCATATATGGCAGATAAAATTGATATAAAACTTGATGGCGAGTGAGACTGAGGACCCTCCAAAGAAGGAGATGTTCCTCCACAAATATGTGTTTAGGGAAGAAGGAGCCAGGTGTTTCATGCAATTTGTTTGCTGTTGCTGGAGACCACATGTATGGGATAAAGAAATGGCCAATGAGCACAAAGTGCAAACGTGTATTGGGACAGGAGAGGATGTCAAAATAAAGGAAATAACCTTTTATGTATAATGAAGAAAACAGGAACAGGAAATATCCTTTTAAGGTACAATAAGATAGAACAGAAGAAATCACATGTTTTAGAAAAAATTAAACTTATAACAGTATATAAGTGCAGAATGAGAAAGCCAAACAGAGCAGCCTTGTAGCTCAGCCTGAACGTCTTGCTGGCTGTGTGACAAAAACTGCTCCATGAGGGAACAATCACTTTTGTACTGACTTTACCAATAAACATTTTACTTGGTTGCGCCTAAACTAAGTCTGATTGTCTCTCTTATTCCAGCCAGAGAGATTTATCTCTAGGGGCTGAAGTGTTTTCCCCTCCTAAGGGGCAATAGGACTGGATTACAAGGGTAATTTTATAAACTATTTGTTAATTACTCCAGTGGTATGCACATAAAAATGCACACACTGACAAGAAAGTATCTATATGCCTTCATAAGCTAAACATAGGGATCTATATGATCTTCACACATAGGCTATCTATAATAAAATTACCCTTTGTATCTGAAAAATAAAGCTGTAGTTGGAAACATCTCAAACACAATAAGTTCTGCACCCAAAATAACATTATTTTAAATTCAGAACACTGAATTACAATAGATGTGGCACTGATCACACTCCCACATACAACCATGATCAGACTATTGCCCTCCCTCTCACCTCTTAAAGCCTCAGAGATCTTCTGCAAGACAAAGACAATTTCCCTCCCAAGCAAGGGAAAGTAGTTCTGGGGGTAGAAGGCAGACAGGTTCTCTTCATGCAGCTTGTTGCTCAGGTGGTCAGGAAGGCATACAATCTTGCTGAGCAGGGTTTCCTGTAGAAGCGGCGAGGTGACCTGGGCCTGCTGCTGACAAACCTCCCACATCAATGCTGCCAATCTCCCTTTGCACAGGAAATTCTCCAGGATGCCAACAATCTTCATCAGACAGAAACTGGGCCTAGGGAAAATAAAACAGGACATTAATAAAGAAAAGTAAGGCTGCTGCTGATCCAAATGCAGAAAGATACAGGGAACGTCATGGCAGCTACACATGGAAGATTCAACTGAACTGATTTTGTGATCACCCTATAAAGACACAGTCCAATTGTAAAATGTTACTTCCGTGGGGAAACAGAAGCATCATCAATCTTCAAACCATCCTCTCTATAACACATTGGAGTGGTCTATGCCCAATTATACAGTCAATTTCACTGCAACAAAATTTTTGTGCTGGCTAAATGTGTCCAATGAAAAAAGCCAAATAAATATCCCAAAGGGAAATAACACCAATCATTCAAGTTCATGCAACATTTACTTTTGATTGACGCTTGCTATGATGTATTGTAAGCCACATTGAGTCTGCAAATAGGTGGGAAAATGTGGGATACAAATGCAACAAATAAATAAATTCTAGGGCCACATCAGTTCTGGATCTGGAGCTTACTCTGTACACATGATGCAATCCAGCAGAACCAGGAAAGTTTGGTCAGGCGGCCCTTCCAGGAAAAAGCTCTCCAACAGTTCCTGTTGCTCCAAGGTGAGCAGCTCCAGTCTATCTGGAATCACTTTAGCAATGAGGCATCGTAGGAATGGAGAGAAGTGGATCCTGCTGAACTCTTCCCGCTCTCGCAGAGTGGTTGAAATTCCACCTTGACCCAAATACTGCTTCATGGTCTTAAGTACTGCAGCAATTTGGACTCCACTGCTCGACGAGAAGAGAACATCCATAGCATCTTTGACAGCATAGCAGACTTGATGGCACTCAGGCTCCATTGTTCAGCTTCACCCCAAGAACTAAAGGGAAAAGAAACAGAGATAAAAGGGGGCCTCGTGTTCTTCTGGAAAACTATCTTAGTGTTCCCTGATTTTTATTTTCAAGAAGTTTAACTAAAAAATAAAGCATTTATTTTAAGATGTAAACCACTTAGATGCCTACATACAGTGCAATCCGCTTAAGTGCAAGGGTCTGGGACTAAAGAAATGCATGCAGTTAACCAGAGCGTGCACTTAACCGTTGTGACCCAAAGAAGCTTGACATCTGATAAACATATGTACAGTACTGTTTATTATACGTACAGTATACAGTCTCAGTTAACTGACATTAGGCTTACTTTAAGTAATCAGTT
The DNA here is from genome assembly GCF_901765095.1 of Microcaecilia unicolor. Lineage (NCBI taxonomy): Eukaryota > Metazoa > Chordata > Amphibia > Gymnophiona > Siphonopidae > Microcaecilia > Microcaecilia unicolor. Next base: position 54,366,433 of record NC_044038.1, read on the forward strand.
ATAGTCCTCTGTACACTCTTGGGTCTGTGAGTTCCATAGACTACGTCTGCCAGACGGTAAAAACTGTCATAGCACTGACATCCAGTGGCCTCCAGATAGGCCCGCACGGTGTTGAGACTCTCCAGCGCTCTTGCAAAAGTGACAGCAGGAGGTTGTTGAATTTTGTCAGCATGTGCCTCGCTGCTCATTTCTTCATCTGTTCCATCATCAGCCGTTGTTGCCTGCTTGTAGGCGCATATCTTGACACCAGTGCTGTCTTCAGCTGTTTGTAGATCGTAATCAACAGCTACATAGCGATGGAACTCCTCTTCAGTAACACCGGCTGGGATGTCAATAACCTCTTCATCTGACGCGTTTGCAACTGCTGCATCTGCTTCGTCCCTCTCCACATCCTTAACAAAGCTTGCCCGCTTGTAGCAGCTCATAATGGTTGCCTGTGTAACATGATTTCAGGCTTCTTTCTGCATATGTAGGGAATCCAAAAGTGATAGATCACGAGCCAGTTCAACAGCACATTTATCCTTGTCAGTCTGGTCATCCACAACACTCATCAGACGACGTAGCACAAGAGCCCGATAATGTTGTTTGAAATTGGCTATTATGCCCTGATCCATAGGTTGGATCAGAGAGGTAGTGTTTGGTGGCAGGAAGACCACCTTGATGTTAGACAGCCTGACATCATCCCTGTGTGCAGCACAATTATCACAAAGCAGCAAAATCTGATGCTTTTGTGCCCACATCTAGTGTCTAACTTCTTTAGCCACTGCTTCCAAATTTCCCCAGTCATCCATGAATTTGCGTTAGACTCATATGACACAGGAAGTCGCTTAACTTTCTTGAAGCAACGGGGCTGTTTGCTCTTTCCAATGACGAGGGGTTCCAACTTCTCACTCCCATCCATATTGCAGCAAAGGAGGATTGTCAATCGGTCCTTCGATGTTTTACCTGCAGTAGTTTCGGCATGTTTGAATGCAAGTGTTCCATCAGGAATCGCTCGCCAGTAAAGACCATTTTCGTCAGCACTGAAAATGTCAACAGGTGCAAACTCGTTCAAGATGGTAGGAAGAACTGAAACAACCCAATTTTCAGCACCAAAGTCATCAGCGTCTTGTTTCTCACCATGCTGTTTCTTGAATTTTATGCTGTCCCTCTCCTTCCATCTTTCCAACCATCCAACAGTGGCTTTGAATTCAGTTAGTCCAAGACTTTCAGCTAGCTGGTTAGCTCTGTCCATAAGCAGTGGACCACTGACAGGAAACTGCTCCTGACTCGACAAAACCACCAAAGAAGAGCATCTTCTACTTCCTCAGCTTTTCCCGCCCGTTTTCGTTTCCATTGTGGATTTGTATTGTTTTGCCAGTCTTCCAGAAGCAGGTCTTTCTGCTTCAAGACACGTGAAATTTGACTGGGATTGACACCATATTCTTTAGCAATAGATGCTTGACTTTGTTTGTTTTCTAATTTTTTAAGAACTTCTATTCTTTCAGCCAGTGTTAAAGTCTTACAGTTCCGCCACGACGACAACCCCAGTGTACGCTCTAACAATATTCTTTCACTTATTCTGCCTGTGGCAGTTAAACAGGCAGCACATTTTAAATCTCGTTGGTTGTCACGCGCCAATTGGCTTCCATATTCCATGCGCGCGCTTATGCTGAGTCTTTCCTGCAGAGGAGCGGTCTTGAACCATGCATATAAGCGAATCTTGCACTTATCAGTGGTGCGCTAAACCGAAGTTTGTCCCCATAGAAATTGATGGTGCCAAAAACGGGACCAAAGTACGGCATGCTTATCCAACGTGCACTGTACTAATAACAACATATATTTTCAAACCTTCTTCAGTTTTGACATCAAAAATAGCTATATGAGGGGTGGGGGGCTTACTTTTTCTTTTCATAAAGCTACAGGAAATATCTGGCCCTCAGCATATTTTCTTATGTTACCTAGGGGCTCATTTTCAAAGCACTTAGACTTACAAAGTTCCATAGGTTACGTTGTAACTTTGTAAGTCTAAGTGCTTTGAATATACACCTCTAATGTCATAATGATCTTGTAACCAGGGGTGTAGCTACGGGTGGGCCTGGCTGGGCCCAGGCCCACCCAATTTCAGCCCAGGCCTGCCCAGCACCAGCACCCATTGCCGGCCACTACTGCTTTTCCTGTTGAGCAGCAGGGCCGGCGCTACAAAAAGAAGACGCGCTAACGGCGCTAAGGACGAAAAATGTTTTTTTAAAAAAAAGCGCGCCACCGGCAGGCACTGTCTAGGCAGCCTTGAGGCATTGGCTGCTGGCTCGCAGGCTCCTCCCGTCTCCTACGTCACTGCAGTGACGTAGAACACGGGAGGAGCCTGCAAGCCAGCAGCCAATGCCTCAAGGCTGCCTAGACAGTGCCTGCCGGTGCCGTGCTTTTTTTTTTTTAAACATTTTTCGTTCTTAGCGCTTCTTCTTTTTGTAGCGCCGGCCCTGCTGCTCAACAGGAAAAGCAGCAGTGGCCGGCAATGGGAGCTGGGGCTGGCTGGCGCTGGCATGCAGGGCCGGCCTCGTCAAAGAAAAGAGGGAAAACATGGAAGAATGGGGAGAAAAAGAGGGAAAACAGATGGAAGGATGGCAGAGAATGAGGGAAAACATGGAAGGATGGGGAGAAAGAGGGAAAACATGGAAGGATGGGGAGAAAGAGGGAAAACATGGAAGGATGGGGAGAAAAGATAGAAAATAGATGGAAGGATGGGGAGAAAAGATAGAAAATAGATGGAAGGATGGGGAGAAAAGATAGAAAACAGATGGAAGGATGGCAGAGAAATAGGGAAAACAGATGGAAGGATGGGGAGAGAAAGAGGAAAAACGGATGGATGGGGAGAGAGACTCTGGATGGAAGGATGGGGAGAGAAAGGGGAGAGACTGGAAGGATGTGGAGAGAGAAGGGACACTGAACAGAAAAGGGTAGAGTGATACAGAGACACTGGTTAGAAAGAGGGAGAGAGAGACATTAGATGGAAGGATCAGGAGAGAGGGTAGATGGATGGAAGGATGGGGAGAGAAAGAGGGAAGACGCTGGATGGAAGGGTAGGGAGAAAGAGGTGACACTGGACGGAAGGATGCAGAAAGAAAGAGGGGAGACTACTGGAAGGATGGGGAGAGAAAGAAGAGAGCTGCTGGATGGAAAAGGAGAGTAGTGAAAGACTGGAGAATAAGAGGAAGGGGCATGGGGAGAACAAGGGTGAGAAAAAGATGAAAAGCCATAAGTAGATGAAGGAAATTAAAGAATGGATAGTAAGAATGAATTAAATCAGGACAGAGAGAGAGAGGCAGAAAAATATTGAAGAAAGCAAAGAAAAAGGAGAGAAAAATGAGAAATGGCCAGGAAACTGTGGCAGAAGAGTTAAGTGAAAACGAAGGAAAGCAGAATCTAGAGACTGGGAGCGACACAATGAGAAAAAGTAAATGGCCATACAAGAAAGGTAAAGAAAATAATTTTATTTTTAATTTAGGATAAAGTAATATGGTACCTGTGTTAATGAAGTTTCAGAGACCAATACTTCCTTCCTTAGGTCAGGCGAGGATACCGTAACAGCATTATACTGACCTGAGGCAGGAGGTTTTGGCCTCTGAAAGCTCACTGAAAAGAGTGTTAGGCTATTAAATAAATTTTCTGAAATCTGATGCACTGAAAAGCAGCACTTTACCCTGTGTGACAAATGCATCTGATTAGCGTGACTAAATTTTGCTGGGGGAGGGGGGTAGAGAGAAAATTTTGTGTCCACCCACTTTGGGTTCAGGCCCATCCAAAATTGGCAGTCTGGCTACGCTACTGCTTGTAACTAGAGAGAGGGATATCCCACTGTATTCTAGACAAACTTATTAAATGTATATTGTAACCCTCACAGAACAGCATGAAGTGAGAAAGAAAAATCATTCTGCAATATTGCACTCCAAACACTTTTAATACTGGTAGAAACCGGAATAACGGTTCTGTATGTAACATATATGTAACTTGACTCTGTATATGATACAAAAATTTGGCACTAGAAGATCTGTGCGAAGTCTGTATTCTATAAGAGGTGCCTGACCTTTACAGAATATTAACACAGGCGTGACCTTTGGGCATTGGACATATGCCTGGTTCCATCGGGTGTGGATAGGCATTCTATAACATGGTGCATAACTTTTGGGAGAGTGCCATGATCTGCCCATGCCCCTCCCATGGTCACATCTCCTTTTGGATTGAATGTGGAAAATGTTAGCCAGCATATTTTAAAATAGCACGCTACTCCAAGACATGCAAAATTTACAAAAAGGCCTAGACATGCTATTCAGTAGTTCAGCCAAATGTAAAAACTTGCCTACTAGGAACGCAAAAAGATCATCATGCGCATTCCTCAATCTACACTATCCTAACTGCAAAGGGCTAAAATATAATCCACATACGCGACCAGTTTCTCATACATCTGCACGCAGCTATGGAACGCACTACCGAAGGCCATAAAAACAACGCAAGACCTAACCATCTTCCGAAGACTACTGAAAACAGATCTCTTCAAGAAGGCATACCATAAACATCCATCTTAAATACTAAACAATAACACTAAATACGATCTACACAAAACCGGAACCTTACCACATGATTGATTAACCCTGTTCTATTAATGATCAAGCATTACCCATCAAACCTTAGTTCGAATAGGGTCTCTCTACAGTCGATGACCTAATGTATGTTACAACCCAATGTATTACTTAGGTACCTTCATGCGATACCATAATGTATTCTGTTTTACCATATATGTATACATATGATATACATATACACCAGGGTCTGTTTCATATATGTTATATACCATGATCTGTTCCATGTATGTTACAATGTATGCATGCACCCTAACGCAACACCAACCGTAATTCTGTTACCCGGAAATGGCAATCGCCATTACGGCAAATGTAAGCCACATTGAGCCTGCAAATCGGTGGGAAAATGTGGGATACAAATGCTACAAATAAATTAATTAATTAAAATGCAGCCTAATATCTTACAAGTACATTCTTTAAACTACTTAACACACAATATTCAAACAGCACCAATCCAATCTATGAAAAGGCAGCACTGCAAATGTTACAGCAAGTGCTAGAACATCTACTAGGATAACAGAACAACCTGCACTGCTAGATTCCTACTCTGAAATTAAACACACACCTTGGTCACACATACACGACACACACACACCCAATTCAGAACATGGGAACAAATTATAAGTCAAAATATGCTGACAATCTTAAACTGGAAACCCGAACAAGCCAGACTCAAAGATACCAAATCACACGCATTCGGCTGTACTCACGCTCTCAAACGCATTCAGGGATCGGCCTCCCCTCTTTATGATCCCTGCCATCTCCTCTATCTTCCACTCTGCTTCTTGTCGATACGGCACCTATCCACCCCCGATCAAACTCATACCTGACTCTGAGGTCGCCCACTAGCAATACCACAGCTTTCCTTCTCCGGTGCTCTGTGACCATCCCATAAAATATACTAAACACATCACACAACAGACAACAACAACCTCTCTCCCTCTACATGCCGCTTTGCCAGAAACAGGAAGTTGCGTCGGAGACAGAGCCTAGAGCGCAGCGCCAGCAAGCAAGGCTTCTGAAACTGGAGTCGGTTGACGAAGCGGCATTGATGCAGTTCAAGGATGTTTCATAAACAGGAGTGAAAGTGAGTGAGCCTATCTAGTCCACTGTAAGCAAGGAAGACAATTAGGACAAACTAAGTTTCCCCTTTCCCAGCGCAGCCGTCATCCCCGTTCACTCAAAACAAAGCAAGCAAACCCTATGAACTGTATCCATTTTGCCGTTTTTTTTTTTATTGGTGGTCCATCAGTAACAAGTCTAAAGCTGTTTCAATTAGATAAGCAGTGCCTTAAAAGGTTGAGGACAAAAGTTTTTTGTTTTTACTTATTGGACAGCTTTCTTTTTTTTTTTTGAAAATTTCTTTATTGCATCATGACGACAAATATAAACATCTGCTGCCACCTGCAGCTCAACGTCACTCAGTACATTGCAATCGGAAGAACAACAGTACAAATTTTTCATCTACAAAACATATGTATTGGTCCCCATGTGCTTTTATGTTTCCTCCCTTGTTAATCCCTTCCCTTGTGGATGAGATCCCCCCCCTCTCCTCGTTTGCCCTCCCTCCCTCTTCCCCCCCTATCTGGCTATTCTTTACTTTGCAAATCAGGGTCTGGCGCCATGAGCAGATCTCGCGCTCTCCCCCATATATCTTTATACTGGCGATTGCCGAGCGCTGTTGAAAATTTTAGTGTCATATTCACCCACTGGGCCATGTCCTTCATTTGAGCCTTCCACCGCTCCAAAGGTGGAGGTTCAGTCTCAACCCAAGCTTGCAAAATGCATTTCTTCACCAGCAATGCAGTCAACAGCACAAATCTACACTGAGCTACACCCAGTCCTTGCTGTCCAAGAGATTCCTTACAGCCCATTAGAATAGCTGAATACTTCCACTCCATTTCACGTTGTAACGTCTTTTCAATTACTTCCAGCGCTCCTACCCATAGCTTGTGTAGGCTCGGGCACTCCATAAATGAATGCAAAAAGCCTCCCACACTTTTCCCACATTTGTTGCAAACATCATCCTCCCACATCCCCATGGTCTTGCCTCTCTCTTTAGTAATATGTACTCTGTATAAAATCCTGTATTGTATATCCTGTAGGGCTGCATTTGGTGTAATCTTGCTTAACCCCCCAAAGACCATGCTCAGCCGTTTCACAGAAATCTCCTCACCCGTGTCTCTACTCCAAAGCTCTGCTAACTGCTGGACATGTGGCGCCTCCTGTGACTCCCGAATTAATTGGCACCATTGTGACAATCTATTTAGCTTGGGCGGGATTTGCAAAAACATTTTGTCTAGTTGCGTGAAATGCACCCGTTCCCGGCTCCTGCGTTCCACACTCAACACATAATCTCTAATTTGAAGGTATGCAAAGAATTGCAATCTCGGCAATTGTAATTCATCCCTAACTTCGGTGAACGTTGGGAAAGCCTCCTCTTCCGTTTTCCTAAATTGCCCTATAAATCTACACCCCTTTTCACGCCATTCACTAAATACTGATACCCCTTGGCCTGCCGGAAAGGCCATGTTGCCCGTTAATGGTAGAAATGGGCTGGTTCCTCGCGCTGTTCCGCCATGTCCCCTCCACCATCTCCAGGCCATCTGCAGCGCTGCCACATATGGGTTATTCACTATCTTTTTGGCTCCTGTCACCGCCCATGACTCCAATACTGCAAACGGGTCATTCTGGCCACACCAACTCTCCCAGAAGCCCGTAGTGGCATAAAAACTCTCTCCTGACTGCAGTTCATGAATCCACCGCAGCAGCGCTGCCACATTATATGTTCTTAAGTCTGGCAACTTTTGACCTCCCTGTTTACGAGTATGAGTGAGTTTCACAAAAGAAATCCGTGATCGTTTCGCTCGCCAGATAAAAGTACTTATCACACTTCTATACAGGCTATCCTCCTTCCTCCGTACCCATAGAGGAAGCATTTGTAAGGGGTATATTAATTTAGGCAACATTACCATCTTAACCAAAGCAATCCGACCCATAAAATTTATAGGCAAGTCTTTCCACCTGCCGCAAAGCCGTTTTACTTCCTCCACTTGGTCTGTCACATTCTTTTTATACATCCAGCTCTGATCTGCACTTAAGAACACCCCTAAGTATTTGATGCCCTTTTGGGCCCACATCAAAGGGAACTCCCCAGATGTTCGACATGTGCAAGGCTCACTGACGGGCAACGCTTCTGACTTCCCAAAGTTGATACTGAGCCCGGAAAATTCCCCGTATTCCTTAATAATATCCATCACTAGCGGCAGTGTTCGCGACGCCCCATCCAGCATCAAAAGCATGTCGTCAGCAAACAAATTTATTCTGTGCTCTACTCCCCCCACTCGTAGTCCTGTTAGTCTGGGTTCTTGCCGTATTCTAGCCGCCAGGGGTTCCAATGTCAGAATAAAAAGTAACGGTGACAACGGGCACCCCTGCCGGGTACCACCCCTTAAGGGGAAAGCATCCGTAAGGGAATCATTTATAATAATCTGCGCCGTGGGGTTGTTATACAAAGCTTTGATCCATTGTAAGAACTCTCCCTGAATACCAAAGTGCCTCAGGATCCAGAATAAGTACTCCCACACTACTTTGTCGAATGCCTTCTCGGCATCCAGACTGGCCAGTATAGCATCTCCTGCTCTCCCCCCACCCTCAAGTAGCACTCGGCTTACTTTTAAGATATTGGCCGACACGTATCTTCCCTTAACAAAACCCACCTGGTCGGGATGAACTAGATAAGGCACCACCTGGCTCAGTCGATCCGCCAACACCGCCGCCAGCAACTTAAGATCTTGATTGAGCAGTGAAATGGGTCTATAGGATCCAACCTGCTCCCCGTCTTTCCCTGGCTTGGGGATGACTGTGATATGTGCATGGTTCAGCACAGGTCCCATCCCGCCCACTTCCCTCACCTCGTTACACATGAGAATAAGGGGTTCAATGAGCAAATCCTGCAGGATCTTATAAAATTCTGTCCCTAGGCCATCTGGCCCTGGGGCTTTGGCCAGCTGCAAGCGTTTTATTACTCGCTGCATTTCTTTCCCTTGTAGTGGTGCATTCAGCATCTCTTTCTGGCTGTCAGTTAACGAGGGTAAGTTTACAGCTCTAAGGAACTCTATACACTTTTCCTCTGAGAAAGGGCCCGCTTTGTAAAGTGTTGTGTAATAGCGCACAAATTCCCTTTCTATTTCCATTTGGTCTGTAGTTACTGTTCCCTCCGCTTCTCGGATCTTACCTATATACTGCTTCCCCGATCTCTGCCTCACCAAGGCTGCTAAAAGCTTACCTGTTTTATTCCCCCATTGGTGCAGCTTATATTTATATAATTTGATATTGTATAGCGCTCCTGCATCCAGTATCTCCTGCATTGCCTTCCTACACTCTGCATATATCTGTCTATTATGTTCTGTGGGAGAGATGATGAGAGCTCTGCGAGCTTCCCGTAATCTCCCGGACACCTCTGTAAGTTGAGAGCTCCGCCGCTTGTTCTGCGAGGCAACATAAGAGATAATCTTGCCTCGGAGTACAGCCTTCGCTGCCTCCCAATAAATTCTCGGGTTTACCGACTGGGCATCATTCTCAGCGACGTAGTCTGTCCAGCTCTGCCGCAAGTAAGTTTTAAATTCTCTACTCTGGTACAGAGCCGGATTCATACGCCATCTTGTCGGCCTCTTCCTCTCCCCCCACCGCATTTCAGCCCACACACTGGGGCATGATCAGAAACATCGGGGTCCCCAATTCCAGTCTGTTCTACTATCAAGCTGACTGAGTGGGACACAAGCAGGTAGTCAAGACGCGAGTGAGCTCCATGCGGGTGTGAAAAAAAAGTATAATCATGCTCTTCTAAGTGTTGGAGGCGCCAAATATCCACCAGCCCCAGCTCATTCATAAGTAAATTCACTCCCCTTTCTTCATGTCCCCGCCCCACCTTCCTTGGGGGTTTGCAATCTATAGAGGGGTCACTTGTAATGTTAAAATCCCCTCCTACAATGAGGTGGTATTCATCAAAAGTTACTAATTTAGCTATCAGAGCGGTAAAAAACTTGTGAGAATAAACATTTGGTGCATATACACTACACAGTCCCACCTTGATACCTTGCAAGGATCCTGTCACTATTACAAAGCGCCCTTCCGGGTCTTGATACATCTTATGTAAACTAAATGCAATTGTTTTCCTTATTAGTATGGCTACTCCCCTTTGCCTACCATTGTATGCTGCAAAATATATGTCTCCCACCCAGTCTCTTTTCATCTTAAGATGTTCTACTTTACTTAAGTGTGTTTCTTGTATCAGTGCCACATCGGCCTTTTGCCTCTTGAGCGCCTGAAGTACCTTTGCCCTCTTTATTGGTGAGTGTACCCCGTCTACATTTAATGACACAACTTTTAGTTTAGCCATTCAGCTCATCTGTTGATAATTTCTAGACTCACCAATACTCTGTATATCTCTGTCCAGAGGCCCCCCAGCTAGGCCTCCAGACCAAGCTTGTTGTTTGGTATCTGTGTATAAAGTTATGGGTTCTCTTCTCCTTTCAATCATGACCTTCCAGCCCCCTGATATGCTGTTACGTATGATGTTAATAGCCAGAACTATCCCCAGCCCCCCATCCCTTTCACTATCCTCCCCTTCACTCCCCCCCTTCCCCCCCTCCCTTCCCTCATCAATCATTACATTCCAATTTCCCAACACACACACTCCCATCCATGCAATCCTTAACCTTAACATTTCCTTTCCCTTACCACTAACTCCCCCACACTCACAACTCCTGCTTCCCCTAATAATTTGCGCTCTCCCGTTCTCTGCGTCTATCTCCCCTTCTCTTCTGCCCTAGTCTCCCCTTCCCCTGCAACATCCTAATCCACAAAAAACAAAAACAGTAAGGAGTGCCAACATTTTCCTACTCCTTTCAACACATATACATCAAAGATAACCTTCAAACCCACTTCAACTTTACATCCAGTCCCGCATGTAAAACTTAACTTCCAGCAACATCTGGCTCACTCTTCCCAAGCTGTCCTCTTCTGCCAGGTCCGTGGATCACTACCAGTGCTTCTTCAGCTTGGCATAGGGCTCTTCCTTCCATCTACCGTGTACTGTCACCTCCCTGGTGCGCCCTTGATCTGGTCAGATGTCCCTTTTTTAGAAGTAACAACATGGGCACCAACCACTGATCAATTGTTCCCACGGGTCTGGTCAATCCAACATTTAGGGCCTTCACAATTCTAATAATTCAGTTTGATCAATCTTTAAGGCCCACAGTTTCTCATGGGTATTTCTGCATTATTCTGGTCCAATCGCAAGTTTCTTTTCCCCACACCTTGTTCTTATAATCCAGTTAGTTGCACTTTCACAAGTAAGGTACCATAGCTGATCTGTTCTTTAAATCCCTTATATGCGTTCCACATATGCTGCCAGCTCGCTGGGGTCAGTAAAAAACAGTACCTTATTATCAGCCATCACCCGCACTTTAGCCAGGAAGAGTAGGGCAAATTTCACCCCTTTTTCAAACAAGCGCTTACAATGCTGTCCCATTTTCCTCCTTTGCTCCGAAACCACAGCAGAGTAATCCTGAAATAGCAAGACTTTACTTCCATTGTATTCCAGCGCTGCTTTCTTCCTGTAAGCCAGTAGTATTTTTTCTTTGTTGGCATAGTTCAAAAGTTTTGCTATAACTGTTCTGGGGCGGCTCTCCCCCTCTCTGCGCGCCCCAATTCGATGGACTCTTTCAACCTGCAAAGTCTTTCCCGGGCATTGTAATCCCAGCTGTTCAGGGAGCCATTCCTCCATAATCTTCCACAATTCTTTATCCTGCACCGACTCAGGGAGCCCTACTATCCAGATGTTATTTCTTCGGCTCCGGTTCTCCAGGTCGTCGATTTGCTGCTCCAGGCGCTCACACTTTCGCTCTAGCCCGCTTATTCGGGTGTCTGCTACCTCCGTTCTGTCTTCTTGCCTGGAGATCCTTTCTTCCGCCTGCTGGAGTCTCGCACTTTGTCTTTCCACTGCTTCCCTGATTTGCTCCACCGAAGATTGAAATTTGGACAGCTTGTCTTCTAATATAGCCGTCACCTGCTGTATAAGTTCTTGAAAAACTTCTGTAGGCTGGCTCGCTTCTCCCGCGGTTTCTTTAACCGCCGCCATTTTTGCTTTCGCGTCAAGCATGCGGGGCTTTTTAGGCCTCTGTGACTTCACGGGCATTCCCCGCTCTCTCTGCCGCGTTCTCCTCCTCGCAGCCTCGTGATCTGAAAGCGGGTCGTTTACTGTGCCCCCGTCCGGCTCGTAGATTTTTGAAAACGGGAGTTAAGCCGATTAATTTTAAAGATAGAGGGAGTCAGGAGCGGAGCCGGGTTCTCGGACGTCCGTTCAGCTCCCTCGCATCACGTGACCTCCTATTGGACAGCTTTCTAATTTATTTTAAAGCTTCCCATATCTACTATAATAAAACGCAGCCTCAACGTTCTGAGGACACTGACGTCACTGAAGTCACCAGGGTTGCCAGGTGGAAAATTTTTTTCCAGCCCAATCCAGCCCAAAAAACAGCCCAAAACCCGCCCAAACACAAACCCCGCCCGTGACACCCCCACCCCCGCGTCATCACCCCCGCCGTCATCAACCCCGCCTCCGCCGTCACCGGCCCCGCCTCCCACGTCACCGGCCCTGCCTCCCCGTAATCGGCCCCCGCCTCCCACGTCATCGGCCCCGCCTCCCCGTCATCGGCCCCGCCTCCCACGTCACTAACCCCGCCCAAAAACGTCACTAACCCCGCCCCCCGCGGCCGAAAAAAACCGCCCTGAAGCCCAAAAACAGCCCAAAAAACCGCAACCCGCCGCGGGCAAAAATTTCCCGCGGCGGGTTGCGGAAAACCGCCCAATTGGGCGGTAAAACCGCCCACCTGGCAACACTGGAAGTCACTCACACAGCGGTTCGTGGTTTCATGGTGGTGAAGCCACACAACATCTTCATGCCCCGCCCTCGCTCACACGTGATGACATCGAGGGCGGAACACCAAAACAAATTAACGCATGTCGAGAAGTAGTTTCCCTACTCCTCCCCTTCCAACAAATCCCAGCCACCGCCGACGTGCAGATGAACCCGGCCCCTTTCGCCACATAGCCCCGCCCCTTACAACTTACCGTCCCGCCCACAGTAGCACACGCTTAACCTCACCAACCTCCCTCCCCCCCTGTCACCTCCCCTCCCCTTACGCGTGTCTCCCTGGTGGTCTAGAGGTACCTGTTCGGTCGGGCCAGGAAAGAAAGAGCCCCCTCTTTCCTCCGTAGCGGTGGCTTCCTTGCTGCATCGTGTGGGAGTCCGGCTCTCGGCGTTTGAAAATGGCTGCCGAGACTTCAAGCTGCCTCGCGAGACTTCAACTCTCGGCGGCCATTTTGAAACGCCGAGAGCCGGACTCCCACACGATGCAAGCTACCACCACCGCTACGGGCAGGAAAGAGGGGGCTCTTTCTTTCCTGCCCCGACCGAACAGGTACCGTAAGGGGAGGGGAAGGGAGTCCCATGCCCGCTAGCGCCCGTTTCATCGGCGCCAGAAACGGCCCATTTTTACTAGTGTAGTTATAAACAGTGTTTTTTCTAGCAAAAAAGGTGCCGGACTCAAATGCCAGGCCACCCTTCAGGAGTGGGGTGATCAGGGTCGGTCTTAACAATTGCGGGGCCCTGTGCCCACACCCACCACCATAAGCCATAATTTATCAGTTTAAAAGGAGGTTTAGAGCTCTCGGAGCCCCAGCTCACCCCATACTTTGATATGCATCCACCACATTTCAGTAGAGAGTGGCAGACAGCAGTAGCAATTTTCATATCCCTTCAGCTTCCAAGCCCAGAGTCTCCTTGCTGCTGCATCCCGCCCTTTCAGAAGCATGAAGTGACATCAAAAGGGGGTGGGACGCAGCAGCGAGGAGCCTCTGGGCTTGGTAGCTGACAGGATATGAAAATTGCTGCTGCAGTTGCCGCCGCCGCCTGATATTCTCTACTGAAATGTGGAGGCACATTAAGGTACGGAGCAGGGCAGTGTTCCAAGACAGGAGGATAGATGTGCCAGAAAAGTGGGGCCCCTAGGAGCGCGAGGCCCTGTGCGACCGCCCCTGTTGCTCCTGCCTAAGACCAGCCCTGGGGGTGATCACTGAGGGACCCACCCCACAATAGCCAGGCCCCCCACAAACAGTCACAGAATCTATGACAAGGCAGAATTGGTGTGTAGAACCTGAGATGTTTCATTAAAACTTGGGTTCCATGGGTCAATTTTAGCAGACAATGGGAAAGGTGCCGGTACTCAGTACCCCCCCCCCCCTCAAAAAAAAGCCCTGGATATAAATATTATGAAATACCAGCTTCAAAATGTTATAGCTGGTAGAAACAGCAATTTTAAACTCTGTATTTTGTGCTCAGTTTTCTACAGTAAAAACTAAATAAATACACTGTATACAATACAGATGGCCAAATTTTAGTGAGGATATCCTATTTCCTGATGGGTTCATCTTAAATGTTGTTGTAATCTGCCTTGGGAAGCCTGGTGTTATAAAGATGATGGAATATATTGAAATTAAATGGAAGTAGAATTAAACTCTCCTTTCATGGGGCACATGGAATCACATCTTCATCTGTTTTGTAGAAGTTTACCTTTTAGATACACAAATGGATTTTTAGTGAAAATAATAAAAATATTTTCTGTATGCCTTTGTATTGCTCCATGGTGCGACCACACCTCTAATATTGTGTTTAATTCTGGTTGTCGCATCTCAAAAGAGATATAGTGGAATTAGAAAAGGTACAGAGAAGAGCAACGAAAATGATAAAGGGGATGGGACGACTTCCCTATGAGGAAAGGCTAAAGCAGCTAGGGCTCTTCAGCTTGGAGAAAAGGTGGCTGAGAGATATGATAGAGGTCTATAAAATAATGAGTGGAGTTGAATGGGTAGATGTGAAGCGTCTGTTTACGCTTTCCAAAAATACTAGGACTAGGGAGCATGCAATGAAGCTACAATGTAGTAAATTTAAAACGAATCAGAGAAAATGTTTATTCACTCAACGTGTAATTAAACTCTGGAATTCGTTGCCAGAGAATGTGGTAAAGGCAGTTAGCTTAGCGGAGTTTTAAAAAAGGTTTGGACGGCTTCCTAAAGGAAAAGTCCATAGACCATTATTGAATGGACTTGAGGAAAATCAACTATTTCTGGGATAAGCAGCATAAAATGTTTTGTACTTTTTTGGGATCTTGCCAGGTATTTGTGACCTAGCTTGGCCACTGTTGGAAACAGGATGCTGGGCTTGATGGACCTGTGCTCTTTCCCAGTATGGCAATACATATGTAAACAGATCTCTCATTTGTTGAAACATACCTAAATGGGCTATAAGCCCCTAATGCAGTCCATTGTTTTTCTTATATTTTGTTCTTGTGATGTCTTATACTGGAAATACAGTGAGACAGAATAATAGAATTCAGTAACATCCAAAACTTATATGTTTTAATCAGTGTGTTTTTTCTAGCAAAAAATGTGCTGGTACTCAAATGCCAGGCCACCCTTCAGGGATGGGATGATCTCTGAGGGACCCACCCCACATTAGCCAGACCCCCTGCAACTAGTCACAGAATCTATGACAAGGCAGAATTGGTGTGTAGAGCCTGAGCTCTTTCATTAAGACTTGGGGACCATGGGTCAATTTTAGCAGACAATAGAAAAGGTGCCGGTACTCAGTACCCCCAAGTACCCCCTCAAAAAAAGCCCTGGTTTTAATTATCTATCTCTCTATATAAAACACACCTCCAACGTTCTAATGAAGGCTCACTTTCCCAACGTTCTAAAGTGAAGTGGCTGAGATGATATCGCTTTTGCTCCGAGTGTCTGCCCCGCCCACGCGTCCGTGGTGATGATGTCGAGGGCGGAGCACTGACACTCAATGAATCGCAACAGCGATCAGTGCCGCCGCCCCCCTGGCGCATCACCCAAGCCCCTCCCCTGCCAATCCGCGAGACACGCAGGGGGAAGAGTACGGAAACACGCGGAGCATCTTTCCCTACTCCTCCCCCTGCCCACGAAACACCTCCAACTGCCCCCCCCCCCGGCGCATCACCCCAGCCCCTCAGCAACGGCGCATCACAAAGCTCCTACCCCCCCCCCCGGCGCATCACCTCACCAAGCCCCTATCCCCCCCCCACCTCGCCACCCGCACCCGCAAATACTGTCCGGCCGCAGCTGCTTCTCCTGTTCAGCAGCATCAGCCGGTACATAAAGAAAAAACACAAAAAAGATCTTAAAACTAAAACGCACCTCCGTAGACAGCCATCTCACATTGGCTGACGTCTCTGCAGCCGCTCCTCCTCTCCCCTCTACGTCACTGCCCCTGGAGGGAGACCCTGGAGGAGCGCAGCGACGTCAGATGGGAGAGGAGGAGCGGCTGCACAGACGACAGCCAATGTGACATGGCTGTCTACGGAGGTCCGTTTTAGTTTAAAATCTTTTTTTTTTGGTTTTTTACTTTATGTACAGGCTGCTGCTGAACAGGAGAAGCAGTAGCGGCCGGACAGAGTTAGTATTTGCGGCTGCGGGTGGGGGGGAGGGGCTTCGTGATGCGCCGGGGGAGGGAGGAGGTCGGGTGATGTTGAGCACCTGATTCTCATAACATGATGTCTCTGTTTTAGTGGCCCATTATCAGGAGAAAGAAATCTCTGCACGAATATAACACATGCTAGGGTGTCCCTGTAACCAGCCCCTCCAACTGACCACTGATTAAGATTTATAACAAATTACTACTCTACCTATGAAAAATTATTTCATTATTATACTTCCTCTGTGTACATCTGTATGCTGCACAAGCTGGAATGTTTGACAATATAAGTGAGATTAAATAAAAATGCTACCAATAATAAAGAACAAGGTGGATGCAGCAGGTCATAGGTTTGCTTGCTTTGTTTTGAGTAAACGGGGATGACGGCTGTGCTGGGAAGGGGAAACTTAGACTGACCTAATGGGTTTCAGCGTTCTGACGTCACTTCATCTCCTGTCTATTAAATCTCCTTGATGCAGTTTGTGCTTCGTAAAAGTATGTAAGGTTACCCATGTGGCTGCTTTAGAAATCTCTATGGAGGAAGCTCTGTGAAGATGCACTTTTACTAGCCACAGTCTGAAGACGATGAGCTATGTCTTGAGGAATCTGCATTTTCATAGTACAAAAAGACACAAACTATCCATTGCGACAAAGTAAGTTTTGTGACTGGTTGATGCAGCTGCCACTCCCGTAGAAAAAGAAATAATTGAGATGGACAGCCTGGGCACGCACAAGTTAAATAAAAGGTAAGTGCTCGCTCACAATCTATACAATCAACTTTGGTTAGCATCAGTATGAACAGGTGCAGGGCCAGTCTTAGCAGTGCGGGGCCCACCTGCACCCACCACCATAAGGCATAATATATCAGTTTAAAAGGAGGTTTACAGCTCTTGGAACCTCACCCTATACCTTGATACGCATCCACCATGTTTCAGTAGAGAGCAACAGTGATGTTAATAGCTGCCGAGCCCAGAGCCTCCTCACTGCTGCGTTCTGCCCTTGCGGAAGCAGGAAGTGACATCAAAAGGGGGCGGGATGCAGCAGTGAGGAGTCTCCGGGCTCAGCAGCTGACAGGATATGAAAATCACTGCTGCTGTGTTCTGAGACAGGACAACGTGCCAGAGATGCGAGGCCCGGTGCGACCGCCCCTGTTTAAGACTGGCCCTGAGCAGGTGGACAGAATAGTGGAGTATTATGGATTGATTTAAATAAAATGGAGACACCACCTTAAGAAGAAATGTTGGGTATGGTCATATTTTAGTATATGGCTCATAGTGTACCATTGCTTGAAACACCCTACGGTGTGCTGATGTGACTGTAATCAAAAATAGCTTTTTCCACGTGATATATTCAGTGCAGTCCTATTTGCTTTCTGCCAGGGCTGAAGCAGTGACGCTTATACCAAGTAGATGTATGACCAAGAGCACACTGTCATATCCATGTGCCAGCAGCATCTGAGGTCACCTGATCTACTGGCACATGCATGTGGCAATCTCCATGTGCCGCCAGATCGCTACACTACCGTGGAGATTGCCACACCCATGTGCCGGTGTTTGGTCCTTGCATCAGCTTGGGCAGAGAGTGCAAGTGCAGCTGGGCTGAATTACTGAAGCAAGGACTGGGAGAACATGTTGCACGGTGCTGTTTGGCAACAAAGCCAGGGATAAATAATGCACTGGGAGTTTTTTTTTTTTTTGCCAACTAAATAAAAGGTCTACCATATATGCATGAATGGTGACAGAGTTACTGTTTATATGGATTGTTAGTTTCAAAGTATCACGTTATTTTTTTTTTTAACATCTGATTCCATGCTTTAAAATAGGCTAGCAGGCAATCCCATCACTTTATCCATGTATAATGAGTGTAGCAATTTCAATGAATGGAACCCCTGAATATGAGCATAAAGTGGTGCAGAAAGAAATAACTTATTAAATAATAATAGTAAAATGAATTTATAAAGGTAGTCAGGTTCTGTTGGGGGTAGTTATTGTTCCTGCTCAGATTATAGTTCTATCCTGGTGACAAGAGCATGTGCTGGCTGCAGTGTTATTTATTTGTACCCCACATTTTCACACCTATTTGCAGGCTCAATGTGGCTTACATAATACCGTAGTGTGCCAATTTGGTTGATAACAAATACAAAGTTATATTGTGGTCAGATGAGATAGGTGTAGATCAGACGTCATGGGGTCGAAGGAAGTGAAGATTATAAATTATCCAGTACGATCATTAGTTATGCTGTGTTGCTGGGTGTGAGGATTTACGTTGGATCTGTGGGATAGGCCTTTTTGAAGAGGTGAGTTTGTAGTGATTTCCTGAAGTTTAAGTGGTCATGGATTGTTCTCACAGCATTTGGTAGTCCATTCCATACTTGTGCGCTTATGTAGGAGAAGCTAGATGCGTAAGTTGTTTTGTATCTTAGGCCTTTACAATTTGGGTAATGTAGGTTTAGGTATGATCGTAATGATCCGATTCTGTTTCTGGTTGGTAGATCTATGAGGTCTGTCATGTAGTCTGGGACTACGCCGTAGATAATTTTGTGGACCAAAGTGCAGATTTTGAAGATGATCCGTTCTTTTATTGGGAGCCAGTGCAACTTTTCTCGTAGGGGTTTGGCATTTTCGAATCAAGTTTTGCCATATATCAGTCTGGCTGCTGTATTTTGGGTGGTTTGGAGTTTTTTTTGTGAGTTGTACTTTACATCCCGCGTAGATTCCGTTATAGTAGTCTGCATGGCTTAGGACCATTGATTGTATTAGGTTTCAAAAAGTTTCCCTCGGGAAGAAAGGTTTTATTCGTTTGAGTTTCCACATTACATAGAACATTTTCTTTATTACGGTATTTACTTGGTTCTCGAGAGTGAGGTTGCGATCGATCATGACACCGAGTATTTTTAAGCTGTCTGAAGTAGGGAGTGTGTGTCCTGGGGTGCTTATGGATGCTGGCTTGTAATTGTTAGGTTGAGATGAGAGGATGAGGCAGTGTGTTTTTTCAGTGTTCAGTTTCAATTGGAATGAGTTTGCCCGAGTCCATGATGTTCAGGCCATCATTGATTTCATTGGTTATTTCTGTCATGTCTGAAGGGAATGTAAATTGTAACGTCATCTGCATAGATGAATGGGTTGAGACCTCGATTGGACAAGGACTTTGCCAATGGAATCATCATCACGTTGAAGAGTATTGGTGATAAAGTGATCCTTGAGGTACTCCACAAGCTGCTTTCCACGGTGGTGGTATGTTTGAGTTTGATTTTACTTGGTAAGTTCTGGTGGTTAGAAAGCTCTTGATCCAATTAAATACGTTTCCATCTATCCCGAAGTGGCCCCGGAGTCTCAGTAGTATGTTGTGGTTTACCATATTGAATGCGCTCAACATGTCAAATTGGAGTATGCTTTTACCTATGGCTATTTCCTATGGCCTTAATGCTTTTCTGGTAGTTCATTCTGGTACAGGTATGTTCTTAAGCAATTGTACTATACGACTTACCTTTTCTTTCTTTTTATATATGATCTGCCTTGCTTGCATGAAGACTTCTATATTATGTAGTGAAAAGTCAATTAGAGTGAGCACAAATTCAATATGTGGTTCAAAGTAATGCAAACATATATTCTTCAGGGAGAATTAGAATGAACTCTTTACATGTACAGATACATTAGAGGCTCTGGCAAGCACTCATTTATGAAGTATGTATTCTTCCTAGTTAATATTTTCAAACTAACAATGTGCCTTGCTTACAATTAAATAAAATAACTACTTCTGAAGGTTATGGGTACAGATGGGGATGGAGGAGATTACTAGCGGGGACGGGCAGGGATGAATGAAATTTCTGTTGCAGGGCTATTTGGAAGGTGGAACGTGAGTGAGAATGAGGGAGAGATGCTGTATTGGGGCTGGAGATTTGGGTTTGAGGGAGAGATACAAAAAGGGACAGAGGGGGAGGATGTGGCATGTGAGTTGTTTAGTGTCTGCTTCTTCTGGTTTCCATCTTGCCGCTCTAGGAGGACAATGCTCAAAGCTGGGCGATAAAGCCTGCAATGCAAAGCCCATAGTACAACAGCACAGGAAAATAGCTAAGCAATGCTCAAGAGAAATCTTATGCAAATGATATGTGCAGTTAATCAGCGCTAACAAACCAAACGCAGGGAGAGGATAGTGCCTAGCACATGCGAACAAAGGGCTTGCAGTAAACGTAGAACAGGTGACCTCTGATGCTGCTGACACATGGATATGACAGTGTGTACTTGGTCATACATCTCCTTGGTATAAGCATTGCTGCTTCAGCCCCGGCAGAAAGCAAGTACGACTGCAGTGAATATATCACGTGGAAAAAGTTGTTTTTGATTGCAATCACATCAGCACACCGTTGGGCGAGTTTCAAGCCCTGGTACACTATGAGCCATATCTCTATATATAAAAGGCACCACCAATGTTCTAAATGAAGCCTCCAGCCAGAAGTGTGAAGGGGGAGAGATATCCGGTTTCCCCATGAGTGTCTGCCCCGCCCTCGCTCTCTCTGTAACACAGTGAAGGAAAACACAGCAAAGCACGAAATCAAATCGCTCTCTGTAACAGTGGACTCAGAGGGGGGAGGGGAGAGAGGGCAGAAGCCCTCACTATCTCTGTAACACAAACACAGCACAACAAAAAAACAACACTGAAGGACTCGACTCCGATGGGGGAGGGGACAGACAGCACAGGGGAAGGGAGAGAGGGTAGAGGGCAGGGACACACACACTCCCACATGCACACAGAAGAAAACCTTGCTAGCCCCCGTTTCATTTGCATCAGAAACGGGGCTTTTTTACTAGTACTCAAATATTGCATAATAAGATAGTCCCTTGACCATACCCAGCCCCAATACAGCATCTTAGGTAGAAAGCTCAAATCCAGAACCTCTAGGGTAGCATTTTCTGAAGCGCTACCCATTCCACGCACAGGGCCAAGAGACAGAGCTCCAGAGTCTCAATGCGTGGATGAGACGATGGTAAAGTTAGGCACCGGGATGCTCCATGTGAAGTTAGTATTCTATACAGGGCTCTCGCTGTGGAACATCTTTTAAAGAAAAGTACTTAACATGCATTTTGCACCTAACTTTGGGCACAAGCATTTACGCCCTGCTAATGCCCCTCCCATGGCCACACCTCCTTTGGAGTGGCACGGTATGAAATTTACACATTCATGTTTTAGAATAGGGCATAGGACAGAGCTATGCTGCATAACTCCTAATTGCTGACAATTAAGTGTTAATTCGAATTGATTGTTAGCACCTAATTTACTAATTGGTAAATGATCCACACTCAAATTTGGGCAACCTATACAGAATCCATGACTTAGTGTGAAAAAAATGGCGGGGGGGGGGGGGGGGGGGATTCACTCAAGAGGAGCATGAGTAACACCAACATTTAACACACATGACATACAGAATAATGTAAGTTATGTACTGAAGCGCCACAGATGTGTGCATTTACATTTGCTACTGACAAATGTGGGCGTTGATGCCAAATTATGTTACTATACTGTAGCAGAATCTTGGTGCCTAGATTTTGTTATAGAACTAGCAGTCGGCACACTGCATCTAGGTGCCTAAATTGTGATGGCCAATTATAGAATTGCTCCCTAGTTGAACTCAGCTTTAGGGATAACCTGTATAGTTGAAATAAAATTATACACAAGGGCCCTTCTACCAGAGTGACTATTAATAGTAGTGGGAGATCCTTGGATGTTGATAGCAGGTACTGGGCAATGGTGCCTACTCAAGGATTATGGAGCTGATTTTGACCTGCAACCATGGATTGTGATTCAGCTTCCTATATTTTAACTTTTCCAATTGCCTTCCACCAGCAAATATTTAACATAGGTATACTTCTCAGAGATTATCATATTGTTTAGACTTCTTGGGAATCAAGTTCATTCCACAGATTGTACACCTTACATATGTTTTATCACATATAGTTCTTAGATACAGTAACATGTATCATCAGCAAAGCCAATATCTACTAAGTTCATGCCATTAATGGTGGGCCTTTCTCCATTCTTCAAAGATTAAAAAATATCAGCAAAGCTAATGTCTACTAAGTTCATGCCATTAATGGTGGGCCTTTCTCCTTTCTTCAAAGATTAAAAAATATCTATCATTCATCCCACCGGTATGCAGAATAAGTTGTGGTTAGTGCCAGTGATGCGTTTCCATCTCTAAGGTGTAAGGCACTGAGTGAGTTTTGTGCTGTGTTGGAGCTTGGGCTAGAGCAGCATGGCTGATGTGAAGAACAGGTCCTGGCAACTGACAAGGGTGACGAGCAGCATAGTAGGTCCAGATCTATTGCTTAAAGCATTGAAGGTGGCGGAATACCCAACTGGACAGTAGTGAGTAGTAGTAACAGGGAGATTAGGTGGCACCAATGTAGGCATTGTCATATGCAGCTAACATAGGGGGCAGCTTGAAAAAGAGGTGGACTGGTGAATCAGGAGTGAGCTGGGACTGTGCTCAGCTGTACTCTACCACCCACACAGCCTGAATAACACGCATGGAGGAGTATCCAGAGAAGAAATGGGACAGGGTCTCGATGGAGGTAACATTCTGTCCTGCCACAAACCTATACCTTCCCATGCCCAACACACCCAGATAGGGAGATCATGTTTAATATAATCTCTACCATATACTAATTTGAGATGAAGGCAGTGTACAAATCAACACAACAGCTTACAGTGTAACTAAATATAATAAATTAAAACACACAGATTAAATACAGGTCCAGGTAACAGTGGTATGAACATTTTACAGGTATTGCTAAAGTAACAGATTTATTAGTAAAAAAAGAAGATAGAATGAGATAATTTACAAAGGAATAGTAACAGAAAAATAAAGTTATGTACAGAGAGGTCAATAACAATTGCCAGGTCCAGGTCTGGATTGTCCAGTTCAAGTCACATTTCTTGCAGTAATTGCTGTATGGGAGGTTTCTGGTTTAGCATATATTGATGTGGTATCATATTTCTAGTCACCTGGAAATGTCCAACTTCTGGGTCTTGGAAGTGCTTACCAATGATTTTGGGCCATCATATATTATTTTGTTGGGGGGTGGGGGGGAAGGAATAGGGGGTTCAAAGGGGCCACCATTTTTTTTCAGGGGGAGGGGTAGGGTGTCAAGGAAGGCAAAAGGTACAAAAGCCCTGTTCCCAAGGATAGTATCATACCTGAAGCAAACCATTATGTACAAACCAGGGAATTAAAAAAAAAAATCTCTAGGAAATAATCTTTCTATCCTCTTCTCTTTCTCCAAAAGGGATGATTCCCACCCCTTCCTTCTGGAGAAGAACCAGATTCTGGGAAGCAGAAGCATCTCCTGGATTCTCTGAACCTGTCCCTACTCTAGTTTCGCCAAGGAATACTGAAGGCTTATCTTCTGGCCATGACTGTGACGGTGGCTTTATCTCATCCAGGAGCCTTAACAAGCTGCTCCAGATCTTTCTCTGGATTGGAAGCTTGTTCAAACATCTTATAGGCGCTAAGTCTACTGACCAGTGAAGCTTGTTCAAACATCTTATAGGCGCTAAGTCTACTGACCAGTTTCAGAGCCATAAGAGGCACCCCGTAGTCACTGCTGCCACACTATCCTCTACCAAAGTTCTGATGAGGTCATATCAAGTATCAGCCTCCCTCTGTTAGTAAGGGGACAGAACCTATGCATATGGACTGGTCTGGAGGGATGAAAAGGAATATTCTTATGCACTGTGTTGGAAATGGTGCTGCAGCCTTCAAACAAAAAACAGAATATTAACAGAGAACAAAACTGACACTATCGTTATATCTGCTTATAATGCCATGGTACAACTGCGGTGTGCAGTACTGTCTCATCTCCAAAAGATACCCTTCTTTAAAACTGATTTAGTTCTTATAAAGAAAGGCTGAATAGGTTAGGGCTCTTCTTCCTGGAAGACAGAAAGGAGAGGGAAGCATGAGAAGGACTGTTTAACCTTTCAAAACACTAAAAGAAAAGGACATTTCATGAAATTAACAAAGTTGTTTTTTTTCCCACACAGCACACAAACTGGAATCTGTTGCTGGAGAACAGGGTCATGGTGACTTAATGCATGATTTCAAGAGAGGTTTGGACAAATTCCTGGAGGAAAAGTCCATAAAAAATTATTATAGGCAGGTAGACTTGAGAGAGCTAACACAGAACCCTGGAAATGAGCTGTAAGAAAATGGATCTGCTTTTTGGGATCTACCAGGCACTTGGCCCAACTCAGCAGGTTTTATTTGGAAATCTACTGAACCAAATTTAGCAAACAAACCTCATCAGAAATCCAAAGCCTGAGCAGTGATATGACAAGATGAACAGGAATGTTATGAATATAAAGCGATAATACAAATATCAACAATCCAGAAAAACAAGCATCAGTACTTTTAGTTTCTTTAATATTCAGTCACACTACACATAATACAAACACAATATAACTAGTACTCTGTAAAAAGTACAAAAAGAAAAATAATAATCCAAAGAAACTTTATAGAAGTCACTGTACAGCAGACTAACTTTTGTTCTATTTGTATTCCTTTGCACAGGAATATTTTTCACTATCTCCAACCTCGTCAGGTCTCTTACCTACAAAAGGTCGCACAGGCCATGTTTTAAGTTCACATCAAAACCCTTAAGACAAGGACAGTAAGATCTTAAACATAGGTACACCTAAACTAGAACATGCCATCTTTGGTACCTGTCACACAATACCATCTCTGGCCTCACTTAAATTGAATTTGGTAGCGGGCTTCTAGCTCTGTAAATAGACCCCAGGAACATTCACCCTTTAACAAATTTACAGCTAGTTCATGAAAATACTAAATAAAAAGTACCGTGCTTCCTCTTGGAGGGCTCCATTTTGAGGAGAGTGGCTCAAGTCAGTTATGTTTCTTACCATATCCAGGCCTCAAAGATCAGTTTTCTTCAAGACAAGGCTTTGCTCGTGTTCTAAGGTGTGTGTGTGTGGGGGGGGGGGGGGGGGGGGGAGGGAATATAGCACATTTTAAAATTACACGTTGTGATTGGTTAGTATCAGGTTTAATTTACTGAGACACTGCTGTCAGGTGCATTCTTCATTGCTGGTATTTTCCACATTTGTGGACACTGAATTAATTTGTCACAAATTAAAAGTTCTTTTTTAAACTGCAGAGTATTGTAAGTTTGCAGAATTAACCAAAGAAGAGGGGGAAGAAAAAAAGCCCACTTATAGCAAAGTAATGGGGTCTTGACTGAATTAAGAAATCCATTTCATCAGCCATTTGTTACATTCCCTCCTATAAATTACAGTGTTTTGTTTTGGAGATAGTTTCATATTTCCAACCAATTAGTTTTATCGGGAGGAGTTGGAGCTTGAACGGCTGCGATGACGCCTCCGTCCGGGTGATCGAGATCTGGACCTCCGGCGAACAGGTGACCTCCGTCGTGGTGATCGAGTCCTACAGATAAAAACAGAAGCACCCAAAACATGTAAAGTTATATTGAATATTCAGGCCACTTACACTCATAACATTTTATCCCTCAAGTGAAAATGTGAAAGCAGCAAAAGAAAAAAAAATATGCAGTATAAATTTGGAAAAAATATGCAGCATAGATTTGGAAAAAAAAAGCTCAAACCTAACTTAAGTAATAAGACTCCTTCCCATTTCCTGGCATCATCACTTTCTCCTCCCTTCCCTCCCCCAGCATCATTATCATTGCCCCAAGCAATCAACATTCCCCCTCTCAGATCATCTCCAACCATCATTTTTTGCAGCCTTCCTTCCCAAATAGGATCAGTGTGGGGCCATCCTGCCCTTCACAGTTCCCACTTTAAAGTAGTAGTTCTCAACCCAGTCCTCAGGACCCCCCAGCCACTCAGAATACCCACAAGGAATATACATGAGATAGATGTGTATATAATGGGAGGTATGGCATACAAATTGATCTCATGTATATTCATTGTGGATATCTTGAAAACCAGACTGGCGTGGTGGGTCCCGGGTTGAGAAATCCTACTTTAAAAAAGGGAAGCCAGCAGCAAGACCTGATGCTCTCCCTGCTGGGCAGAGAGGATAGTGCAGGAACCAGGAACTTTGCAACTCCCACCTTCTCTTTGCTGATGGCACAAGTGTTGCAGCACACCAGCTGGGAATCTTTGAGTTGTAATACAAAAAATTAGCAATTATATTAAATACTATTTTTAGTCTTTACAATGTAATGAAAGTTGAAAAGAATTATACGTAAGGGATTGAGAAAAGTCTGTCAGGGAGAAAAATAACTTTGAAAATTTAACAAAAACAGGATCACGTTTCAACACCAAGAGTTTGAAAATGGGTCAGGAACTGGGGGTTCCAGAGAAATCCCTCCCCCAAAAAAGAGAATTAGTTAATTTCCATGGGAGAAAAAAGTTCCAGCTTCTGTGCACTAAGAACTTAGAAACAGTGAAACACTATCTCCCCCAACTAACCCACCCCCAGACACACATACTACCTTACCCTCCAAAACTACACCCTAAAAATTAACCCATCACCACCAAATACCCCATCCCAAAAGTACCCTAGCTCCCTCTCTAAAAACTAAATACCCCAATCCTCCCAAAAGTACTACCCCCAGCTATGCCTACACTCTCAAAATTACTCCTCCTCTCTCTCCTCAAAGTCAAACACACAGAGACAACAGAGCTACATGCACACAAATACATATGGAGGAGGAGGGCTGGAAAGAATTTTGTGAGTCATGCTTCACGTACTCTTCCCATTTGTTAATAAACGTGTTGCAACATTATCTTTGAAATAACTTTATGGTGGTTTAAAGGATTGTTCAATATATTTTCAAAGAGCAAAAATATGTCATGCATGATGAATCTGGATTCCAGTGAATCAATTATGAAATAAGATCTTTTAAGGAAATAATGTATGTGTGTGAAATATTACCTCCTCCTCATGCGTGGTGGGGACCTGCGCCACATTGGGGGTGGTGGCAACATCCTCCGTGGTGGGGTGAAGCGTCTAACCGGTGGGGGTCTTGTCCAAGGTGTCAACACAGCTGAAATTGTAATTTCCTGTCCATCAATCTGTCCTATAAAAATATATCAAATAAGGCAATGAGCTCATGTTTAACCTACAGAGACACAAAAAGGGCATTCATTCAATAACACCAAAAACTGACCTAGTAGTATGTGTTTAAAGTGCCTTACTTGGATAATACAGCAGTGAGTATTTGGAACTGGTGACAGTGTCCACACTCTGTACACCCAGACTCAAAAGGGCAAACCAGTAATAGAGAATGACACAGGGATGGGGACCCGCAGTAACCACAGGGATGGGGATGGGGACAGAGCCCACAGGGATGGGGACAAACCTTGTCCCCGTGTTATTTTCTACTTTGAAGCCTGTTAATGAACTGGATTGTTATTGGGATACCAGCGACATAACATAACCAAAGACCATAACTGGCCATATCTTAATCCTTCCTCTCCCTCTCTGTTCCCCCCAATGGTCTTTACCATACATGTACCTCAATATCACCTTGTTCATACCGGAATCGGCTAACACCGGTTATGGTACTATGTAAGCCACATTGAGCCTGCGAAAAGGTGGGAAAATGTGGGATACAAATGTAACAAATAAATAAATAAAAGGGCATGAATGAATGATGTGCTTGAACATATATTGTTCTATTCCTCAAAAATTAAAAAAAGGAAGAAAAGACCTCAACTCGTCTGTGGACTCTTATTTATAACAGATGATTATAGTCTTAACAGATGTTCATATAATCATTGGGCAAAAACCTCCATTAACTTTATCTAACCTACACAGAGACCTTAAGTGGACCTATCACAATACTGATACAGAACCACATTCATGACAACACTTCAATAAAATGCCTTTAAGAATTGGAAGGGTGTTATAAAAAAAAAAACTAACACAATGCTAGACTAAGTCCATAATGACTCAGCACCCAAACCACGGTCAGCAGCCATTCAGCATGCCTATATGAAAATTAGCTACAACCTTTATCCAGTTTTCAAGTGGCCCTAGCCAGTAGTTATAATGCAAGTACAATGGACACACAGAAGGAAATACTAAACACACTGCCTTGGACACATGGTAAAATCTTCACTTTTACCGCTCATACTCTATCTGGATTTCCATTTACTCACAGATTTAGTTCCCAGGTCTGTCAATCTAACATCTTATTCTACAAAAACATCCAAGGACAAAACCAGTTGGTGTTTCGTTAGGGATGTGCCCAGGGGTAAAAAGCTAGTTTGGTGTTGTAACGTATGTTACAACTTTACAGTTTAATGGTTTTTATTCAGGATCAAACAAACCCAACAGCGAACAACTAAACAGCAAGTCATGACAAGACATCAAGCAGTAAAATTGTAGGCCAAAAACAACTTATAGCAAAAGACTAGGTAACACATGATCCTTTCTTTTCTTTTTTTTTAACTACCCATTACCCCCCCCCCCCCTCATTACCATAGTTTCCGTTCAAGCTTAACAGTTGTATTCAAAATCACCCCTCTCTCCCCAACCCTATATCTTAAACAGATGCCAAGATGACCCGGTGCCTGGACTCTTACGACACCAGGCCATCTTTGAAAGGAAAACATCCATTATTCCCAATCCACCCCCCCCCCCCCCACCCAAGCACAGAACCCCTAAACAACCCCTTATTTAACATTGCCCACTTAGGAAATACTCTGAAACCTATTCAACACAGTGTTTCTTGCTTTATGGGAGACATTTTACAAGTAAAAAGTTCCAAATAGACATAAAAGCCCTTCTTCCCTTTGGGGAATTCCTAGCAGCTCTTGCCTCCCATAGTATGAAGGCATGCAATCTGTTTCTCCAGTACCAAAAAGAGGGAGGCTCTTCTTGCATCCAATACTTAAGAATACACTTCTTTCCCAGTGCATAAGCTTTACAAAGTAGTAAGTGCAAATTTTTGTCCAGGACCCCATATGCCTTCCATTTATTCAGCAAGACTCCCTTCCAAGAAAAGACTACACGATGACCAAAAAGAATTCCTAAGTATGGTAAAATTATGTATCATACCTGATAATTTTCTTTCCATTAATCATAGCTGATCAATCCATAGACTGGTGGGTTGTGTCCATCTACCAGCAGGTGGAGATAGAGAGCAATCCTTTTGCCTCCCTATATGTGGTCATGTGCTGCCGGAAACTCCTCAGTATGTCGATATCAAAGCTCCATCCGCAGGACTCAGCACTTAGAGAATTACACCCACAAAGGGACACTCTGCCCAGCTCACCACCGCCGAAACGGGGGAGGGGAATTAACCCAGCTCATCCCCACACAAGTGGGGGAGGGGAATCTGTCCAGCTCATCCCCGCGGAGCAGGGGAGGGACACCACCCCGCCGATGCGGGGGGATCTGGCTTATCCTGCACCGCAACCGCGGGAGGAGCTGACTGACCCTAACACCGCCGAAGCGGGAGGGGTACAAAGCTGCCCTACAGCCGCACGAAGCGGGAGGGAGCGCAGGCAGAATTTAGGTCTCAATCCAGCCCCGTAAAACGGAGGGGAGAGTAATGCAGCAGCTCACTATAACACAAAATCGTCTCCTCCTGAAGAATCCAATTGAAAAAACTTGAACACGCAGTCCTCCTGAACAGGAACTGAAGACTAAACTTGAACCTGAAATGCAACCAGAATAAAAACAGTACAGATATCTGGGAGGGGCTATGGATTGATCAGCTATGATTAATGGAAAGAAAATTATCAGGTATGATACATAATTTTACCTTCCATATCATCATGCTGATCAATCCATAGACTGGTGGGATGTACCGAAGCAGTACTCACCCAGGGCGGGACATAGAAATCCCTGACCGCAACACTGAAGCTCCAAACCGGGCCTCCGCCCGAGCAGCCACAGTCAAGCGGTAATGCCTGGAGAAGGTATGAGCCGATGCCCAAGTTGCCGCCTTGCAAATCTCTTCCAAGGAGACGGACCCGGCCTCCACCATCGAGGCCGCCTGAGCTCTAGTGGAGTGAGCCTTCAGCCGGATAGCCGGCACCTTCCCCGCGGCCACATAAGCCGCTGCAATGGCTTCCTTGACCCATCTTGCCACTGTAGGCTTAGCAGCCTGCAGACCCTTACGAGGACCTGCAAACAGGACAAACAGATGATCCGACTTCCGGAAATCATTGGTCACTTCCAAGTATCTGATGATGACTCGTCTCACATCTAGATATTTGAGAGCAGAGTACTCCTCTGGGTAGTCCTCCCTACAAAAGGATGGGAGACAGCTGCTGATTCACATGGAAGCGAGAAACAATCTTGGGCAGGAAGGAAGGCACTGTGCGAATAGACACTCCTGCCTCAGTGAACTGCAGAAAGGGCTCTCGACATGATAGCGCCTGGAGCTCGGAAACTCTTCTGGCTGAAGTGATAGCCACCAAAAAGACTGCTTTCAACGTCAGGTCTTTCAGAGATGCCCTCGACAAGGGTTCAAAAGGCAGCTTCTGCAAGGCTCTTAGCACTAGATTGAGATTCCACGCAGGTACCACTGAGTGCAGAGGAGGGCGCAGGTGATTAACTCCCTTGAGAAAGCGCACCACATCTGGCTGCGAAGCCAGGGAAGCACCCTTCAGGCAGCCCCTGAAGCAAGCCAGAGCCGCTACCTGGACTTTAAGGGAACTGAGCGACAGGCCTTTCTCCAGACCTTCTTGCAGGAACGCCAACACTGAAGAAATTGGAGCAGTGAAGGGAGAAAGGGAGCCTGCCTCCCACCACGATGCAAAGGTACGCCAAACCCTGGCGTAAGCAGTAGAAGTAGAGCGCTTCCTCGCTCTCAGCATAGTGGCGATGACCTTGTCTGAGAAGCCTTTCTTCCTCAGACGCTGCCGCTCAATAGCCAGGCCGTAAGACCAAAGGGGGGGGGGGATCCTCCATCACCACGGGACCCTGATGCAACAGGCCCTGCTCCGCTGGCAGTCGCAGAGGTCTGTCCACTGAGAGCCTGATCAAGTCCGCATACCAGGGACGTCTGGGCCAGTCCGGACCCACCAGGATTACCCGGCCCAGATGCTTTGCCACCCGGTCTAGTACCCTGCCCATCATGGGCAAGGGCGGGAACACATAGAGAAGCTCCTGTGTCGGCCACTGTTGGAGAAGAGCATCTACACCCAGAGATCGAGGGTCCCGTCCTCTGCTGAAAAAGCGCGGCACTTGGCAATTGGCCGATGACGCCATCAGGTCTAGGCTCGGCTGGCCCCAGCGCTTCGTGATGTCCAAGAACGCCTGAGCCGATAGCTGCCACTCTCCGGGATCTAAGGTATGGCGACTGAGAAAGTCCGCCTTGACATTCATGACTCCAGCAATGTGGGCCGCCGACAGCTGTTCCAGGTTCGCTTCCGCCCACTGGCATAGATTCATGGCCTCCTTGGCTAGAGGGGCGCTCTTGGTACCTCCCTGGCGATTGACATAGGCCACAGCCGTGGCATTGTCTGACAGGACCCGTACTGGCTTCAACGCCAGTACCGGGAGAAACTCCAAAAGCGCCAACCGAATGGCTCTGAGTTCCAGGAGGTTGATAGACCACTTTGCCTCTGCAGGAGACCAGAGCCCCTGCGCTGTCCTTCCCAAGCAATGGGCTCCCCAGCCCGTCAAAGAGGCGTCCGTCGTGACGACAACCCACTCCAGGGTCAAAAGAGGCATCCCTGCGGAAAACGTGTCTGTCCTCAGCTACCAGCTCAGCGCCTTGCGCACTGCTAGGTCCAAGGGAAGGCGCACAGCGTAATCCTCCGACACTGGAGTCCAGCGCTGCAGCAGAGAGAGTTGTAGTGGTCTCATATGAGCCCTGGCCCAGGGCACTACTTCCATCGTGGCCGTCATAGAGCCTAACAGCTGCACATAGTCCCAAGCCCGAAGAGGAGAGGCTACTAGGAACTGGTCCACCTGAGCCTGAAGCTTGACAATTCGATTGTCCGGCAGGAACACTCTGCCCACTTGGGTGTCGAAACGAACTCCCAGATATTCCAGGGACTGAGTCGGGCGCAGCTGGCTTTTC
Source organism: Microcaecilia unicolor (assembly GCF_901765095.1). Lineage (NCBI taxonomy): Eukaryota > Metazoa > Chordata > Amphibia > Gymnophiona > Siphonopidae > Microcaecilia > Microcaecilia unicolor. Next base: position 54,398,655 of record NC_044038.1, read on the forward strand.
TCCCAGTTGATGATCCACCCCAGGGAGCTCAGAAGAGCAATCACCCGGTCTACAGCTCTGCCGCACTCTGCATAAGAGGGGGCTCGGATCAACCAGTCGTCCAGATAAGGATGGACTTGTACTCCTTCCTTTCGTAGGAAGGCCGCGATGACCACCATTACTTTGGAGAAGGTCTACGGAGCAGTAGCCAACCCGAACGGGAGGGCTCTGAACTGGAAGTGTCGGCCCAGGACTGCAAAACGCAGAAAGCGTTGATGAGGAGGCCAGATGGGAATATGCAGGTAAGCTTCCTTGATGTCCAAGGATGCCAGGAACTCCCCTGCCTTCACTGTCGCTATAACAGAGCGGAGCGTCTCCATTCGGAAGTGCCAAACTTTCAAGGCCCGATTGACCCCTTTGAGGTCGAGGATAGGCCGTACAGAACCTCCTTTCTTTGGTACCACAAAGTAAATGGAGTAACGTCCCTTGCCAAGCTGATCTTCTGGCACCGGAACGACCGCACCCAGGCGGATCAGATTGTCCAAAGTCTGCTGCACTGCCACAGCTTTGACCGGAGACTTGCAGGGAGAGTGTACAAACCCATCTCTTAAGGGTTGGCAGAACTCTAGCTTGTAGCCGTCTCTGATGACTTCCAGCACCCAAGCGTCTGAAGTTACCCTGGTCCACTTGCCCAGAAACGAGGACAGGCGTCCTCCAATCTGCACTGGGCCATGGACCAGGGCCCCGTCATTGGGTACGAGACCCTGGGGGAGGACCGGAGGACGCACCTCCGGGACGGCGGTCTCTGCAAAAGGAATGCTGCTTGGGGGAGAAGTTCCTCTTGAAGGAAGAGGGGGCAGAGGAGCCCGACTTACCCGGGCGATACCGACGGGCTTCCTAAAACCGTCCTTTGGAGTTACCGGGGCGAGCACTGGCCCGAGCCCTGACCTCTGGTAACCTCTTGCCCTTAGACGTGCCGAGATCGGTCACAATTTTGTCCAGCTCGACCCCAAAAAGCAGCTTGCCTTTAAAAGGCAACTTAGCCAGGCGAGACTTAGAGGCGTGGTCCGCAGACCAATGCTTCAGCCAAAGCCACCGCCGCGCAGAGACTGTCTGAGCCATACCTTTAGCTGAGGCTCTCAAGACATCATACAGCAAGTCTGCCAAATAAGCCAAGCCCGATTCCAGGGCCGGCCAATCAGCCCTCAAGGAAGGATCCGAGGGGGAAACCCGCTGCACAATCGTCAGGCACACCCTGGCCACATAGGAGCCGCAAACTGAGGCCTGCAAACTTAAAGCAGCCGCCTCGAAGGACGACCTTAAGGCCGCCTCCAATCTTCTGTCTTGGGCGTCCTTTAGGGCCGTGCCACCTTCCACCGGCAACGCCGTTTTCTTAGTCACCACAGTGATTAAAAAATCCATGGTAGGCCAAAGAAAGGCCTCCCGTTCACCTTCAGGCAGAGGATAGAGGCGGGACATAGCCCTAGCCACTTTGAGGCTCGCTTCTGGGACATCCCATTGAGCCAAAATCAAGGTGCGCATGGCCTCATGCACGTGGAAGGTTCTAGGCGGGCGCTTCGTCCCCAGCATAATGGCGGAGCCAACAGAGGCTGAGGGAGAGACGTCCTCCGGAGAGGAAATCTTCAAAATGCTCATGGCCTGCACTAACAGGTTGGGCAAATCCTCTGAGCGAAAGATCCGCGCTGCAGAGGGGTCATCCGCTCCATCCGAGCGGGACTCCGTCTCCTCCAAGGAATCTCCAAAGGACCGTTGGGAGAACTCAGATACGCTGCCCTCATCTACATCAGAGGAGACAGAGTCCTCTAGGGCCTGGAAATCCACCCGAGGGCGTTTGCTTCCGAAGGCCTCAACCCCTTTATCAGACAGGGGGGCAGGGGCAGCGTTTTGCATAAGAAAAGCCTGATGCAGCAGCAAAATGAACTCATGGGAGAAACCCCCCCCCGAACAGTGCACTTCTGCAGCTTGGGCCACGGCCCTAGCCGCACCCTCAACCGGTGCTCGCAAGAGCGGGGGAGAAACGTGCTGCGCATCCAAAATGGCGTCCGGCGCGAAACTCCGAGAAGGAACCCCGCGGGAAGAACGGCGCTTAACTTTGGCCGCTTTCTTACCGTCGCCCAAATCAAGGGCGACCATAGTATTAACGTCTCCCAGCTCGAGGGCGGCCCAAGAAGAAGCCGTCCGAGCAGAGTGGCCGGCGAACATGGAGTGGGCGAGCAGCGGGGGATGGGCGCTTATGGCGGGAAAAACCGCCGCACCGGAGGAAGAACCGAGACACTGACCGGCCTCCAAACTGATGCTTAACAAAGGCGATTCATGTTTTGAAATCCCCGCATCCCCGCTAGACGCACCCACGCGGTCCGGGGAGTGAATCCTCGCGCCCTCGCCCTCCGACGCCATAAGCCACGTGGAGACCGAACGGGGAACCCCCTGCCCACTATAAAAAGGTAAAATTACCTGCTTCTCGCTCCGAGCTGTAACGACCTGGTGTCCCAGTGAGCAGCTGCAATAAACGTTGAAATAAACGTTGAAATAAACGCCCTTAAAGACGTCCAATTTTTTTTTATTTTTTTTTAACGGAGCCAGCGGGAGGGGGGAGAAAAGGAGGGACCTGGCACCACCAGGTTTGCACTTGCTCAAGAAGATCCCTCAACCCCAGGTACTCAACAAAACCTAAAAATTAGGATTGGAGACCTAGCCAGAGCTGCTGCTGTGTGTGACCACCACCTGCTGAGATAGAGAACATACTGAGGAGTTTCCGGCAGCACTTGACCACATATAGGGAGGCAAAAGGATTGCTCTCTATCTCCACCTGCTGGTAGATGGACACAACCCCCCAGTCTATGGATTGATCAGCATGATGATATGGAACATTCAATTCAAGCTTCTCCTTCTTACCTACAAATGCACTTAGTCTGCTGCCCCTCACTATCTTTCTACCCTCATCTCCCCTTACGTTCCCGCCCGTAACCTCCGTTCACAGGATAAATCCCTCCTCTCAGTACCCTTCTCCACCACCGCCAACTCCAGGCTCCGCTCATTCTGCCTCGCCTCACCCTATGCTTGGAACAACCTTCCTGAGCCCTTACGCCAAGCCCCCTCCCTGCCCGTCTTCAAGTCTTTGCTTAAAGCCCACCTCTTCAATGCTGCGTTCGGCACCTAATCCTTACTGTTCAGTGAATCCAGACTGCCCCTATCAGACCGACCGTTCACTTGTCTATTAGATTGTAAGCTCTTTGAGCAGGGACTGTCTCTCTTTGTTAAATTGTACTGCGCTGCGTAACCCTAGTAGCGCTCTAGAAATGTTAAGTAGTAGTAGTAGTAGTAGTATTGATGAAGCAACCGCCAAAATGCTTGAATGCCACTACATCGCCAAAACCATGATAAAAGGTGTTGTCGCCCCACTGACATTTGACCAGCAGGCACCCAACGTGCTCAAGCAGCCTGATATTGTGATATATATGCCCCAAGGAGTACTCGGTAGGGACTCGCCTGAAGTTCGGCATGTCCAACCTGCTTTGGAATAGCTTTAATCAATTTTAAGAAATCCACCCCTTTCAGTTCATACTCAAGGTCCCTACTCCAAAGCTTCCCTAAGAGGGACATACTCCAGGGGAGGGAGAAGAAAAACCAAAACTCTATCCAAACCTGATACAGAAACCTGTCCAAAAGCATCACCTTGTAAAAAAATCACAAAGCTTCTGACCTAGCTTTGTTTGTACAGCCCCTTTATCTAAGCTAGTATAATAGTGGTGCAGCTGCCGATAAGCAAAGTAATCTGTATGAGCTAGGGAAAGCGTCTGCTGTAACTCCTGAAAAGAATAAAAGACACCTTCCTCATTGAGAAAGTGCTTGAACAAAACATTGCCCATGTCCAACCATCTCTTGAACTGTCTGGACTCTAGCCCTAGTGGAAAATCAGCATTACCTCTACATGGCAATAAATCACTAACATTCAGGTTCTGATTCCAACAGTGCAAGAGAGCTTGCCATATGCCTCTCATCAACTGCAACAATACACTCCCACGAGCAAAAGAAAATTCAAATGCCAAGGTGTAAAACATTCCCTTTCCCATCGTGTAGGCGTAAACTGCTCAGTACCAAACAACCAATCCCTAAGATGCCACAGAAGACAAGCCTGATTATAGCGCCTAAGACAAGGTAAACCTAAACCACCTTGCGGCCAGGAATCAAAGATATTCTAGACGTATTTTCGGTTTCTTTCCTCCCCACAAAAATTTCCTACACATCCTATTTAACAGCTGGAGATCTTTCCGCAAAAGGAACAGTGAGTGGTAAGACTTGTAAAATATAAAGCCAACATGGAAAAATAATAATTTTGAAGAGATTTATCCTGCCCATTAAAGATACAGGTAAATTACTTCATTTCTCAAAATGAAGCATGGTGTCATTTAGCAACCTATCAACATTCAAATGATATAATCTCAAAGCCTTCATAGCCAACAACCCCCAAAAACGAAAAGATTCACCGGCCCATTTCAACGGATAATGTCCCCGCCAAGCCTCACCTTGATCCCCTTCCCTTTGCAACGCCTCTGACTTGACGAGATTTAATTTAAAGCCTGATAAATCCCCAAATTCAGTCATGCATTCTAACAAAGCCCCTATTGATACTTGGGGATTAATCACATGAACCAACAAGTCACCAGCAAATGATGCAATTTTAAAGGTATCTGTACCTAACTGAAAACCTTGTATATTTGGATTCCTCTGAATGTCTCGTCGGAGGGGGGTCCAAAGTAGGGACAAACAAAAGCAGTGACAGCGGGCATCCCTGCCTGGTACCTCAACATATTGAAAAAGGGGAGGAAAGCAGTCCATTCACCTACACTTGAGCTTGAGGGAGAAAATTCAAAGCCCGAATCGCTTCCTGAAAACCCCCCACTCATTTCTTAAGCATCCAATATGCTGAATAAAATGTCCCACATCACCCTGTCAGCATCAAAACTGATCAGCACAGAGGGAACACCTTGCCCAGCTGCCAGCTCTACAGTAGTTAGTAAGAATCTTTCTCACATTCTTAGTAGTGTAGCAACCTTGCACAAAGCCCACTTGAGAATCCTCAAGCACACCCGGAAGTATATGGGTTAGACGGTTTGCCACAACATTTGCAAATAATTTGGCTTCATAATTGAGCTGTGAGATCGGTCTATACAATTCTGGTTTCTGTGGATCTCGACCTGGTTTTGGCAAAACGTCTATATGGGCTAGCCGCAAGGATTCAGGCAGCCGTCCCTCTTCTACTATGATACTGAACATAGAGGTCAGCAGGGGTACAACCTCCTCTCTCAGCATCTTATAGAATTCTCCTCTATAGCCATCAGGTTCAGGAGCCTTACCAAGGGGGTCCCCGTTGTATAGCTCAAGATACCTCCTCTACTGCAAAGGGAGCATTTAGTATAGCCAAGCTGTCTGGATCCAACTGTGGGAGATCCAAACCAGAAAGGCACACAGAGTTTTCCAACGGAGGAGGATCAGGGGTCGAATACAGTTGGGCATAGTAGTCTCTCATAATGCGATTAACTTGAGCATCCTTATTTTCCAGAATCCCAGTGAGAGAATACAAAGCAGCAATTTTGAAAAGACCCTGATGGGGATGAGCCAAGCCTGCTAGCAATCTACCATTCTTATTTGCATGTTTGTATAGTTGATATTGAAAATAACTGTACGATTTTTGGGTAGTGTGATGAATTAATTCATTTTGAATATGCTGCAACTCTAACAACTGTGTTTTGATCTGTACATTATGGTGGACCCGTAAAAGTGTCTCAGATGTGTAACCTCCCTTTCCAACCAGAGCAGTTCCCAGTCTCTGACCTTCTTTTGATGACTAACATAGGCCATTACCTCTCCCCTAAGCACTGCTTTAGCAGTTTCCCAATATAAGAAAGTGAATGCTGCTAATGTGGATAATCCATCTGATATTTCAGTGAAATAGTCTAAAAATGTCCCATCCCTGTAAAGCCGAACTGGGAACTTCCACTGATAATGTCACAGAGACACTCTGGGAAACGTCAAGCTGGCGGATACCATAGCATGATCTGAGATTTTGATGGGTCCTATCTCCGCTGCCTGTATTATTGTAAACAGACAGCGAGACATTAAAATGTAGTCTATCCTGGACGTGGTGGCGTGCGCCTGAGACAAGCAAGTATAATCTCTTTCTACCGGGTGCAAGGTGCGCCAAACATCCAACAAATCCAGGACCTCACTCAGCACTGGAATACCCCAGGCGTCATGGTGAGAGACACTCACTTTCCTATGAGATCTATCTAATGTCGGATCTCCCACTTCATTAAAGTCCTCTCCCACCAGGAAAGGGATCCCATCAAAGCTCTAAAGATGATAAAGGATCTGCTTGTAGAAGGCTTTACTGTAAGCGTTTGATGCATAAACATTACAAAGAAGCAGTGGTTGGCGTTCAATAGTTACATGAAACAACAAAAATCGCCCAGCATCATCCTGAAAAATTTTGTGAGTAACGAGCTGCATCCCTTTCCGAACTAATATGAAAACACCTGCGTGCCGGAGAGTCATACTAAAAAACGACCCACCAGTGAGAAAGCGTTTGATGCTCCCTAATACTTAAGTGCGTTTCTTGGAGGAGGGCAAGATTTAGCACTTGAAAGTATTTTCTGATGCTTAATTGGAGATGAAGACCTCCCACATTCCAGGTCACTATTTTGAAGGGCATTACATGATGATACCGAAAATTGATAACCACTCTAATAGAGCAGTAAGGGTATCCCAGTCAGTACCCCCACTACCCCAGCCATACTATCTTCTGTAGCAAACAATCCCAGTGATCAGTCCAGGGTTCTCTGCTGACGTCCAACCTCCCAACCCTCTCATAAAATTCCCAACCAACCTGTGAAGTATAGATTTTTTTAACCTGAACCTTTATAAATTCTAAGAACAGGGATCTCCCCCTTCCAACTTCAGTATCCCTCCACTCCATAGAAGAAGTACATCACTTCAACTATCTTCTTGTTTTCCTTTAAAAAAAAATTTTCCGGGAGGTCACGTGACGCTATGGTGGAGAGAGGACGTGAGTGATCTTCTCTCCGCTGCCTGCCTGCTCTGTTTAGCGTCTGCAAAAGAATCAATCTCCCCAAAACCGCAGAAAAAATAAAGAAGAAAGCAACGTGAGAATACCCGGTGAACTGGACTGGCAGAAACCCCGATCATGGCAGCGAAATCGGCCCAGAGAGAACGACAACGGGGAAAGACGCCGGAATACAAGATGGCGGCGTCCCCTCCCGAAACTGCTTCCTCGGTATCGTCGGCTTGGGTAGCGGAGATTACATCCGAACTGACAGTGGTAATGGAAGATCTGTTAGACCGACGCCTTGCTCCGCTGGATCAAAAGCTCGATCAAAAGCTGGAACAGTTAAACGTTAAATTGGAAGATTTAACTAAAGAATGTGTGGCGTTCCAGAATAAAACTAGCGAGGTGGAAGAAAGAATCGCGGAGGTAGAAAACAGTCATCAGGACTTACAGAAAAAAGTGTCTGACCTGGAATCCAAACTGGAGGATTTGGAGAATCGTTCCAGACGGAATAATATCCGTCTGGTGGGCCTGCCTGAAACCCTGGGGGGAAAGCAGTTGGAGAAAGTCCTTGAAAAATGGCTGACAGACAACATTGAGTTCCCTGTAACACTTGGCCCTCTAAGAATAGAGCGTGCCCATCGACTGGGAGTCAGACAGATGGAAACTGCTAAACCCCGGGTGATAATATGCCGGGTGTTAAACTTCATGCACAAGCAGTATATTCTGCAAGCAGCTCGGTCCACTAATTCCTTGACTTATGAGAATAAAAAAGTTCTCTGTTTTCAAGATTATTCTGCGGGAATAGCAGCGAAACGGAGGGCATTTTCACCAGTATGTTCAAAACTTTTTGATCTGAAAGTTCGTTTTACTCTACAATACCCTGCTACCTTGAGAATAACGCATCAGGGCAAAATGAGATCCTTTACGTCCGAAAAGGAAGCAAAAAACTTTGTGGACGGACTGGAACAACTAGAGCCCTCCACACCAGCGGATACAGTGCCTGCATGAACCAGCAAGGACTTAAAAAGATCTGATAAAATTCATCTTAATATTCCTTAATGGGATTACAATTCAGGCAGCACAACGTGTGGATGGGGGAAGAACAAGTTAAAGATAACTTGAACAGTTATAAGATCGAGGAAGAAATCGTTAAAGTTACTGATGGACGTTCACCTATGTTATAGACACTGTTAAGAATTCTGTTTTGGGAGCACTGTGGGTGAGTTATTGAGGGAGATTCCAGACATATAAAGTAAAATATGTTAAAGTGGAGATCCTGTTTAATGAGCAGAGATAAGGAACCTGAAGTGTTCAGAGGGGGGATAAAGGGAATTAGGAGAATGAAGAAATATATGATAGCAGAGTAGAAGGGTAAGCGTTAAAAAGTGACGGTTTCCCTATGGAAGCACATGCCGGGAGGGTATAGCAGGGGAAGCAAAGGGGGGAGGGGGGAGAGGAAGGGGGGAGGGATTAGGGGAAGGTTTAGAGGAAAAGAAAGAACGCAAAGTAAAATGGCGAGGTCAAAAGGAATGTGTGTAGATAAGGGTGCTGAATGTGACTGGTATTTCAGACTGCATCTTTTGTTTTTGCCACTAAAACAGGTGTTTGGTAAGAAAGGGGGGTGCCAAAGGCTGGGATGGCACTTCTCAATTAATATGGTTCAATATTGGTTGATTATGACTGCTTCTCTTAAATTAGATGATTAAGCTGGTAACATGGAATGTGGGAGGCATACATTCACCTATTAAAAGATCTAAAATCTTGCAATACCTCCAAAGAATAGGAGCAGACGTGGCCCTTTTGCAAGAAACACATCTCAGTGATCAGGAACACACAAAGTTAGCTAAATGGTGGGTGGGGGAATGTATTGCTTCATCTGCGACAGGCAATAAAGGAGGAGTAGCCATCCTTATCAGGAAAGGGGTGGCATCCCAGATTCAAAATGTGCACAAAGACTCAGAGGGGCGCTTTATCCTCTGTAACGCTACCATTGCTAGGCGGCAGATAACTTTAGGCAGCATATACGCTCCAAACACGCTAGATCTTAAATTTTATAAAAGACTTCTCCAAACTCTCACTAAGATGCCACCACTCCCCATGATGTTAGGGGGTGATTTTAATATGACGTGGGATCCGCAAATAGATAAATCCCATCCACATCCGAAAAAGGGGACAATCAGTACTAGAGGGCTGCCCGATATGTGTGATACATTAGATCTTATAGATGTCTGGCGCACATTACACCCGACAGATAGAGAGTATACCCACCTATCCAGGGCCCACCAAACCCAGTCAAGGATTGATTACTTGCTGATATCACGACAGACTTTTACAGACATCACTGACGCTACTATTGGACCGTGTGTGATTTCAGATCATGCCACAGTTTGGATGACGTGGAAAGTGGGAGATAGTAATGCGCAAAAAAATAGGGGTTGGGCGTTTCCCAGTTATCTTTATAAAAACTCTAAATTTCAGGAATTTCTTATTTCCAAATGGGAGGAATACAGACATCTTAATGAGGGATCAGTGGAAGACTCAGCGATATTTTGGGAAGCAGCCAAGGCAGTCCTAAGAGGAGAGGTTATTAGCTATGTCAGTCACTATAAAAAAGCCCGGGACCGAGAATTACTGCACTTGGAGCAACAATTAATAAGACTGAGGAAACAATATGGTAAGACTCCGTCCCCTGGGGTGCGAAAAGAGTGGATGTCAGTTCAGGCAGCGGTGAACTCCTGATACACGAGAGGGCGGTAAATCGCAGGTATACTATCGGTTTTCAGTTGTATAAACATGGCAGTAAGGGGGGAAACTGTTAGCTAGAGTAATAGCCTCTCAATGTGCTTCTAGGCACATAGTGGCTGTTAAAAATAAGGATGGGAAGGTACTACATACAGATGGAGAGATAAGGGAGGCCTTTCATAGTTATTACAAACAACTTTATAGAGCAGGAGGCAGTCAAGATCTGCAAAACGATATGTACTTACAAAATATAGAAACCCCCTGCTCACACAAGCAGATAATCAATATTTAAATGACCCTATAAATTGCGACGAAGTGACTTGGGCAATCAGTCAAAGTAAATTAGGAAAGACACCTGGGGCAGATGGCTTTAAACCCGAATTTTATAAATTGATGGGTGATCAATTGTCCCCACACTGACCAAGGTCTTTAATGAATGGGTGGCAAGAGGAGAACTGCCGGGCGGCCTTAATTTAGCCCAGATAGTAGTATTACCGAAACCAAACAGAGATGGAATGTTATTATCTTCCTATCGACCTATATCCCTGTTAAATTTCGAGGTAAAATTATGTGCAAAAATACTGGCCAATAGATTGGGCAGAGTATTACCAAATCTCGTTCACGAGGCACAGGTGGGCTTTGTTCAAGGCCGTTCGGTTACAAAAAATTTGCGTAGTATTTTGATGACACTGGAAAAGTTAAAGAACTCTGCAGAGCATGCATTATTGATCAGTTTCGACGCTGAAAAGGCGTTTGATCGGGTAGAATGGCCTTTTTTGTTTTCTGTCCTTACTAAATATGGATTTTCAGGTTGGTTTGTGCATGCAATTCAAGCCTTGTATACCTCTCCTCGAGCACGAGTCCTGATAAATGGAACCTGGTCAGAGAACTTTGAGATAAGTCGAGGAACTAGACAAGGGTGCCCACTGTCACCATTGCTCTTCGCTCTTTATCTAGATCCTTTAATCCGGGATGTAATTTCAAATAGGACTATTAGAGGAGTAACGATTGGAAAGGAGGAATTTAAGATCGCGGCATTTGCCGACGATTTATTGATGACTCTTACTAGTCCTCGCAGGTCTCTTGCGGATCTTTTAGAAGTTTTTGCAGAATTTGGAGATTACTCCGGTTTTAAGCTTAATCTAGAGAAATCGGAAGCTCTGGCTATCCCTATGACTACCCGACTTTTTTGGAGAGACAACTTTCCTTTGAGGTGGGCAGAGGGCTCATTTCGGTACTTGGGAGTTCTTCTGACAGAGCGGATAGAGGATATATACAAGCTGAATGTCACTCGGTTGCTTAATCATACTGCGCAACAGTTGGACGCTTGGAGGGCCCTACCTTTGCCATTGATAGGTCGGATTAGCCTTATTCGAATGGTAATTCTACCCAGGTGGTTATATGTCCTGCAGATTTTGCCGCTGAAATTATTTCAAAAAGATATAAACATTCTATCAATTAGTGGGACGGTTCTGTTGGGCAAAAAAAGAAAGCTAAGCTCAGATGCATTTTTTGCTGGGAGCCTGGCGGCACGGAGGATTGGGCCTCCCTAATTTGCAATATTACAACCTTGCTAGTTTGATGCGGGTGGTGAGAGATTGGGTTTTCTCTTCACATACACATACACCTCTGGAGTTGGAGAAAGCTTACTTTAGCCCCTACGATTTGATCACCTTATTACATATAGAAAACACTTCACTGCCACAAAGGTTGAAACACTGTATACTTTTAGTGCCTCTACAAGCAGCGTGGAGAGGCTTGGCAAAGAAGCTAGGAGGCAACCCGAATATATCTGAATTGTTGTCTATAAGGGGAAACCCGATGTTCCCACCAGGGCTGGAAAATCCGGTCTTTATACAATGGGAGGAAAAAGGTCTTAAACGTTTAGAAACATTATTAGATGGAGAAGGAAACTTGAAGTCCCTAAGACAACTCACTTTAGAGGGAAATTGGAGGTATATTTTTAGCTATAAGCAGATGAAGCATTACATTCAATCCCTGGATAAAGAGGCGTTAAAACTTCATTTAGGGGAGAAAATCCAAAAATTTTTTGATGATATCTCTGAAGAAGCCCCATCAATCTCGCAGCTACAGAGGACATTGTGGTCCCTGACACCGCGAGGGGGGTTGACTCAGCTCCGTCAACGGTGGGAGGCAGATATAGGAGAAGACTTATCTAACTGGGATGTTGAAGCATACATAAAAAGTATTCCCCGGCTGGTAAGTGGAGCTAATTATAGAGAATGTGCATTCAGGGTGTTACACAGAGCCTATATCACACAAGCTCAATTGTCCCGAATGGGAGGAATCCTTACACCAAAATGCTTGAAATGTAATCTTGTGGAGAACACTTTTTACCACGCATTTGGGAATGTTTAAAGATCCAGAGCTATTGGCGGAAGATAGTACATTTATGATTTCACTGATATCGCGTAGAATAGTAGGTACTCCTCAGCAGTTGCTATTGGATTGCCCAGGTGCATTCCGGGGTTTAACAGCAGATGAGACACTTCTATGTCGAAAGTTATGTCTGGTAGCAAAAAAATGCATATTACAATCTTGGACTTCAGATAACCTCCAGACTATTGGCATTGGCGAAACCAGACACATCAACTGATGACATGGGAAGCAAGGGAGGCTAAAGGTTCATGCCGCCGCAAGGCACGGTTTCTAAAGCTTTGGGGGCCATTGTTAGATATATTAACTCAAAAAGGACGGAAGTCTATACTTAATACATTATAACTGAGAAGCAGTCGAGAATTCTTATGTATGACCTTATTTTTAGAAACACACATTCGAGGAGAATCTATGAGGGAGGGGATAAGGGGGGGATAAAGGGATAGGGGGGGGGTAAGAGCATTGCAAGGAGTGTTAGTTTTGCTAATTTGTTAATAAGTTCCTTTGAGTATTGGTCTAATTGGATGATGAGAACATTAAGCTGCGCGCAGCATATCACGTTCATTAAGGTTGACAATCATTGCTGTCATAATCAATAAGGCTAAAGGTTGATGCATACTCAAATTGAATGTAATTTGACGGCATACAGGTAGAAACAGCACAACGCATAGACTGAAGAATAACTGGCTATTAGACCTCCTGTTTGTTTAATCATAGAGTCGCAATAAACTTACTAAATGAAAGTTTAAAGATTATATAAAATACAATTTCGTAGGTATCAGGATATATTGATTATATACTATCCATCTAATAGTGAGCAGATAAAGATCATTGCCACACAATTGTTGATTGTATGGAGCCTCTTGTATTGATTGTACGAAAACTTCAAATATTTGCCTGAGGTTCAAATCCATCATCTGTATGAGAATTCTATATTCAGTTAACACTAAGCACAGTGTACACAACATGGGGACATCCTTCCTATCAAGAAGGGGAAGGGGGATAAAATGAGATAAATGTTTGGCACTCTGTATTAACTTAACAAAAAAGTTTCTTTATGAACATCTGTACCAGTGAAGTTGTATGCATATGGTCAAGTTTGTACTTATTGAAGTGTCATTAATAAAAAATGTTGGAAATAAAAAAAAAAAAAAATTTTCCTGGAAACATCTCCTTGCCCCTTATTTCTGGTGGACTTGGTAATCAAAGAGTTGAAATATGTATCTCCTTTTACTTTTTTTCTTTATGAATATTTTTCTGTTTGGTTCCCTTCCTTGTTGTTGTAAAAGATGTTTGTCTGGAAAGTTTTGTATAATCTTAGATGGATTTAACCATTGGTCTGGTTGGATGCTAGGAATAATAGTAAAAAAAAAAAAAAAAAATACCATCAACAGTACCAATGCTATGAAACACCAACACGGAAAGTTTTTTTATACTCTCACAGTACCCCTAATTAGCTAAAAAACACACCTATATTTACAGTTTATAAACACTTAAAAATAGAAGCCATAAGCCATAAGTAAGCCCTTGCTTGTGGGAACAATAGCTGTACGTGCTTAAGTGCACAGAAAGAAAACATGATTATGGTTTCGACACTTTATTGCAAAATCACAAACCTCCATTTTCCATGGAGGTTGCAAACATCTCAGCAGTTAAACAGTATAATCCAGGTTTTAAGTTTCAGGCAAAAGAGGGAAGGAAAATACTAAGGGGCCCTTTTACTAAAGCTTAGCATGTGCTAATGGACATTAGCATATGCTAATAAGCCCTTACATACCTATGGGCTTCTCAGAATTTAGTGCATGCTAAGCTTTAGTAAAAGGCCCTGAAGGTCAGTGTTGTTGTATTCCCCCCCCCCCCCCCCCCCCACACACACAACACTTTTTTTTGTTGTTGTTTTAAATTTGCCTCTGGTTATTATCTTCTGCCAGGTCATGAACACGGAACATTTATGAACTTGTTTTTTTTCCCCCTTTACATGAGAATGGAAAGTGCAGACTGTCACTGGCCCCAGCCAGGTATCTGTTTGCTTCTTTTTATGTGTCAGTTCTGGATAATCTAAGGTTTAGAAAAGGAAACACACAGACACAGGCCAAGCTGACTTACTCATGCTGAAAATTTCTCACCAAAATGGTCTGAACAATTAAGATACCCTCATCAGACACTTACTACCCCTAGTTAATACCAGTTACCTCCATCCATGTACTTCAGTGCCTTATCTGCCTCATCTGGAAGATCGAACTCCACATATGCATAACCCTTAGAAAGATGCATGTGAAGCCTGTCAACGGGCATGTCAATTGATTTAATCTTCCCATAGGTGGAAAAGATCTCCAAGATATGTTCCTGAAAGTAAATACATTTTTAGCTTTATGGGCAGGCTGCACAAGATTCCCCCACCCCTTTAAATATACCATTGTAGGATTATAAACAACTGCAATCACAGAACAGACACTGGGGAAATGTGGGACAATGGCATCTAAGTTCAGCTGCATTTCTAACTGTAGCACCTGGCTCATGCATATGAAGGAAAACTTAAGGAGACCAAACAATGACCCTTTCCGTTAACTCAACTTGTCTCCAGCTGCTCACAAAGTTATTTATTATCAGGATTTATTATTATGTTATTATTAAAGTTATCTTCCTGAACCACAATTCAGGCTCATACAATTACACACAGAAAATAATTAAAGTTTGCAGAATTCCCTTGTCATTTGCCTCCTTTAAAAGCAAGATGCTTGAATTATAAATGCTACAGGGGTCTATCTCCTTGCCATTGGAGGCGTACTATGCTCAAGTAATTCAAGATAAACTGCTAATAGATACTTGACTAGTTTTACCTAAACCTGGGAGGGATCCCGCTTTATTGGACTCTTATAGGCCCATTTTGCTAATAAATTTTGAGTTAAAGCTCTTTGCAAAAATTTTGGCCAACAAACTGACCAACCTGTTACCTGGAAAAATTTACACTGATTACGTGGGATTTATCCAACAAAGACAAGCAGTGTGGAATGTAAAGGCGGGTGGTGTGCAGCTTTGGGATACTGTATTGACAGACATCGTCCTGCACTCTTAGTGAGTTTAGATGTCCAAAAGGCTTTTAATTATATTCACTGGACTATCTTTTTCATTTGTTGCAAATAAGAGGGTCCCTTTTTAGATTTAGTTAAAGTGCTATGGCTGCTGTGGTCGTCAATGGACTTATGTCTGACCTTTTCTGTTTAGAAAGGGGTACTTGTCAAGGGTGTCCCTTATCTCTTTTATTATTTGTTCTTTCTTTGGAGCCCTTACTGATTCAACTGTGGGAGTTTGAGGGGTGGAGACAGGGAGGGAACAGGTTCGGTGTTTAGCTTTTGCTGATGATATTTTATTGATGGTCAGCCAGCCATGGATCTCCTTGCCTATGGTTTCACAACTTATTCAACACCACGGGCCGCTTCTGGTTTTCTACTTAACCTGGATAAATTCAAAGCTATGTCAGTGGGAAGGTATAATTTTTCTGATTGGATATCCTTTTTCCATTGAAAATAGTGACTAAGAGGATAAAGTCCGCTATCACCAAATGTAATTCAAAACAGATAACAATAAAAGAAGAACTAGATCAAACATCTAGGAGCATACATTAAGTTGACAACAAAAATTAACGAATTCACTGTATTTAAAACATATTCCCTAAAAAGGTAGGTTTTAATTAAGCATCTTCTTAAAACTAACAAAACTAGACATGGCTTTAAACCCATTTGGGAGATGTGACCAAAAAGCTGATGCTTGATACATAAAACCTGTCTGGAATAATTTCCAGTAATGAACACCTTTAGGACTGAGAAATATTAAAAAATTAGAATGTTGTATAAGGTGCATTCTCCCATATACCAGCCTACATATTAATGTGACCATACAGCACAGTATAGCTCCATACAATATTTTAAAAACTAGGCTACCTTAGGAATTTATTGTCTGAAAATGTGGTTGGATGCTTACTCAGTCAATGTCACAGTATTAATGCACAAGATCAGTGACTTATTAACCTTATGGACTTCTTTGCCCTTGACATTGCATGGTCGTATTGCCATTTACAAGATAGCATTGAGGCATATTTTCAAAGGACTTAGCCTTACAAAGTTCCATAGGTTACTAAGGAACCTTGTAAGGCTAAGTGCTTTGAAAATGAGCCCTATTGTTTCCCAAATGGCTATATATGTTACAGACCTTTCCTTTATACATACAACAGTGGATTTAAATAGGTTTAATAAACTTTTGCACAAGTATTTGTGGAATAATAAATGTCCTTGTACTCCACTTGCACAGCTGATGTTTCCTTTTGGTATAGGGGGCCTGGCTTCCCAGACCTTTGTTGATACAAAAGGACTTGTATCATGCGACATAGTGGATTGGGTCAAGGATATGGCTTATTATACACCAATTTCCTTGGAAAGTCAACTTCTAGTAACAGCTGCTTTAATATCTCCACACTACTAAGCCCTATCAAGTGGTGGTTTCTACTAGACATGTAATTTTGAAATCTATGGGTCGTGAATAGATGTGGTGTCAGCGGATGAAAATATCTTCCCATACATCAGTGTTACTCCCTTTGTGGGGAAATCATAAATTGGACTCTGATTATTCTAAAAGGCAACTGCTCTAAAGGCTCAATGGGGGAATCTCCACAGTGGGCCATCTGATTACCGCTGTAAATAAGATAGACAGAAAATCTGTTGGACTCCAGGACTGGTATACCTGGTGACCGCTCTGGGACTTTGTAGGAGTGGTTCCTTGTTTTTGAAAAATGCTTTTCTGCTGGTGCACAAATGTATTTTGTCTACTTGGAGACTATCAGATGTTCCTACTTTGACGCAATGGAAACATTACGATTTCATCTTCTTCAGTTGGAACGACTGGATTCCAAGACAGGCTTCCCAAGGGCATGGAAACTTTTTCAGGACATTTGGGCACCCATTTGAAATAATTTAACTCCGTGAGCATGTAGTCTTTTACTTAGTGACTTTGAATGATATTGGACTTTGGGAAGGGGAGAAGGATTTTTTTTTTTGGGGGGGGGGGGGGAATCTTTTTTTATATGACGGTGATCATCACAATGGTGAAGAAACAACACCAGTGTTGATGGTTACTGTTGAATGGGTTTCTGGGTCTTGCTGTACTTATGGGGTGTTGACGGTTATGCTTAAAAGTCCATGCCGATGTCTTAGAATGTCTCTTGAACTTCTAACTTGTTAGTTTCTTTACCTAGAGACCTGTTTTTGCTTATTGTTTTACCTTGCTTGGTATGGTCTAATAAAGAGTATTAAAAAAAAGAAAAGGGAAAGGGAAATGGGACTTGATATACTGCGTTCTGAGGTTTTTGCAACTACATTCAAAGCGGTTTACATATTCAGGTACTTATTTGTACCAGGGGCAATAGAGTGCATAGGACGCAAAAGAATGCAGGAGATCATTGTCACACAAGGTCTCGCTTGCATCTACTGAATAAGAACCCAAGACAAACTTTACAAGTGCTGACCTGCCAGTACATACTATAACATACATACAATGCAAAAAAAAGTGGAAACCCACTTTACCTTTGTCACATTTCTGGTCAATCTCCCAATGTGCACTTTAGTGGGTCGGGGGCTTGGACTCCGCCGTTTTCGCTCTTTTTCATCTCTTTTGGGTGGTTTGGATCTGCAATACCAAGTACAGATACTTAGAACTGGTTTCCAGACCTTGTTCTAGCTACTGGGAAGTCAGGCTGACAGGAAAAGGAAAGAATAGTCAAGGGCCAGTGCTTGGGGATCTGCACAAGAGAGGTAAAGGAACTGGAAAGAGTTGCAAGGAGCCCATCAGTGCCTCCAGGCCAGAAAGAGAAATGCTATTCAACACCAGAAATAGGGAAATCCAGCAGCACCCCCTGAGCAGCAAACAAGTGCTTCAACACATAGTGCAGCATGGGTACTAATAAAACGGGTCCGTCTTACATCTCAAGCATCAACCACAGGGTCAGACACTGCTGTGAAACTTTCCGCATCATGAACAACTGTCAGCCTCACACCATTAAGAAAAGTTCACATGCTGTTCAAGTCTTTGTTAGCTAAGTGACAATAGAGGGTTTGGAAACAAGTTTATTTATCTAATTAATATCTTAGGCTGTCTATTAACATGATGTATCATATTGTGTTGACATTGTAATATAGCTTACTATGCCATACTTTGTATTGTTATTTTAATATTTTTACTGCTGTAATTTTCTATTGTTTATGTTTGACTTGCTATACACTGCCTTGAGTGAATTCCTTCAAAAAGGTGGTAAATAAATCTTAATAAAAATAAATACTACCCTTTCCCAAATGCTACACAGTTGTTTATAGCAAACAAAATAATGCTAAATATTCATAAATATACAATTATAAAACTGTTTCAACTTACAAACAAAATACAGTGACACATTTTCATAAAACACTCAATTACAAGATGCAAAGCCAAATAACCAAGCTTTACAGAGTTTCTAAATATAAGCAAATCATCTTGCCACTTCAGCTCCAAGAAAATTCTAAAATAATGTATTTAGTTCAAAGCGTCTCCTGTCCCCAGACTAAGTGTGGTGATCTAGAAAAAGAAGGTGAAATTAGATCTTACCTGCTAATTTTCTTTCCTCTAGACCCTCCAGACCGGTCAAGACGCGTGGGTTATGTCCTCCTACCAGCAGAGGGAGACTGAGAAAACACTAAGCTTTTGAAGCCTGTATATATAACCTGTGCAGAACCTCCACTAGCCAGTATACCCCTGACAAAGCAGAGAAAAAAAAACACTAACAACAACTAGCAACCCTGTACGTGGTCACAGTAAACTGCAAAAACAAGAAACATCTTCCGCTTGCTCTTACGGAAACATGTTCCTTTGCCTTTGATAAAACAGTTGGGCTTCTACAGGTGGACTATCAAAGAAGAGCCCCACCTGTCCCGGACTCCTATCACAAAACAGAAATAAACAGTCTGCAATTAGAGAAACAACAATTTACAGCAGCCAAGAATTATCCAACAAACACACCTCCTGGCCTCCAATACAGACAGGGCGGGCTCTTGACCGGTCTGGAGGGTCTAGAGGAAAGAAAATTAGCAGGTAAGATCTAATTTCACCTTCCTCAGCGACCCTCCAGACCGGTCAAGACGCGTGGGACGTACCAGAGCAGTAACTAACTTATGGGAGGGACCTACTAAGGCCAGAGGTCAAAACTGCTGCCCCAAAGCGCACCTCGTCCTTTGCATGCACAGGAATCCTATAATGCTTCACAAAGGAATGCAACGAAAACCAAACCGCAGCCCGACAAATATCTAACAGAGAAATCATACTATTCTCCGCCCACGAGGCTGCCATTCCCCTAGTGGAATGAGCAGACCAGCCCCTAGGCACCACAGGACCCTTCACCAAGTAAGCAGATGCAACCGCCTCCTTCAACCACCGTGCTATGGTCACCTTAGGAGCCGCTGCACCCTTCTTTGGGCCACCATGAAGAACGAACAACAAACGGTCAGAGGCTCTGAAGTCCTGAGTTCCAGAGAGATAACAACTCAAAACTCTCCTGACATCCAGCTTGGCAATACCACGCTGCTCCGAATCTCCAGCCATATCACCCAACACTGGCAGAGAGATGACCTGATTAACATGGAACTCGGAAACCACCTTGGGCAAAAAAGGAAAGCACCGTCCGCAACGAAACCTTTCCCTCAGAAAGGACAAAAATGGTTCCCTAAAAGACAAAGCCTGAAGCTCTAAAACACTCCGTGCTGAAGTAATCGCCACCAACAAGCCCGCCTTTAAAGATAAATCCTTACAAGATGCCGATACCAGAGGCACAAACGGAGGCCTGATCAAAGCATCCAAAACTAGCTTCAAATCCCACGGAGGCACCATCCGTCACTGAGGCGGACGCAGCAACTTAACACCCTTCAAAAAACACACTACCTCAGGCACAGACGCGAAGGACTTTCACTGAAGCTTCCCACGAAAACATGACAAAGCTGCCACCTGAACCTTCAGTGTAGACAAGGCCAGACCTCTATCAACACCATCGTGCAAAAATTCCAAAACTTCCGCCACCGAAGAGTGAAACGGCCGAACTCGATGGTCTTCACACCAGTGCTCAAAGATTCTCCAAACCCGGACATACGCCAAGGAAGTGGATCGTCTACGGCAACTCAACATCGTAGCAAAGCCACTGGACGAAAGCCCCTTCTTCTTCAACTTGTGCCGCTCAAGAGCCAAGCCATAAGCGAAAACCGAGCCGGATCCGGCATGATTATCGGGCCTTGACACAGAACTGATCCCAACAAAGGCAGGGCCGCCGCCCTGCCAACCGCACCAGGTCTCCATACCATGGTCGACGCTGCCAATCCGAAGCTACCAGAATCACCCGACCGGAGTGATGTTCGATGCGCTATATTACTCGACCGACTAACAGCCACAGAGGAAACACATACAGTCACTCCCGAAGCCAAGGCAACAGAAGAGTGTCGATTTCCTCCGCTCAAGGGTCTCTTCAGCGACTGAAAAAAAAAAAAAATCTCTGAACTTGCGCATAGCGAGCCGTTGCCCTAAGATCACCGAAAGTCCCCAGACCGACACAACTCACTGGAACACTGACCGAAGAAAAGACCACTCTCTGGGATCTAGAGTGTGCCTGCTGAGATAATCTGCATCTATGTGACCTACCCCGGCCACATGCGCTGCCAAGAGAGCCGAAGATGAGTTCAACTGCGCCGCCAAGGCTCTTTGTTCCCCCCTTGACGGTTGACATATGCTACTGCCATGGCATTGTCACAGCACTCGGACTGCCTTGTGGCGAACCACCGACGTCAAG